>NW_026592118.1:2691491-2869857 GCF_907164565.1 Psammomys obesus | reverse complement strand
TTTTTTTTTAAGTCAAATTTAGAATCTTTCCTCTGATTCTAGTGTTCAGGCCTGGGTCACATGACTAAGCCCTGACTTCTAGAGAAAATCCAATGTGTTTCAGTGTTAAAGGAAAATATCTCTGTAGAGAGAATCAGGCATACTGATGTTGGCTTAAGAGTCTGGCATTAGAAGCTGGAAACAGCCCAAATGTCCCTAAGTTGAGAAATTGATACAGAAATTGTGGTACATCTGCACAATGGAATGCTATTCAGCAATAAAAGACAAGGAAATCATGAAATTTGCAGGTAAATGGTGGTAACTGGAAAAGATCATCCTGAGTGAGGTATCCCAGAAGCAGAAAGACACACAGGGTATATACTCATTCATAAGTGGATATTAGATATAAAATATAAGATAAACATACTAAAATCTGTATACCTAAGGAAGCTAATCAAGAAGGAGGACTCTGGCTAAGATGCTCAATCCCTATTCAGAAAGGCAAAGAGGATGGACATCGGGAGTAGGGAGAAAACAGGGAACAGGACAGGAGCTTTACCACAAAGAGCCCCTGAAAGGCTCTACTCTGCAGGGTATCAAGGCAGATGCTGGGACTCATAGACAAACTCTGGGTAGAGTGCTGGGAATCTTATGAAAGAAGTGGGAGATAGTAAGACCTGGAGAGGACAGGAGCTCCGTAAGGACTGCAACAGATCCAAAAAGTCTGGGCACAGGGGTCTTTTCTGAGACTGATACTCCAGCCAAGGACTACTCATGGAGATGGTCTGGAACCCTTGCACAGAGGTAGCCTGTGGCAGTTCAGTGTCCAAGTGGGTTTCATAGTAATGGGGATAGGGACTGTCTCTGACAGGAACTGATTGGCCTGTTCTTTGATCACCTCCCCCTGAGGGAGGAGCAGCTTTACCAGGCCAGAGAGAAAGACAATGAAGCCACTCCTGATGAGGCCTGATAGACTAGAATCAAGGGAAGGGAAGGAGGACCTCCCTTATCAGGGGACTGGGGGAGAGGCACAGGTGGGGAACAGTGAGGGAGGGTGGGATTGAGAGGGGAGGAGAGAGGGAGGTACAGGGGATACAAAGTGAATAAACTAATTAATAAAAATAAAAATAAAAATAATTTTTAAAAAAGAGTCTGGCATTATCTTACCAAAAGCACTCTACAGATTCAATGCAATTTCCATCAAATTAGCAACACAATTCTTTACAGACCTTGAAAGAAAAAAAATTCAACTTCATGTCAAATACCAAGAAACCCAGAATTGCTAAAACAATCCTCTACAATAAAAGATCTTCTGGAGGTATCTCCATCCCTGATCTCAAGCTGTACTTTACAGTAACAGTAGTAAAAACTGCATGGTACTGGCATAGAAACAGAATGGTGGATCAATGGAACCAAACAGAAGACCCAGAAGTAAACCCACACACTTATGGACACCTGATCATTGACAAAGATGCCAAAACATACAGTGGAAAAAGATAGCATCTTCAACAAATGGTGCTGATCTAACTGGATGTCTACATGTAGAAAAATGGAAATAGATCCATACTTATCACCCTGCACAAAACTAAAGTCCAAGTGGATCAAAGACCTCAACATAAAACTGGACACACTAAACCTGTTAGAAGAAAAAGTGGGGAAAAGTAAGAGACTTTAAAAAGTCAGACTTTTTTAAAACTATGACAGACATTAATGTAAGAGAACTACTATGTTCTAGAGTGTTCTAATTTAGCCTTCTTAGAGGCAGCAATAGATGATTTCTAAAGGGTTAATATGATGAAACAACAGTAAAAGAAAAGGTATGATACTATAGAAGTAAAATAAGAAAACATTAAACTGTAACAGTCATGTGTAAAGCATAAAGAACATTCAAAGACATGAAAAGACGTGTAGTATAGAAGAAATAACTAACATACTAGGACTGCCACAGGGCCAGCCTGGCCATCTGCAAGGCAATGGATGGTGGGAAGGAAGGGGAAGAGAAGGCACCAAGGAGAAGGCAATACTGGAGGAAGGAGGCATCCTCACCATCCACTTAAGTAAGCTGGTAGTTCTGACTTTATCTGACAGATGATGGGCACAAGTACTCTAAAAAAAAATGCTAATACTCTCTAAGCTGACATTTCACAATGTGTTCATAGGCCTGCTTTTGAACTACATAAAATCAGATATATTATCTTCTTATCACCATAACAAATACCCGAGGGGACTTATTTTCAGTCCATATTCATGACTAAGTCACAGGATCCCACTTGGACAACCAGTTTTCCTCTGGTGGGCTCAGTATTTAAGGAGACTTTACGGAGAGCATCCACGTGATGCTGCACATTCGCTTTCCTCTTTCACCTGGTGAGGTAACGCACAGCACGTGGTAAAGGCAGCCCTCTGAACTCAGGAGGGGCAGGTGGTGGCAAGGCTGACACCAGAGTTTCATAATTTCTTTTGAGCCTCTGTTTCCAATGACCTCAAAACTTACCACTGGGGACCAGTTCTAGAAGGGTCACTAAATGCCAAGAGTGTCATAAGTTAGGGACCAAGTTTTTGGCACGTGGGACCTCAGAGGCAACTCCATATCCAGCTACACAACAAATTAATAGCTTAATAAAGCATTAAAAAAAAACCAATCAACAAACCCTTGTCCGTATTCCTTAGGGACTAGCAATTTGAAGAAAGGTGGCCTCTCCCAGCTTATAGCATCACTTACAGTCCACTTGCTTCCCTGCAGTAACTGTCCCCTCCGTGACACACGGGAGGGCACAAGAAGATAAGTCATCATTTAGAAAATGTTAGATTTTGTTTTTAATATGTATGCCCTTTGTTTCTTTTTTTTTTTGTAGAAATACATTCCAATAACATATTGTGATGGTGAACCAAGGTACAATAAATTTTACTTCTTAGAAATGTTCATAAAGAAGTTTTCTAACACTTGTCATTCACTCATATGAAGCCTGATTTCAAATTCATCTTCTGTAACATATCTTCAGTGTATGACTTGTACTTTTTTCTATTCAGGGACTTATGGGTAAAAGGATACAGTGCAAATAATCTCCCTATCATAGTCTTCAAATTTCCACTGCTCTGTAAAACACAGATTCAACAAATTAACTGTTGTTAGGCCTGAATTTACCCTGCTTGCAGTAGCAACTTTAAGCAGAATGATATAATTTGAGTTATATGGTTCTGAGGCAAACAGTGGTTATATTTTTGAAAGAAGTACATAAAAACAGTTCAATAAATGTGCTCAGTCATGAGGTATGAGGCACTGAATTCTCTTCTTTTACATTCCCAGATATTAAACTAAATGGGAAAGAGAAAATTTAAAGGAAAAGTAGAATTTTTTTTAATGACTCAACTAATACTCATTTGGTTTTAACTTGGTGAGACATTCTAGATGTATTATCTTATTAACCTTTAATGAACCCAAGAAATGAAAGTATATTTTATAATTAGGTTTTAAGAACCTAACATTGCAAATGTGTAAAGATTGCACCAGATCTTTCAGAACCCTGTAGTAATAGTTTTAGGTCTATTTTGCAGGTAGCGTCTAGATAATCCAATATGTTGTATTGTCCATTTTATTCTGTGTCAGTAATGTACCAGGTATTCCTGAGTATTTTATCAACATTTTAGTGATGACAACAGGCCTGCCGGTTTCCTACAGATTAGTATGTACAAATATGAATGCCAAAACCAGTTGAAGCAAATCACACAAGGAAGGAGCCTGTAAATCATACTAGGATCTGACCCATCTAAAAGAGAAAAGCTGGGAACAGGATACATGGTCTTGTCCAGGTTAAAGCACAGCAATTGTTTGTTTAATCGCAAACTTCAGTCCTGAAAACATACATATGGGTAGCATTACATGGACTGAATAGGTTACATTAGCTACATATGTATATACATATATGTCTTATATATACATACATATATGCCTTATAAATGTTCATATATTTGCTTTGTTGATGTCTAATTTCTTGAGTTCTTTATTCTGCATATTAGCCAACTATTGGATATAGGGTTGGTGAAGATCCTTTCCCAGTCTGTAGGCTGTCGTTTTGTTCTGATGACAGTGTCCTTTGCTTTACAGAAGCTTTCAGTTTCATGAGGTCCCACTTATTAATTGTAGATCTTAGACCCTGATGGCAAACTTTGGGCAGAGTGCAGGGAGTCTTATGGAAAAAGAGGGGCATGGGGATAGAGGAACATGGAGGGGACAGGAGCCCCACAAGGAGACCAACAAAGCTAAAGGATCTGATCTCAGGGGGCCCTGCAGAGACTGATGCACCAATGGAGGACCATGCACGGAGAGAACATAGACCCCCTGCTCAGATGTGGCGGATTGGCAACTCAGTCTCCATGTGGATCTCCAAGTGAGATCACGGGCTGCCTCTATCACCAACTCAGTTGACTGCTCTTTGATCACTTGCTGCTGCTGTTGCAGCCTTGCCAGGCCACAGAGGAAGAGGATCCAGGCAGCCCTGAGGAGACTTGATATGCTACGGGCAGATGGCAGAAGAGGAGAACTCCCCTTTTCAGTGGACTAGGGGAAGGGGATGGGGGGAAGAGAGAAAGAGGGTGGGACTGGAAGGACTTGAGGAAGGGGGCTTCAATCAGGATATATAATGAAAAAATTGTAAGAAAAATAAAAATAATAAAAATGTAAAAAAACTAAAAAAAGAAAAATATATAAAAATGTGTATGCATGTATATATATTACATATAATTATATAAATTTATAATAAATATAATAAAATATAATAAATATATAATATAATATAATATATGATATAGGATACATAATACATAATATATGATATAAAATATATAAATACATGGAATAGAAATTAACAAAAAAGGAGGCCATGAGTTTGAAGGAGAGTGGGGAGGTATTTATGGAAGCCTTTTGTGGGGAGGGAAGGGAAGGTAGAAATGTTGTAATCAAAGTATAATCTCAAAAACTAAAATAAAATGTAGAACTCTGAGAAGTGTAAACACATCTACAAAAGTAATCCAGTTAAGTTATAGGCATGGAGAAACAGAATAGTGTTTTCATTTGTACCTGTGCTGATGACATCAACACTGTTTAAATTCTACCTGATGAAAACTGAAACAGTGGCTGCTGGTCATTAGCAAACTGAGCGAAGGCAACTGGAAAGGCTACGTGTGAGTATTAAGATTTCATCCAGCTATGCTAACAGGCACTTGTCAGGATACCAATTTTATTGTACAAATTAGTTAATTTTTTAAAAGTTATTCAAAGGCATTTTTGAATGCCTATTTCCTCCCAGATACTGGTGACTTGCTGTTTAAAGAAGTGACCTTGAGAACGCTAAATGTCCTAAGAATTATAGAGTTGGGAAGATGGTGAAAAAATGACAACAACAACAATATTATGACAAGGTGTGATGACAAATGCACTGTGTAACAGATGCTTATAGAATGAACAAATGTTATTTCACCAGTTTTCTGCCTGATGTACACCCGATACTCACAGAAGTCAGAATACAGTATAGGATCCCCGGGATCTGGACAAAAAGATGTTTGTGAGTTTCCATATGGGATCTGGGAACTGAACTTGCAAGAGTAGCAAGTATTCTTTTTTTTAAATTTAATTTAATTTTATTAATTACACTTTATTCACTTTGAGCCGCTCATAAGTCTCTCCATCGTCCCCTCCCCATCCCATCCTCTCTTCCCCTTCTTTATGCATGCCCCTCCCCAAGTCCACTGATAGGGGAGGTCCTCCTCTCGTTCCCTCTGATCTTAGTCTATCAGATCACATCAGGAGTGGCTGCATTGTCATCTTCTGTGGCCTGGTAAGGCTGCTCCCCCCTCAAGGGAAGGTGATCAAAGAGCAGGCCAATCAGTTTATGTCAGAGGCAGCCCCTCTTCCCATTACTATGTAACCCACTTGGACACTGAACTGCCATGGGCTACATCTGGGCAGGGGTTCTAGGTTATCTCCTTCCATGGTACTTGGTTGGAGTATGAGTCTCTGGGAAGACCCCTGTGTTCAAATTTTTTGGTTCTGTTGCTCTCCTTGTGAAGTTCCTGTCCTCTCCAGATCTTACTATTTCCCACTTCTTACATAAGATTCCATGCACACTGCCTAACAGTTGGCCATAAGTCTCAGCATCTGCTTTGATAGTCTGCAGGGCAGAGCCTTTCAGAGGCCCTCTGTGGCAGGCTCCTGGGTTATTTTCTGTTTTCTTCTTCTTCTGATGTCCATCCTCTTTGCCTTTCAGGATGGGGATTGAGCATTTTAGTCAGGGTCCCCTCTCTTGATTAGTTTCTTTAGATATACAGATTTTAGTAGGTTTATCCTATGTTATATGTCTATATGAGTGAGTATATACCATGTGAGTCTTTCTGCTTCTGGGACAGCTCACTCAGGATGATCCTTTCCAGGTCCCACCATTTACCTGCAAATTTCATGATTTCCTTATTTTTCATTGCTGAGTAATACTCCATTGTGTAGATGTACCACAATTTCTGCATCCATTCTTCAGTTGAGGGGCATCTGGGCTGTTTCTAGCTTCTGGATATTACAAATAAAGCTGCTACAAACATGGTTGAGCAAATGTCCTTATTGTGTACTTGAGCCTCTTTTGGGTATATGCCTAGGAGTGGTATGGCTGGATCTTGAGGAAGCGCTATTCCTAGTTGTCTGAGAAAGCACCAGATTGATTTCCAGAGTGGTTGTACAAGTTTACATTCCCACCAGCAGTGGAGGAGGGTTCCCCTTTCTCCACAACCTCTCCAGCATGTGCTGTCACTTGAGTTTTTGATCTTAGCCATTCTGATGGGTGTAAGGTGAAATCTCAGGGTTGTTTTGATTTCCATTTCCCTAATGACTAATGAGGTTGAGCATTTCTTTAAGTGTTTCTCTGCCATTCAATATTCTTCTACAGAGAGTTCTCTGTTTAGCTCTGTTCTCTATTTTTTAATTGAATTACTTGGTTTGCTACTTTTCAGCTTCTTTAGTTCTTTCTATATACTGGATATTAGCCCTTTGTCAGATAAAGGGTTGGTGATGATGCTTTCCCAATCTGTAGGCAGTCGTTTTGTTTTGATGATGGTGTCTTTTGTTTTACAGAAGCTTTTCAGTTTCATGAGGTCCCATTTATTGATTGTTGCTCTTGGAGTGTGTGCTGATGGTGTTCTGTTCAGGAAGTTGTCTCCTGTACCAATGAGTTCTAGGGTATTCCCCACTTTTTCTTCTAACTGATTTAATGTGTCTAGTTTTATGTTGAGGTCTTTGATCCACTTGGACTTTAGTTTTGTGCAGGTTGATAAATATGGATCTATTTGCATTTTTCTACATGTAGACATCCAGATAGACCAGCACCATTTGTTGAAGATGTTATCTTTTTTCCATTGTATGGTTTTGGCATCTTTGTCAAAGATCAGGTGTCCATAAGTGTGTGGGTTTATTTCTGGGTCATCTGTTCAGTTCCATTGATCCACCATTCTCTTTCTATACCAGTACCATGCAGTTTTTATTACTGTTGCTCTATATTTCAGCTTAAGATCAGGGAAGGATATACCTCCAGAAGATCTTTTATTGTAGAGGATTGTTTTAGCAATTCTCGGTTTTTTGTTATTCCATACGAAGTTGAGAATTTTTCTTTCCAGGTCTGTAAAGAATTGTGTTGGTAATTTGATGGGAATTGCATTGAATCTGTAGAATGCTTTTGGTAAGATGGCCATTTTTACTGTGTTAATCCTGCCAAGCCATGAGCATGGGAGATCTTTCCATCTTCTGATATCTTCTTCTAATTGTTTCTTCAGAGATTTGGAATTTTTTTTCATACAAGTTTTTGACTTGCTTGGTTAGGGTTACACCAAGGTACTGTATGTGATTTGTGGCTATTGTGAATGGTGGTTTCCCTAATTTCTTTCTCAGCCCTTTTGTCTTTTGTATACAGGGGGGTTACTGATTTTTTTGAGTTAACTTTGTAACCGGCCACTTTGCTGAAGGTGTTTATCAGCTGTAGGAGTTCCCTGGTAGAGTTTTTGGTGTCACTCACATATACTATCATATTATCTGCAAATAGTGATAATTTGACTTCTTTCTTTCCAATTTGTATCGCCTTGATCTCCTTCAACTGTCTTATTGCTCTAGCAAGGACTTCTAGAACTATGTTGAAGAGATATGGAGAGAGTGGGCAGCCTTGTCTTGTCCCTGATTTTAGTGGGATTGCTTTAAGTTTCTCTCTGTTCAGTTTGATGTTGGCTATAGGCTTGCTGAATATCGCCTTTACTATGTTTAGATATGTGCCTTATAACCCTGATCTCTCCAAGACTTTAAATATGAATGGATGTTGGATTTTGTCAAAAGATTTTTCAGCATCTAGGGAGATTATCATGTGGTTTTTTTTCTTTCAGTTTGTTAATATGATGGATCACACGGATGGATTTCCATATATTGAACCACCCCTGCATACCTGGGATGAAGCCTACTTGGTCACAGTGGATGCTATCTTTGATGTGTTCTTGTATTTGGTTTGCAAGTATTTTGTTGAGTATTTTTGCATCAATGTTCATAAGGGAGATTGGCCTGAAATTCTCTTTCTTTGTTGCGTCTTTGTGAGGTTTAGGTACCAAGGTGATTGTGGCTTCATAGAATGAGTTTGGTAATGTTCCTTCTGTTTCTATTTTGTTAAATAATTTGGAGAGTATTGGTGTTAGCTCTTCTTTGAAGGCCTGGTAGAATTCTGCGCTGAAGCCATCTGGTCCTGGGCTTTTTTTTGGATGGGAGACTTTTGGTTACTGCTTCTATTTCCTTGGGGGATACAGGACTATTTAATTGTTTTACCTGGTCCTGATTCAGCTTTGGTAAGTCGAATCAATCAAGAATATTGTCCATTTCATTTGAATTTTCAAATTTTGTGGCATATAGACTTTTGAAGTAAATCCTAATGATTGTTTGGATTTCCTCAGTGTCTGTAGTTATGTCCCCCTTTTCATTTCTGACTTTGTTGATTTGGGTGGTGTCTCTCTGCCTTTTAGTTAGCTTGGCTAAGGGTTTGTCGATCTTGTTAATTTTCTCAAAGAACCAGCTCTTGGTTTCATTGATTCTTTGAATTGTTTTATTTGTTTCTAATTGATTGACTTCAGCCCTGAGTTTGATTATTTCCAGCCATCTACTCCTTTTTGGTGTGTCTGCTTCTTCTTTTTCTAGGGTTTTTAAGTGGGCCATTAAGATGCTTGAATGAGCTGTCTCGAATTTCTTCTTGAAGGCACTTAGTGCTATGAACTTTCCTCTTAGCACTGCTTTCATTGTGTCCCACAAGTTTGGGTATGTTGTGTCTTCATTTTCATTGAGTTCTAGGAAGACTTTAATTTCTTTCTTCCTTTCCTGACCCAGCTGTCATTTAGTAGCAAGTTGTTCAGTTTCCATGTGTGTGTAGGCTTTTTGCTATTTCTGTTGTTGTTGAGGTCCAGCTTTATTCCATGGTGATCAGACAGGATACAAGGGATTATTTCAATCTTCTTGTATCTGTTGAGGCTTGCTTTGTGACCAACTATATGGTCTATTTTGGAGAAGGTTCCATGAGGTGCTGCGAAGAAGGTAAAATCCTTTGTGTTTGGGTGCAAGGTTCTGTAAATATCTGTTAGGTCCATTTGATTCATGACCTCTGTTAGAAACATTGTTTCTTTGTTTAATTTCTGATTTGTTGAGCTGTCCTTTGTTGAGAGTGGGGTGTTGAAGTCTCCCACTATTAAAGTGTGGGGTTCTATGTGTGGTTTAATTTTATCAATGTTTCTTTTACAGATGTGGGTGCCCTTTTATTTGGGATATAGATGTTCAGGATTGTGATGTCTTCCTGGTGGAATTTTCCCTTGATGAGTATGAAGTGTCCTTCCCCATCTCTTTTGATTAATTTTGGTTGAAAGTCTATTTTATCAGATATTAGAATGGCTACTCCTGCTTGCTTCTTGTGTCCATTTGCTTGGAAAGCCGTCTTCCAACCCTTTACCCTCAGGTAATGTCTATTTTTGTGACTTAGGTGTGTTTCTTGTATGCAACAGATTGCTGGGTTTTGTTTACACATCCATTCTGTTAGTCTGTGTCTTTTTATTGCAGAATTGAGTCCATTGATGTTGAGAGAGATCAATGACCAGTGGGCTGTTAGATCCTTTGACTTTGATGTTGGCTGTGGTCATAAAGTTGTGTGCTTGGTTGCTTTTGTTATACTGTAGTGAGGTTAACTATTTCTTGTGTTTTCTTGAAAGTAGCTAGTGTTCTTGGGTTGTATTTTCCCTTCTAGTGTCTTCTGTAATACTGGGTTTGTGTGTAGGTAATGATAAAATTTGTTTTTGTCAATGAATATCTTGTTTTCTCCATCTATGAGGATTGAGAGTTTTGCAGGGTATAGTAGCCTGGGCTGACATCTGTGTTCTCTTAGGGTCTGCATGGTATCTGTCCAGGCCCTTCTGGCTTTCATAGTCTCTGTTGAAAAGTCAGATGTGATTCTAATTCGTTTGCCATTATATGTTACTTGGCCATTTTCCCTTGCGGCTTTTAGTATGTTTTCTTTGTTCTGTATACTTACGGTTTTGATTATTATGTGGCAGGAGGATTTTCTTTTCTGGTCTAATTTATTGGGTGTTCTGTAGGCCTTTTGTATTCTTATTGCCCTCTTCTTTATGTTGGGGAAATTTTTTTGAAGATTTTTTGAAGATTGTGTTGAAGATATTTTCTGGTCCTTGGAGCAGGGATTCTTCTTTTTCCTCTATTCCTATCATTCTTAGGTTTTTTTTTTTTTAAGTTGTCTTGAATTTCTTGAATGGTCTGTGTCAGGAGTTTTTTAGATTTAACATTTTCTTTGACAGATACATCTATTTCTTCCATTGTATCTTCCACACCCGAGATTCTTTCTTCCATCTCTTGTAGTCTATTGGTTACGCTAACCTCTGTAGTTCCTGTTTTCTTCTCTAAGTTCTTTCTCTCCACAATTTCTTCCATTTGTGTTTTCTTTAATTTTTCCAATTCTATTTTTTCAGATCTTGAGCCATTTTGTTGATTTCCCTCACATGTCTGACTGTATTTTCCTATTTTTCCTTCAATTCCTTCAGCTGTTTGTTTGAACAATCGTCTCTTTCTTTTATTTCTTTCAGTGATTTAAGCATTTCCTCTCTAAAGGCCACAAAGTGTTTGGCTGCAACGTCCCGTACTTCTTTACAGATGGCCATAATCTGTTTGTTTTTATCTTCCTGTAAGTCTTTATGCATTTTATTTGTTTCTTCTCTTATCCTTTTCATGAGCATAGATGTTAGGTCATCTTCTTGAATTTCAATTATGCTGGGGTGTCCAGGGCTACTTGCTCCTGGATAACTGGGTTCTAAAGATGCCATATTGCTCTGTCTTTTGTTGGTTGAGCTTTTATGCTGGCCTCTACCCATTGGCCTACCCCTGGTGTTTTGAGTTAGTTTCTGGTGGTTCCTGTAATCCTGTGGTGGAGAGAATCCCCTTTGCAGGAAGATGGTTTTCCTGAAGGAAGCTTTCTCAGTGTTTTGGGTATAGTCACTGGATGGCCGGTGTTTTTCAGGGGTTTCCGCTGTTCATCTCAGGCATAGAGACCTGAGTGGTAACTGTGGTCCTTGTTAGTTGAGAGGGCTCTCCTCTCACCTGGAGAAGTCCTGAAGACAGCTGCCCTGCTTCTGGGTTTCTTGCTATATATTTAATGATCTGCTGTTGTAACCTGTGTGTCCCGTGGTTTGGTTAGTTTTGTTAGGGATAACTGGTTGCCCCTTGGAGCAGTATCTGGGGGTTGATCTTGGGGATTCCAGGCTTCTGTAGGTCTAGGTTGGGGCTCTGTGCCTCAGTACCCAAGGGGTAATCTGTGGTGGGTGGGTACCGCTCTCCTGGTAACAGCAGGCAATCTGGTGCACAGCAGGTCTCTGGGTTGGGCCGGTCTGTGGGATCTTTTCCAGGGATATACTGGGTGGCCTAAGTCTGTCCCCTTTGCTTCATTCCCTGTGAGGATTTCTCTGGACAGTGACACCCAGTCTCTGGTGCCCTGGGGCACACAGCTCTGTCTGTGCTGGAGAGCTGGGTGCACAGCAACTGTCTGTGCCCATGGCTGGCGCCCAATCTATTGATGGCGGCTCGTACCCGCAGGTTTGCGAGAGTTTTTCCAGGAAAAGACTAGGTGACACAAGTCAATACTGTTTCCTTCCTTCCCCGTGGGTTTTTCTCACTGGGACTCCCAGTCTCTGGTGTTTTTGTGCCCACAGTTCAGCCTGGGAAGGTGATCAGGACATGCAGGCATGTGGCTTTGGTCTGGGGACCTAATGCCTGCGGGACCTGGGTTCTGGCTGGGTGACCTGACAGTGGACCCGACTGATTTCCAAGCTGTGGGGGTTTCCTCTCACCTGGGAAACACGATCTGTGTTGTTTTAGGACCCAGAGTTCAGTCTCTTGGTTGCTGTACAGAAAATGTTGTCCTGCTCCTCAGAGGCAGTGTTCCCCTGGTGCCGCCATCTTGTCTCCCCGCAAGTATTCTTAAACACCAATCCATATTGTCAAACCAGGATTTTTATAAGGGTAATGCCAATGTTTACCTATCACATACTGGTTTTTAAAAAGTGATTATATATGCAAATATCTTTTGTAAATAACAATCATTCAAAACAAGGTCAACTGTTAGAAACATTTCTAAAGCCTTTGTATAATTTTCTATTATATTTGAGGCATAATTTGCTTCTTTTAATACAAAGAGTCACATCCTACAATCTTCTCTTCTGCACTGTGCCATTACTACCTCTTAGCAACAAAGAAGTGATGTGTCAACTTCAGATAGTGAAGCTGGTTGGTGATAACTTAGCATCAATGATTTGTGGCACAAAATTTGTCTCTGTGATTTCAGGAGACTTTGACTATACTGTAGTTATAAGGAAACATTACTTCTTATATAATACAAAATTATAAATTTTTGTATTCAGTACTTTCACAATATCAAATTTATTGTCAGAGGTACTTTCTTTATTCTGAAACAGATGGATCAAGGCTGATCATCCCATTTGTAAAATATTGTTACTGCATTCGGTATTGTGTGAATTACTCTTCCAACAAAATAGAGTTAGAGGCTAAGGTGGCCCGTGCTGAAGGCTGGCCCTCTAGTTTTCCATAGGAGTAAGCAACTCATCATCACAAGCAGTGAAAAGTGATGGCCATCAGAGACAGAGGTAACCTTACATTGGGTGACATGCGACAAATTCATTAAGCATCACAGAATAGAGAGTATTAAAATGGAATATTGGCTAAAATTTCATTATATTCATAATTTTGGTGATATTAAGTATCTAAGCTGAAATGTGACTATTTTGTTTCAGAAAAACCTAACCCCAATAAGAACATTGGACGCCATGAGACAAATGTCTTGGGAATTTTAAACAGGTGCATGGGCACTGGCAATGGCAATAACAGAGGATGCCTGAGGTTTTATCAGAAGAAGGAGCTTACCTGAAAGTCAGGACAAAAGTGACCTCATCAAAGCATAACATACCTGGTTTAGCTCAAGCTAGTGTCAAGTGTGTCACATGTATTCCTAGTGCAAATCGAGTCAAGATGTGGTCCCAAGGCTCCACATATCCCTCTAATGGTTTTGTGCTTTGGAAGCTGTGCTGGGGAAATGGCCCAAGGTCAATCAAAGGCAAACTTGGGCTTCTCCTCCAGATGTCTGCTGTAGTCAGGTCAACTGAATCTATGCATATCTCTTTGTAGTTAGCTCGCCACCATTACTCTCTGTTAGTATTTAAATTTGGATATATATAATCCACTTCTACAGGAAGAAATCCAAGCATATATCATTGCAATAGTGATCATCTTTATAAACTTCCAGCTTCTGAAACTATTAATTATAATGAAGACAAAATATCAATCATTACAGGTTAACACTTAAACAACCACATATCTTTGATTATAAAATTATCTTTAGAACATTATTATGCTGTGTGACCAGGCACCTGAAAGAGCTTCAAGAAACATCAATAAAAATTATTATTATTTTTCAACATTCGAGAAGACACACAGCTTTTCCTGGAGAAGAAACAGGCTTCATTTTTACCAGTTGATCTCAAGTACTCTTTCATTGTTTCTTCATGATCTCTAGGAGAAATGTGAGTGGGCTCACTCACTTTTAGTCTTTGAAATGCTTAATCTATTTCACAATGAATCATTTTTCTTTATTAAATCAAGTATAAGAAACATGAAATACAAACTGATAAATAATCTGGGAGGTGTACAGAAGCTACATACTTTAATTAAGACATAAATAGCTATAGAAATCTAACTTTGAGCTTGAATCTGTAGTCATTTTGAATCTGTAATAATTTTAATGCTGAGAAGCTTGCTGTTCCAGTTCCTATCAATGGAATTTTTGGGATAGAATGAGTGAGATTGATGAACTTATTATAATTCATTATAAAGTGGTATATGGATGACTGCCTACTTTAATTAGTTTTATAACTATAGGAAATAGTTTCATATGCCAGGCTCATCACCAGGCATGCCTAGAAAATATCAGAGCAATAATCAGATTTAATTCAAGAAACTTTTCATTAACAAGTGTGAGTAAAAACATTTGTGTGGAAAACTGAGGGAGGTGAATAGATGGACAAAGTGGCGTCCAGCAGAGAGGATTTTTCAGGTTATTTGTGTGTGTGTGTGTGTGTGTGTGTGTGTGTGTGTGTATGAAGGAATATGCAAAATATAGTATGACATCACATTGTGGCATACTTCATATAAATCTATCCTTATATAGCAAAGTGTTCTATGAATGCAGTCTATCTATAAATGTTGACATAAATTTCCAATAATTGCTAATATCCTTCCAAAGGCAGTTCTTGCTCATCACTACTCTCAAAGATCAAACACCACACAAACCTTTGGAAAAGTAGAGCAATCAAGTGGCAATGTGTAAGAAGGAAATTCACATAGGAAGCATGATGAGAGAGAAGGAAATGCCTCATCATCCACTACCAACTTGGACATGTCCTTTCAATAAATTCAAAGCAGTAAAATGCATTCTTTCCTTTGTTATTAGTATGTTTTAACCTAAATCCAAAAATAATCTTATAGTCCTAAGTAAGATTTAGGCTTCCAAATGTTACTTTTCCATGAAGATTTTATCATTTAAGAATGTTTGGGAAGCATAATTTATCATTTTGTTGAGCAAGAAATAATGTCATTTACTTTTTTTTTCATATAATGACAAAATAAGGGAATTCCCATTACCAAGTTTAACATTTCCTTTTGTGAGTACATTCTTTCAAAAGTTAGTTACTTTTCTGAATATGTGAAATATAAATAAAAAATGTTCTCATTTTTTTCTTTTCTCATAAACAAACAATGCTGTTGTATTTTATGTGAGAATTGCGATTTCTGACCTCCTACATTCTGAAAAACTAATCTAATTCTAAAGCATCAGAATCCAGTAAGATAGCATTAAGTAGCAGATAAAAAATACTAGTAACTTTTTCCATGCAACTTATATATAAATATATTTATGTATGTTTACGTATGTACACATGTGTGTATGTATGTACGTACGTATGTATGTATGTATGTATGTATGTATGTATGTATGTATGTATATGCGAGTGTGTGTTGAATAGAGGCAAACATTTAAAATGCCGGTACATCTATCAGAAATTATTTAGATGCATATTCTTGCTTGAGTGCTCTAGAGAAACAACAACAAAGGCACCTAACCATGATCACACATAACAGCCTTCAGGAAATTGCCTCAGTTCAGAACCTCAAGTATTGAGTCTGTGTAATGTTACTTGCATAGAATTTTCTATTATCTTCTAAAATTCCTTTGCATGCCTCCCGGGGAGCCAGAGACAGAAGGATTTCGAGTTTGGGGGCAGCCTGGGCTATGCATATAGACTTTTAGCTGAAAACAAACAAACAAAGAAAAACAATTCTAAGCAACCACTAGCGGACACATTGAAATATCATGATTTACTGTTCTATGTCACAGTGATCTCTAGGCAAGCCCGCTATCGGTTGCTTTTGCTGCAGGGAAATCAGATTACCTCGGTGACTCACATTAGGACATGGATGGGCCCTGGTGTTTATCCATCTTGTGCTTGTTTTTAAATGTTACTCTATCTAGGTAAAGCTTCATTCTGTTATCTGTTTGGATTATTGATCTCATGGTAACACAGGGTATAAAAACTTGGAAGGAAAAAACATTTTCCTTTCAGGTCATAAAAGAAAAGATATTCAAAAGAAAAGACACTTAATAGATAAAATCATTTTTAACACAATAAGGAAAACCTAGTTTTCTTTAAGAGGAAATCAATTTCCACAGACAAGTCACAGTAATTCTGCCAGAATGCTCTTGAGATTGGAAGATGATTTGAAGCTTCATTTTATTGGTTACGCCAGAACTCTAGTGTCTGAATACTACAGTAACTAAAGCCTTTGCATGGAAATGTTTTCAAGTAGAGAGCAATCTTGCGATTGATTGATATCCCCTGGAAACTTGTCGGTCTCTGCAGAGACACTGAATTATCTGCCTCTTGTTCCAGCAAGAGTCTGAGTTAAACCCGTCATTTACCCAGAGAAAATTTAGTTTTGTCATATAGAGAATTGTCATCTGTAAATAATAAACATGTTAAGCATACCTTCCTGAGTTTAATCACATTTTCTAACTCATTTGATCACATTTTTAAATATGTTATATTATATACTTTTTAAATATCTAATTTGAAACTTGTATTTTCATAGAAGATATCTTTAAATAATACATAAAATTTTAAAAAATCTAAGAGTTTATTGACAATTTGATATTTTATTATACTATATACTTTTTTATCGACCAATATTTTTGTCTAAATAAAATATAAATTTCTTACTTTAGAGTAGATTTTATCAGAGAGCAAAGCTGGTTGTACATACAGGGCTAAGCAATTTCTTGTCATACTCTGAAAGTACATGATGTTGAGTCAGACCTCATGACTAGGGGTACACGCAGGCAAATTTCATACCTACTACACCTCAGATCTATGAACTACCCATGGCCATACACTAAAGAACCAGCATCAGCAATGACACCAATTGCAGTGACAGCAATAAAACAACAGTAACCAGAAAAGAGGAGCTAAACCATCACCAGCTACACAAGAGAAAGATCATGAGTCTGCTGGACTTGAAAGAGAAAGCCCAATTCCCAAGCCAATACCAGGAACAATGACAAAACCACAGACCTAAAACTCTTCAAATTAAGCAACCATCTCATGTGGTGAGGCTCATTACTGCAAACTTAGAAGGAAGGCATTTACTATTATTACATTGGTCTGTTTTTTAAATTAATGTGGTTCTTCTCTGTTTTTTAGTCATAGGAAATTTCTGCATATGGGTTTTGCTTGGTGACATGGTTTTAGCATCTGTGTAGGTGGAGGAAAAATAATGCTGTATATAAAATAATAGAATTTTACTCTCCTAATTTGAGTTTAAAACTGCTAAATTATTAAAATTAGTCAATGAAAACATTTTAATAACAAGCATTTGGGAATAAAAACTTATGCTGACTCTTCCAGAGAAATACACATAATTATCAAGTCACTAATAAGACAGATACAAGTTAGCAAATATAAAAATTAGCGAATTAATGAAAATATATTTCTTTTCTGTAGAAATTTAATGGTTAATTTAAGATAAGAACTAATAGTCTCAGACTAAAAAAATGTTACAAATAAGATAACTTTAGAAAGAAAGACTATTTCATCTTCATTAGCAGGAAGTGGTATTCATCAGAAATATAAAACCAACAGGATGTTAGTGATAACAACTTACAAAATATTAGCAGAGTGGATATTTTAAGACAGCTATATTAAAGGTTGAATAAGACATTAAAGTTTAATAGCTGATTTATAGTGGCAAAAGCAGCCTCAGATTAAAGGATAGTGGGTACTTGAAAGTTAATCATGAGTTCTGAGTGTATTGAAAAACAAATAATTTTATTTAGCATTCATTTAGGAAATAAATGAAAAATATTGGAACTGTTCTTTAGCCATTATGAGGGAGATGTCATGTATAATGCTGTCAAGTGGCTGGTTCAATTCAGACTCTTACTAACCTAGTGAGTAAGAGGTTCTATTTGGCCCTATAAGTTTGGTTATTTCAGTCACTTGGACTAGTTTCTTTTGTCACTGACATGTCTTTGTACTGTGACAAGTGTGTATATGTGTGAAAAAAAGAAAAATGACATGTGAAGAGAAATACAAGTGAAGCCAGAGAGTGTGGGAGCAAATGTTAATAACTGTTCTAGGAAAAAGGAAGCGGGCAGGGTTGCAGTGAGGGAGAAATGAAGATAATGTTTAGTGCAGTGCGTGGCACCCAATATGGTGAAGGTCAATACAACTACTATCAGACATATCACTTGATTTCAGCTGCCCCCCGATTTAAGCATAAATATTGCTCAATAGCTCATTCTTTTCATATAAGTGTTGAACTATTGATGTGAATTATCCCAGATCAAGACTCAAAAACCGAATCCTTGTGTATCCTTTATTTTCATTTTTTTCTTTTCATTTTTATTTTTTTAAGCTTATAATATAATTACAACTATTTTTTTTCCATTTCATTTCGTCTCTCCACATTCCTCCACATACCCCTCCTAGCTGTCATTCAAATGCATGGGCTCTTTTTCAATAATTGTAATTGCATAATATATATTCTATTACTATATATGTTCTTAAATATAGGCCGCTCAGTTTGTGTAAAGTTACTTGTTTGCATGTTTGCAAGGCTGACAATGTGGTACCGGATAACTAACCAGTCTCCTTTTTTCTGGCAAAGACTATTTCCTTGCTCTGCATTCCTTAGTTGTCTATAGTTCTTTGTGTAAGGTAGGGACCTAATATGCTTTTCTCCATTTGTTTTGGCATGTCTATTGGCATCATCTTTCTTCAGCTCATTTTGGGAAGTCATGTTAGACTTTAAAACAACCTAAATATCGTTCAACAAACAAATGGGTAATGAAAGTGTGGTATACATACTCTACGAAATAGTATTCAGATTCAAAACAACAACAAAAAAATCACATAGTTTACCTTCCAGGTAAATTGATGGAACAAAAATAGATTATACTGAGTGAGGTAACTCAGACTCCAAAAGATAAATGTTTGATGGTTTCTCTCTCATACAAGTCTCCTAGCTTCAAATACTCAGATATAAGTACACAATCTGGAATAAATGCAGAAACCAGGAAAGTGAAATAAGACCTTTGTTTTCAATTTTTAACTACAGTTTTTATTTAATATCTTATTACCATATATTTAGTATTAAACTGTTAATTATCTGGCCACATAACAAGTTAGGTAGAACATATGTTTGCACCTCACACTAGTATTGTTTGGTGGGATAGTATAACTTCAGGTCATAAGGTTATAGTTAAACATTAACACAGTGAGATAACCTTCTTTGCTACAGATCACATGAAGCTAAAGATCCTTTTCCAAGCTGCATTTACCACAGGGTGATTCAACGTGAAAGCATTTTCCCCCAAATAAGTCACTCAATGAAGTAAGAAAGAAGAAAGCCTCAGCCTTTTGTAATATAATCTCAGAAGTGACATATATCACTTCTCTTGTAGCCAATCTATTAGAATCAAGTCAATACATGGAACCCTTACTCAAGAGCCTACACAGAGGAATAATGTAAGGTCACCACACAGCTTCTGGCCTCCACTATCTGATACCTTTCCACACATAAACTATATCAACTCCCATGTTCCCCCAAAGATTAACATTTCAATGTCTTCTCCAAGTACTTAATTTTGTTTCCATTGAATACCGCATAGAGTTCCTGTTGATCTGAAGTAGATAACTTTTAGGTCTCTAAATAACATCCAATACAGAATATACAGATGCTGCAGAAATCCAGAAGCCACTGGTCTGCAGCAATTCAGATGTCCTGTCATGCAATGTTGCACTTAAATTTAATATGAGGAAGCAGAATTCCTACAGCTCTTGACTTTACTGTCTGAGCTCTGGTTCTGCATTCTGAGTCATCATTGTTTTCCTGCCTAGCTCACTCTAGCTCTGCAGTAGAACTTAGGGTAAGAATACTCTCTAATTTCAATTGTTTCCATTTCCCTCTTGTCAAAGTAGCATTTCTGAAAATATAACTTTTAAGCATTTCATAAGTCTCTTTTAGCTAATCCTGGAGTTTAAGTCATTTCATAAAAGCCACATTCATGAATCTACCGAGATAAAATCTTCTCCACTCTGGGCTCCCAGGTTCCTGGTTAAACCAGTAATTCCCTTAAGCTATCCAGAGCCATAATAAAATATTAGAGGTCACTGTGGTATGTGTGAGTGTTGGGTGTGGGGGAGGGGTGTCCATTCTTCAGTTCTCTAAGGGCTTTGTGCTGCAAGCATTCATTTTTATGAGGCCTTAAGGCATAGTTTTATCATCATGTCCCTGCTTTCATCTTTATATTTCTTGGAAGAAACTTGGATGTGTTCTTTGCTTGAAGCCATTTCTCAAACATCATAGATTTCTAGAGAAACAATCACAATTACAGATCCCTTTTGCTTAGCAATGTTCCTCTAAATTACCTCCTTGCTCCTGGACTCTACTGCACAGCGCCAGCAGAAGCCAGGTGGTGTCCTCTTTGCTTTACTGAGATATCTTTTTAAGGATATCATCAAGTTTGTTGAACTTTGATTTTTGTTTTTCACTTTTCTTCTACCAACAATGCTCTTCAAATTCACTATGGAGGACACTATAAAATAAGGATTTTCCTTCTCAGTTTTCCAACACTACATGCTTAACATTTCTACAAGTTTTGAACTACAGTCTATTGGAGGCAAGGAAGGATCCAGCAACAGCTTGTTCGAGGCACACTGTACTTTTACTAGGATTCTCTCAAAAATCTGCCCAGAGCCCATATCACTCCCCAGTGTAAGACTTCTGCTGTAGCATCACCTCACACTTAGAAACAAAGTCTATATTAGGTCTCCACCATCGCTTGAAATGTATCACCAAACCCCGTGTACAGCAACGAGTTTTAATTATTTCAGTTTCTGTGGGTCAGAACGCTAGGCAGAGTTTACGTAGGCACCTGCATCTCATAGTGTCTCTTGAGGACATTTTCCACTCCCTCAAACAATAAAACCATCCCATGCTACTGCTATTGGACACTCCCACAAGGCTACTGGAACTCTGCAGAAGACACAGCCATCATTTCGACCTTCCTAAAGAGCCTCCCCCATGACAGGACAGATAGCTTTTCCCAAAGTAAGCAAACCTGATTATCAGTCTGAAGTCACACTAAAAAGAAATCTTGAAGGAAAAAGAAAGTTAATCTCTTGTATTTTATTCATGTAAAAGTAAGTCAATAAGGGAGCAAATCTAAAGAAGCCTGGGTAAAGAGAGGTGGTCGTGGGCATGATTTTAAGCCAACCTTATACATATGCCCATTGGGACAAACTCATATAGCTCTTTCTCTGGTTTCAATGTTTCCCAGTGTCCTGCCTTAGGAATTCAGTGTTCCACCTTCTTGTAGTAGTAAGAACTGGAAGTAGACTCTTTGGCAGTGACTGGGAATAACATCATGAAAGTTGAAGTCCCAAATAGTAACCAGGGCTTCACATCACCCTTGGATGTCGCTGTGATGCTGCCCCACAGGGAGAAGTCCTCCCAGAAGACTCAAGTCTGTGCTCTGCCTGATTCCAGAATTTAAGAAATAACTATTTCCTTGATATTGTCCCTTTAGTCTTTTGAAATAAAATGAAAATGGAATAAGACAACTACAGTGTTTCCTGTCACCTCTTTACATTAGTCATAATAATGAAAAGCAAGCTAGCAAATAATCAGATATTTCATTTATATATATATATAAATTGCATTTTCTCAGGGATAGTTGATGATGGCCACAAAAACAATTACTCTTAGTCACGTTTGTTCATGAAGCTGGGCTAGCTACTTGGTTGAGAGAAGGCTCAGCAACGGAGAAGCCAATTGATATGCAGAGAGGAAGAAAACATTTTAAATAAATATGAAAGTATAGCACCTGTTAAAACTGTAAGATACTTAGATTGTCAAGGGATCAACAAATCCACAGTTATATCCAGTCACATCATGGTGCCTTCCATTAAAAAAGATATACTCTACATTTGCATTCATCACTTTTACAGCTGTGAAGGGCTGCACTTGTAGATAACCTCATTTTAATTTATCTCAAATAAAAAGTAAGTAAACCCATGAGTGCAGAACAATGACTCTATCATATTTTTCCATAAATATTCAGTATGCAATCAATACAGAAGGTTGTCTGTTAGGGAAATATTGGGATTTGGGGATAATAACCATCCTATGAATTTCCCCAAATCTGAGTAACACACAGAGAATCTGAGGGGCAGCTTTGCAGCAGACAGATGACATTGGACTTGATTAACAATACACTCATATTCATCAAGCATTTCATTTTAGTGTTAACTGGGAGATGAGGCAGAAATAAATTACTGCCATACTCTGAGGCTGCACAGCATAGGCCACAGCTCACAAAGCTGTCTACAAACTCTGATGATTCTTAGATCTCATGTATGTTTTCTGTCTTTGCATTATCCATACAATTGTATCAATGAAGAAAACAGAATACACAAATGTGTGACTACAAAGAAGAAATATTTTGAAAGCCATAATAAATAAGCACATATGTAAAATTAAATTGAATATTAGTTGACATTTTTCTTGCAAAGACAAGATTATGGTGTTTGTTATTTGTGAAATGCTTTGAGTACTGGTGTGGTACGGATGAGCTATTCAGACAAGTGGATCTATTCCTTTCTGTGTGAGCATTCAGATACTTTATGACTCTTTGCTTAATTGTACCTTATGTTAGTTAACATCATGAGCCTAAAATCTTCAGATGCAGTAAAACTGCTTCATAAAAAATTCTACGTAAACTGTGGAAATTATGCAGACATAACTTTGAGAAAGTTATTTTCATAAGTAGAAAATGTCTATAACACAAAGTCTCAGCTGCTATGTTCAAACACGAAGAGATTTGAATGATTTTAGGTCGTTTCTTTAATGGTATCCTACGAGCTTCCAAATTTCCAATGCTGCATGCTAAAAATCATTTCAGCTTATGATAGTGTGGGGACCGTATGACGTGCTGATTGAAGGTATTATAGACACGAGCAACACAATGTCTAGGACCCTTGAGATGAGCCAGGGACTTTTCAGGCTGCACTCAGAAGAAAAACTTTTCCCCTTGGTTCTGCATGGATGATGACAGAGTATGCAAAGTGTGTCAACCACAACTTTCTCCCCTCAGTATGGTGCAGTCTGAGGCTGCTTCTCTGCAGACCCTCCTTCGAGACTGGCTAGCCTGCCGCCTCCTACTTTGTAGTGTTTCTAATGAACATGCTGTGTTTGAAGGCTGTTGCTGTGCAATGCCAGCAGAGCACAGAGTCGATTCATTATCAGATATTCTGAATGTCTGCCTTTCACTTCTTCAGATCAATCCAAAAGCTGTGCAGTTCATGACAGATTAGCTTTAGTGTAAATACGCATCTGCATATATTTGCCTTCCCAGGTGAACCTCCACCCCCAGTGCAGTCTCACAAACATAGCCATACTGCTCTGTAAACTTCTTTCTGGAATTACTCAGAAAAGCACAATGTTTCCTTTCCTTCTTCTGCCTTGTTTCTAAGCATGCTTTCCATGCTTCCTGAGCTTCACTCTTTCTCACTGGGCTGACCTCCATGCACATGAATCACATAAACCCTCCATTATCTCTGGGCAGCTGCTGAGATTTGCTGCTTGCCTTCCCTGTGCATTTTATTTTAAACTCTAGTAAAAATCATCCTGGAACCTCAAAATGATTATGATGATGACTGATGATAATGATGATGATTTATATATGTCTTTTCCTATTACTATACATTTTATTGTATAATATTTATTCACACAATATACATCTTTTCTCCTAAATGTCAACAGTCTTTTTTCCTTTTTCTTAGGCACCATCATCATAAGGTTCCACACAATTGACAATTATAAACGTCTAACTGTTCCTTAACATAATGATGTTTCTCTCCACACATTTATCTTTTTTTGTCTGCTCATAAAGGCCTTCTGCATTCTAGAAAAATCTGAACTCATTGTTAATAACTTAATTTAGATGTTACAGTGAAATCTTAATCTCTTGCCTTTATATTGACTTAAAAGTCTGTAATAGCACTTACTAATTATGTATCTTATAATCAAACACAGAACACAAACATATACCCTACCCCATCCACACCCCCTGCCCACACATTATTTTCCCCATTCTTAACTAGATTGCGATTTCTTGAAAGAAAGCAAACATGTTTAATTTACTTTGTAAGTTTGCCTACAAATAACAAATATTTAAAATGGAGTGAAAGTCTGAACAGAAACATGGAAAAGGATGAGATTCTCTGACAGATTTCCAAATTTCATTTCCTAATAAGCAAAAACACAGAGCAAGCAAAACAGGTCCTGATGCTAGCCCTCATGACCCTACCGGTGAGGGAGGTTTGGGTAAACTATGCTGGGAACTAGGTGTTCATGGTCAGGAAATGCTTAAGCAACACCCTTATCAAGACATTCTCAGAGAAGAAAAGAGCCTTAGTAAGTGCTTTAGGATTGTATGCAGTTATTTGGAATATTTTAAGGACATCAAAAACTACATTACGATTCACTTTTAGATAAAAATATAAAACAACTACTCAAACAACAGATTTGTCAAATCTTATTACTGTCTTAGGGTTCTCATTGTAATGATAAAACACCATGGCCAAAGCAAGCTGGGGAGGTGGGGAAGGGTTTATTTATAAGACTTATGCTTCCACATCATGCTTCATCATTGGGACAGAAACTTTTTTTTTTAGTAGTCATTATTTTTTTTAATTTTTTTTCACAATTGATACATTATATATCCTGATTGAAGCCCTCTCCCTCCACAGCTCCCAGTTCCAGCCTCCCTTGCTCTTCCCCCATTCCCTTCTCCTAGTCCACTAAGAGGGGGAGCTCTCTTCCTCTTCCATCTGCCCATCGCTTATCAAGTCTCATCAGGACTGCCTCGATCTTCTTCCTCTGTGTCCTAGTAAGGGTTCATCACCAGGGGTAAGTGGCAAGTGATCAAAGATCAGGCAACCAAGTTTATGATAAAGGCAACCCCTGCTCTCCTTACTCGGAGACCCACATGAAGATTGAGCTGCCAGACGGCTACAGAGATGGCTCATCCATTAAAGGCTGGAGAGGCCCTCCACCACTGATTAAAGATGAGAGAATACCCTATGCGTTTTGTTTTGTTTTTCCCCAGAATGGTCACACATTCTTTTGTGGCAGAGATATGTAGATTCCTGAGGCTCACAGTAACCAGTCCATCTGAATTGGTGAATGCTCAGTAAGATGCATTGCCTCAAAAATAAGGTGAAACCCTCCCTGAGGGAGGAGCAGCCTTGCCAGGCCACAGAGGAAGACATTGCAGCCAGTCCTAATGAGACCTGATAAGCTGGGGTCAGATGATAGGGGAGGAGGACATCCTCTATCAGTGGACTTGGAGAGGGGCAGGGAGGAGATGAGGGAGGGAGAATGGGGTTAGGAGGGAATGAGGGAAGGGGTTGCAGCTGGGATACAAAGCGAATAAAATGTAATTAATGTAAAAAAATAAATATTTAGTTAAAGAAAATAATAAGGAGAAGCTTTAAGGAAGACACCTGCTGCTGACCTCTGGCCTCCACACAAGAAGCCAGACACCTACAAGCTGATATACGTTACAAAGACAGTGACACACACTAAAACATGAATGTGCACATGCACATATACATATAAACACAAGCATTCAACCACATGAGTGAGCATGGGGAGAGTGGGTGATCTTAATGGGTGGGAAGAGAGGAGGGAGGGGGGATCAAGGAAGAGAACCTAGTAAGTTACAAAGAGTGTGCCAGAAGATGCAAGGATGAATAAGACAGTTCCCATCCTCAATACTGGGTGGCTCACAACAACCATTTGCCTTATTTTAGCTTTTGCGCACACACACACACACACACACACACACACACACACACACACACCCTGTTACTAACTGTAAGGATTGCTGACCTCCCCCACTTAAAGCCCTCGTGCAGTCAGCTAAATGCAACAATTGAAATGCAATCGTGTAACTGCATCGTGAAGCCGTAAGGTGCCAGGGAACTGCATAGCCAGAAACTGTAACTACAGTCAAAACAGCAGTATCTCCACTTCCTCAGCGCCTGCAATTTAACAAGACTGTGCAAGGGTTTCAAATGTGTCAATTCATTTTAATTTTGAGTCCTGTGAAGTATGAATTATTGTTATTTCATATATGCTGGATCTTTCTCATAATTCTTATTTTGTTTCCTTTAAATGTCAACATAAACAGCACTTTACTAAGGACTTTCTGATTTTAAAGTCCAGTCACCAGTTCCTTTGCTTCAGCCCTATACTCACTGCTCGGCTTTTATCACGCCAGGGTGTTCACTGGCTGCATTCACCTAAGTGTGCAGCAGTTTCTGGAGGCTTGAGGTCTTGTCTAGCTTGTTTACATTATAGACTCAGCAAGGTGAGTGACTGAATAAACAGCAGAAACAGTATAAGAAAACAGCATGGACCTGATCTGCATCTGCTTCTAACAGTTGCTTTTTAAATCAATACACAATTTAGTTCCTTAAGACCAAACACATTTCTGTTTTCTAAAATAATTTTTCATAAGCTAAAAATCTTAAATATTTTTCCAGGGTGCTGTTCTCAATAGCTCAATAGCAATTATAATAAAGCATGATGATAACTAATATCAGGTTTAGTTTTTGTTAGTTACTTTTTTAATGTGTGTGTGTATGTGTGTGTGTGTGCATTTGTGTCAACTTGTCTGTGAAGGCCAGAAGTCAATGTTCTGTCTTTCAGTGTCTTGGTTACTTTCCCCTTTAAGTTTTTGAGACTAGACATCTAACTGTACCTCAAGCTCATTAATTTGGCGAGACTGGTAGGCGCAGGAGCTCCAGGCATTCACTTTCCCTATACCCTGCTAGCACTGGAACCTCAGGAGGAAGCTTTGCATGTCCACCTGGTCACACTAGAGATTAAAACTCAGTCTTCATGTATGTGTGTCAGGGACTTTATCTCCTGAACATCTCTCTAGCCTGGTTTTGTTAATTTTTAAAACATTGAAAAATAAATAGTATCTCATTTTTTGAAGTAGAATAGTAAGACGTGTACTATGAAAGATAATGTGCTAGACAAAAATTGAAAGTTTAAAAGATGATTGTAGATTTTGCATGGTAGGAAAGAAAAGATGACCTTGTCTCTGAGTCTGCATGTTAATTTATGGGGAGGTGGGAGAAGCCCGCAGTGACTACAGTGGTTGTCGTACCCCTTCCAGGAGGGTGTAACAGCTACTTTCTCCTAAAACTTTCACCAACATTTGTGCTGCTCCTTTTCTTGATTAGAGCTGCTCTGTCATCCATAAATTTTATTCTTCAAATTTGTGAGATAAGAACCCAAAAGGCACTGGCTTGGGGTGGCTTTGGAAGCTGGGTAGTTTCCAGGACTCTGAATCCCTGAATGGGACTGCCATCATAAAAGCAGCCCAACATGTTCTATAAATCTTAGTAATAATCAGGCATACTACATCCCTCTCTCTTTCCCTGTATCTATCTATCTATCTATCTATCTATCTATCTATCTATCTATCTATCTATCTATCTATCTATCTATAAAGGATGGAAACTCAAGTCCTGAAAGCACGACTTTCCCTGGTAGCTAATGTCAACACAAAAACACAACTCTCTTCTCAAAGGGTTCAAGATATAATTTACTTTGGAGCCAGACATGAGTTTCTACTGGCCTGGAAACATAGTTTAGGTTACCTCAATTCCACGTTTCAACACGAAAGCAGTTTCATGTTTTTTGTTTGTTTGTTTGTTTGTTTAATCATTTTGCAGCCTGATTCCAGCCCCTTCCCTCCTTTCCTCCCAATCCCACCTTCATGCTCCCTTCCCCCAATCCCTCTTTCCTTCTCAGATAAGGGAAGTACCCAAGAGGTAATAACCTACTCTGGCACCTCAAGTTGCAGCAGGACTAAGCGCACCCTCTCCCACTGAGGCCTGACAAGACAGCCTGGATAGAGGAAGAGGATCCAGAGAAAACAAATAGAGTCAGAGACATGCCCTACTCCCACTGTTAGGTGATCCATATGTTGACCATGCTGACATCTGACACATATGTGTAGAGGATCTAGGGTCCAGCACATGCATGCTGTTTGGTTGGTGGTTCTGTCTCAGTGAGGCCCCATGGGCCCAGTTAGTTTACTATAGTAAAAGAAGAAAGTCACAAATTAAGCCATTTTTCACATACATTGGTGGAAAGAGTAAGGATGTGGGGTAGAGAGAAATTTCAGCTATAGGGTCAGATGCTATTTGATGACTTTGGTTGTCTAAAACTAGTGTCTTGTTAGTTAATGCATTTCAAAAGGTTTCTATTTTTAGTCACAGGATATAAGGTCTTACTCAGAAGTGTGCATGAATATGGCTATAAGAAACACTATAGGCAGATAAATTGTAGTTAGTCCCTGAACATGAAACATTCTGAACTCTCCACAGCCACTGACATTATAATCAGTCAAACAGTCTTTGCAGACAGAGCCTTATTCCAAGAATTCTCACACGATCTTCATCTTTAAACTTTAAATGACCACAAAATGTTGGAAACTTGCTTATGTTTTGTAGATAATAATTTAATATGAGACAAAAGTCATATTATGAACCATTACAAAGTTGTAGCAGACCACAGCCATGTTATTTAATATTTGGAAAGAAAGCAATCCATAACACATTAAATATTTTATTATGTGTTATAAAATCTTGGCTTTTAAGTAAGATGAAAACACTGGGTAAAACCTGAAGCATATTATAGAAACATTAACTCCTTGTTGCATATAATTGAGCCAAAGTAATAACAATAATTGGTTCTTTCTTCCTCTATTTAATTGCTTGAGGGAAATCAATGGACCTTTCATATATAACATACTTTAGGTAGCTCAACTTTTTGATTGTTTTATTAAACAGAAAATACAGATAGTGTTAGCAGTGTTTCTACATCTAATAGGCATCTCATAATCTGCTGATATTTCAGTGAAGCTTTGTTTCGAATTTAACACTACTTGGCTTCTTACTTGTGAGAATACAGAAGTAGACACACTGTGTGCATGTTGATTAATATATATTATCTTCAGAAGTGCCACAAGCTTTCCTACCTTTGAGTATCTGCCTCTAAGGAGTGTTAATGAAATCAAGTTAGTAGATTTCTGTTATTTGAATACAAAGTCAGTAAGTATTTTGAGGGATTTCCACCATTTAAATCCAAACATAACAAGAATTTACTATTTTGTGACAGTACAAGATTGAAAGCTGATACAGAATGGAAAATAATGTGGTAGGAGTGGAATAAAGAAAATGTGCATATGTAAGCACACAGCAATAAACTAAAAGAACAGTGGGTGTGTTCTGGAAGATACTAAGTTACTCATGGCACTGAGTGTTACTTGTCTGGCACTTAGCCTCTGTGTCAGATCAGTTACAAAAAGAAATCTACCAGCGATATCTTTTGTTAAAGCAACAATGTATGCAATCAATGTGTTACATGAAATGTTGTGTGTATAGAGTAGAGTTACATCCTTTTCCAGACTCTAGTGAGCTGGGAATAGAAAAACACAGGTGTGCATGTGGTTACAGGAAGCTGGCTCAGTTAGCACAGGCGTTTCCCCTTCCTTTGTGCTCTTTTCTTATCACCTGGAACACCGAGGTGATGGTAGGAAAACCATTATCTACATGAGACTGTCAGTGGCAACTGATAAAGAAGCTGGATCTGAGAACAGTGGACAACAGGAATCAGGCCAGCAGACAACTTCCAGAGCATCTCAGCCCTCTAGACCACCTACTTTCAGAATCATTTTATGTGTAAGATGCAATCAAGGGATTAAATCACTTATTTTCTGCTGCTGCCATTTTTTCTCTTGTTTTGCTTGTCTGATTTTTACAGGTGAATGGAGCATCTAACTAAAATAAGGTACCGAAATGTCAACAAGATGTTCAAATCAGAAAAGGATTCAATGCATTTGAGTAGAAAATAGAATATAAAAGGGAAAAGATGGCTTTGGGATGAGTGTTAACTGAACTCACTGCCATGGGTCATGGGTTACAGCAAACTGAAACTCAGTACTTTTTTTTCTAAAGTAAAATATACTTGATCTGCCTGTAATTTCCTAGAGAATTCTATTTATTTATCTTTTGTAATGCTGGAGATAGAACCTAGGGCCTTTTGCACTTTGTCAACTACATGTGACATTCCCATTCCTCTCTGGGTAATCCAAGAAGCCAGATGAGTTCTTGCCTCAGTGCCCTAACATTTACCTCTTCATAGGTGTGATAATGAGAGAAAGATGGATAATTGGCTAGGAGGTAAAAGTGATCCAAAGAATAGTGGCCAGTTCTTTTCTTGGTTACAGATGAGTAATGTACTTAGCCTCAACCTTGCCAGAGGCCAGAAATGCCAGAAATGTCTAAGCCAAAAGAGTCTTTGGTTTCCTTATAGACTGAGGAAGAAGATGCCATGAAGGAGAGCTGGTTGCTTTTTACCTCACTTCCTGTTCTGGAAACCATACTGAGGATGTGACCAGATCCTTTCCATTTCTTCCTCCTCCACCTCTTCTTCTTTTTCTTCAAGCAACAGAGTCTTATTAATTTCTAGACAGCGAGACAAAATGCCTACTCCCAGGAAACCCAGACTTTTTTCAGGACTTCTGTCTTTTCTCTCATTTAAGTTATCTATGATAAAACTCTTTCTAAGACATAATTAATTTAAATGTTAATATACATACATCTATATTGTTCGATTTAAAAACCTATTTAGTGACTCTTAATGATATTCTGCTGTACTCATAGTACCTTGTTCAGCAATCATTAAAGAAGCTTCCTCCTGCAGCAGATATGAACAAATATAGAGACCCGAAGACAGATATTATGCAGAAGGTGAAAGACCTTGGAAAACTCAGCCCTAAATCCCTCTCCTCACAGTTCAAGAAACCTCACAGAAGAGAAGGCAGAAAGGGTGTAAGAACCAGAGGAGATAAAAGACACGAAGAATACAAGGCTCTCTAAATACAGCAGGACCTGTGGGAAAATGAACTCACAGAGACTGGAGCAGCATGCACAGGGCCTGCATGAGTTGGCACCAGGTCCTCTGCATGTAAATTTTAGTTTCCAATTTAGTGGGTTTTTTAAATTGAGGTCCTGAGTGTGGGAGTCTCTGATTCTTGTGCCTTCTCTAAGGTTTTTTGTTTTTTGTTTTTTCTTCTGTTGGTTTGTCTTGTCCAACTTCTATGAATGAATGAATGAATTAATTAATTAATGAAAACCTAGCTAGGGAAGGATAAATGCTAACATAAGAACTATCATTTATACTTTCTTGGAGAAGGAAAACCAGTTTTCTCCAATGGAGGGGCAATGAATATATCAACTATTTTAGGACAGTCCATAGGTTCAGGGGCAGCTGACCAACATGTAATGGAATCTACAAGGTTTTTTGTTGTTGGTGGTGTTTCGTTTTTTGTTTTGGTGTACATGTGTGTTTGTATTTATTTTGTTATAGCTTGCTGTGTTTTTTTTCTTGTACTTGTTGTTTTGTTTGTTTTTTTTTTTTTTTTTTCTTTTCAGTGTAGTTTCATTTTCTTGGTTTTGTTGTATTGGGTTTTGTTGCTGATGTTTTGAGAAAGAGCCTAAAGTTGGGTGGACAGGAAAGGGGAGAGGATCTGGAAAGAGTTGTGAGAGGAAAAGAATATGATTAAACATATTTAAATTTAAAATTGTTTTAAATAATGAAATATGACAAAATATTTATAAAATATATATAAAAGTTTAAAAATCCATTACCTACATATGAAACTGTTATGCCTAAAATATAAATAGATGTAAGGTATGCTTTGCTTTATAGAAAGAGGACCACATGGCTCAAAACAAAATGTATTAACAAAAAGTCTCAAAACTCTACTACTCAAAATGAACATGATTCCCTGATTCCAACAACTAGCAAATGACTGAAAACTCAAGCAATATATTAATACCTCAGTAAGAAAAAAAATCAAATTTGAGAACATCTACTTAACAGTCTATTAACTATCACTAATTGTGGATTTTTCTTGGGAGCTTAAAGAAAGCACTGTTTATAGTGATGCTTTGTATTATTTTTTCCCTTTAAGGAGCTCTTGAGAAAGATGTAAACACCATATGTTACACTGTGTTAGGACAAAATTACAATTACTTACTCAAGTCAATAGGTAATTTAAATCAGAATAAGACTGTCGCAGAAGCAGCTGCTCTCAAACTGCTTTTACCACTTAGAAATGTATTAAATTATGTGGCCAGCAACCTACTTATATTATGTGAATACACTGAAAAAATAAAGTTTCTCTTGGAAAAATAATTGTATATAATTTGACTAAGGCAATTAAATGGACTTATAAGGAGGAATGACATTTAACCGTCATTTTATGGACGTCTGCCTTTGTTATTTGTGTGCGTACATCTATTAGAGAAACGTGAACACATTCACGTATGTGACAGTATTGACAACCTTTTGCTGTGTTTTCTCAAATCTTTGCATGTAGTATGTGATGTGGAATTAAACAGGTTAGCTTCAGAATATTTCCCCTTAGAAATAATTGCTGACAAAAATCTAATAGTTTTCCAGTGTGCACTGTTCAATCCATATTTCAAAGAAGAGGCAATTTGTTAATCATTTAAACAGTGAATGTTGTAAAAAAAACAGTTAAGATAAACTTCCTAATGCTAATTGCCATTTGGTACTGTCAAACATACACACTGTTACAGATAGGCACACTCAAAATTGAATATTTACATTCATGATATTTTACAGACAATTAGGATGTCCAGAGATGAGGTTGTTTTCATCATGGAATTATTTTTCAAATGATTTTTAATTGAATATAAATGCCTGCCTAAGCAAAGAAAGCAGTACTCAAATCTCAACCATAAGTAGGTCGGAGACTTTACTACTAGTTCCACATACAACACTTCAGTCCTTTTATGAGTAGACAATAGCTGAAAACAAAGCTGGACAAATGACAGACCCCACAACCTAGCTATGACGCAGACATACCCATGCCCTAACTCCCCCCCTCCCCTGCACACCAGGAAAGCTAGGCCTCTGAAAGCTAGAGGGTGGAATCCAGTTCTATGAATCCAGGCAACGTCTCCAGTTTGAAGTGGGAACCTGGAAGTTCACAGCCTTCAGAAAGAAATTAGATGAACAACAGACCAAAACAAAACAAAAAAAGCAAAAACCCATACACCAAACTGACAAAAGTGAGAGACAGACAAGTGAAAGTAAGTGCCCTAGACTAAGTATAGATAGAAGCCCTGGGAAATCACCAGCCTCACCTTAGCCTACTTTGTTCTCCGTCTCTGCACCTTAGCTGGCCTCTCCTGGCAGTAGTCACTCCAGGATTCTGTTCTTTCTGTGCCAATGTATAGACTATTGACCATTCAAGAAGTCCTGTAATCTATCAAATGTAATGTAATGTAGAATGAAATCTTATTGATTCAAATTATTTGAGCTAAATTATATTCAAGGTAACTCTCATTTTAGAATTCAAAGATGGTTTAAATAGCCAGTTTTTAATGAAAGAAATATCTAATTGTAATATGATTACAACAGAATCTAAATTTCAAGACAATGATTTGTTCTTTCTTTTACGTTTTTCTTCACCACATATCACTTATATACAAGTAATAAACAATCAGAATTATGGGTAACAGAAAAGCACTGCAGGTTCCGAAGAACAGTAGTTAAAGCTATTCTTCAGAATTCAAACACTAAAGACAGATTTTGTTCTCAGCAGTATGCCCAACATTGGGACCTCTAGTCCCAATGATCTGTTAATGATTTCAAGGCTTCATTTTCCTTACCTGCAAAATGAGACAGGGATCCTCAGTATTGGGGATTAATTTAAAGAAGCATAAAGTTTCCAGTATGAACTAATTGGAAAAATGAGTCTGTGATTTAAACTTACAGTTCTTGGCTAGAAAAAAAGAAAATCCTTAGGAAAGGAAATAGCTACAAACATGCAGGTGCAGTTCGCAGGAATGCAGCTGTCAGGCAGACGGACATTGCTTATCAAATCAACACTAGGAAGGCAGAAGCCAAGCTTTTCAGAACACAAGATAAAATCCTGACAAAGACCAGGAGAGTGTGACATGGACTTCCCTTGCACTCACCAAATGCATCATTTGTACTTTGTTTTTGCTGAGCCAGCCTGCAAATTTCAGAAGTTATAAGCTAGAGGAAGTTTGAGAGCTATAATTCCCTGTATAGTGGAATAAATTTTTAAAAATAGTACCTCAGTGATATGGGTAGGATAAGTAGAAACGTGTCGCCATCACTCACTCATTCTATTGGCTGTGTGTTTTGGACTTGCCCTATAATAATGATGTAATGAACATGAACATCTGTGTCTATTTTGGAAGAATTAAAATAAAGACTGTAATTTTATTTTCTCTGTTGGAAATAGAACTTAAGTAAATATTGTAGGAATTTGTGGAAGATTTTACACAAGGGTTGGCATGTGTTTGGGCATTAGGTGAGGAATAGAAGTCAACCTGAAAGAAATGACAGGAAAGCTATATCAAAGTAAAATATCAAACCATAAAAATTAGTCATAGGAAAGTGTCTTACTTTGTATTAATTAATAGTTATGGGGAAAGTTAATGTGCTTCCCCAAACTTATTATTTATACTTATGTTCAAACACTTATGAATAGAATGAACATTCCCAAGTAAGTGGTAGAATACACAGTTTACACGGATTATACTGCTAGCTGTTATAACAGAAAGTTACCTATCATCTCCAGCTTGCAGAGATATGCCTGGTGAACACGAGTTGGAGGTGCAAATAAAATCAAGGTTGCAAATCATTGAACCTTAAAATTGCCTATTTTGGATAGACTTGGAAGAAACAGAGGTCTTCAAGTGTCAAAAGAGCAAAGGAGAAGGGAGAATGATGACATAAAAATAACTTGCCTAAATGTTAATGTAAAATTCTGCTGGTAGATAGTCATTATTTCACAATAATCTGCATCTCCTTCATATGGAAAAACAAACAACAACAACAAAAACAAACCCAGAATAGCTAAAACAATCCCGTACAATAAGAGATCTTCTGGAGGTATATCCATCCCTGATATCAAGCTATAGGAGAGAGCAACAGAAATAAAAACTGCATGGTATTGACAAAGAAACAGATTGGGAATCAATGGACTCTAATCAAAGACACAAAAATAAACCCAGACACATATGGTCACTTGATTTTTGACAAAAGTGCCAAAAACATACAATGGAAAAAAGATATCATCTTCAACAAATGGTGCTAGGGCCCACATTTAGAAAAGTGAAAATAGATTCATATTTGTCACATTGCACTAAACTAAAGTCCAAGTGGATCAAATATCTCAACATAAAACCAGGCATACTAAGCCTACTAGAAGATAAAAAGGGGAAATCCTTGAACTCATTGGTATCTGAAACTATTTCCTGAATACCAACAGTTCAGGTTCTAAAACAAACAATTAGTAGATGGGACCTCTGGGCTTCATCTGAGCAGAGGGTCTGGGTCCTCTCCATGCAGCCCATAGGCTGCTCAGTTTCCAAATGGGTTCCATAGTAAGGGGATCAAAGGGCTATCTCTCACATAAACTCAGTGGCTGGCTCTTTGCTAACCTCTTCCTTGGGGGGAGGGGGTGCTGCCTTGCCAGTCCATAAAGGAAGATGATAGAGCCATCCCTGAGGAGGCCTGATAGGCTAAGGTCAGATAGAAGGGGAGGAGGTCCTCCCCTATCAGTGGACTAGGGGGAGGGCATAGGAGAAGAGGGCAGGTGGGTGAGATTGGAAGGAGAGGAATGGAGCTATAGCTCGGAAACAAAATAAATAAATTGTAATAATTACTTAATTAATTAATTAGAAAACAAAAAATAGGACCTCATGAAACTGAAAAGCCTCTGTCAATGGAACAAAGCAACAGCCTTCAACCCTACATCCAACAGAAGGCTAATGTCAAGAATATATAAGAAACACAATAAATTAACATCATAACCCCCAGATAATCCAAGTATAAAATGGGGTACAGAGCTAAACAGAATTCTCAACAGAGGAATATCAAATAGCAGAGACATATTTAAAGAAAAGCTCAAAGTCCTTAGAATCAGAGAAATGCAAATCAAAATGACTCTAATATTTCATATTACACCCATCAGAATGGCTAAGATCAAAATTTCAAGTGACAGCACATGCTGGAGAGGATGTGGAGAAAGGGGAACCCTCCTCCATTGCTGGTGGAGGTGCAAATCAGCTCTTCCTCAAGATATAAATGCAGAGAGTTTCAATTCTATTTGGAACATACACAGAAAGTAAAATCAATAATTATATACAGTATAAAACTATCAATATCTTTTTTTATGTTTTACCTTATCAGGTCTATTTGGTATTTCAGTAGCTGACAAATTTCAAAGAAAGTTGAGAATCTATTTTGTAAAATTTAAGTTCAAGAAACATATAATTTTCTTTATTTTGAATCCTTCATATGTTTCTTTTGCCTTCTTTTATACCATACTATCTGTAGAAGAAAGCCTAAGTTACATAAAATGTAGATTATCTTCAATATAAGCATGAACTCATAGCCCATGTAAACACATCACAGAATGCTTGTTGGCTTTTTATCTTTGTGTCTAGCTTAACACTGTGATTGGGATCTTATACTTCTCCATACATCCAGTTGGAAATAGCTGTAGATTTCCAGACTACATTAAAACTAAAACAAGCAGTACAATTTTCTGCAGCTTTCTATGATTACAATGAAAGATGCCACTTCTGTTATTTGTTCTTATACATTATAAGGCCCATCAGATATTTGTTAATTGTTGGGACAAGTATGGTAAAATTGGGGATAATACCTGATTCAGGCCAGGAGACAATAAAGAGAAAACAGATAAATGCAAGTAAGAGGATACCCTTTATTCCTGTAAATCTTACTGCCAAATGCAACCATTTGTTTTCCTCCTTGTCTCACTGCCAAGGATCCCCCTCTGGCAGAGACATATAAAGGAGAAAAGTGAGCTGAACTCCTCTACCTTTAGTTACTCTGTGACAATCTTGTTCCATTGGTAAAACCTAATTGGTTCCAGTGGCATTGCAATGTCTTTTTTTTTTTTTAACACCTAGTTACACTAAACATATAGCTTTATTCTTAAGGAGAATATGCAACAACATTTACATAAAAGCATTAGTCTGCAACATAGATGATTATCTCTGATTGTGACCTTGATAGTCCTACCAGACTTTAAGGTAAGAGATTACAGGAGGAAAAAAGAATATGCTGGGAATAAAAGGCTTCCACAAAAATGATGGGAATCTTTTCCTGTTTGAGGATCCGCTGTTCATTACTTTCCTGTACTACTAAGAATGATATGTGCAGTTTACTGTAGAAGATGTTAATATTTGTGAGCACAGCAGTGATTTCTACTTTCTTAAGTTTAAATGGGATTTTATGATTTTTCTTTTAATTATTTTCCAATTTCTAACTTCAGTTATCAATATGCCATTTTGCTTGAATTTCTAAAAATAATGGAATATTTGTAAAATTAATTATATGACTATGAAAAGTACAGTGAAGAAGTGCTAGATTTATAAGTATAAATTCAAAACAGAATTTGCTTAATTTATTGTTAATAAGCTAGCTAATTTATTAATTGTGCTGTACAGCATGCCTATATGGTACAATAAAAACAGCAGAAGGCTGACATCCTAAAATATCTAACATCTTAAAATATCTTTACATTCATTGCTATAATTATTAGCATGTATTAATCATAAAAGTGCACTCAACCCATTGTGAAAGTTCCATTTGTACATACATCATGCACTAATCCTTTCCATCCAGCCTTCCACTCTTGATGCCACATGCCTTTCTTCATAGGCATTCTACAGAGCCATTATAAAGCATAATATTCCTATGCAATTCCATAGTTACCAGTAAAAAACAAAAACAAAAACAAACAAAAAAAAAACCCAGCCATTTCCAAATTATTTCACTCAAGGTCTAATTAACTGCACTCAATTCTTCATTCATTATATTGAATACTTTCAAATGCATTTTCTTAGTTGTCATTGACTGTTGTAAAAGGCCCCCACAAAGTGAGTGGCCTAGAAGTATTAAAATGTGTACCCCGAGTTCTAAAGGCTAAGAGGCCCAAGAACCAGAGCCTGTTGCTTGGTGCTTCTTTCTGAATTCAAAGACAGAAGTTTCTATACATTGTGATATAGTGAGAGAACAGGCATGCCCTAAGAGCTTTGTTAGAGCAACATTGTAGTGATTTTCATGGGATCCTCCCACAGCCTCATACATTGGCATTAGTTGCCAGCTAATGGGTCTGTAGAAAGTGTTAAATCTTAAAGGATCTGACTCAGTCAGAGGGTCAATACCTTCCTGGGTTCATATTATGTTGGCATCATTTGAAGCTGGTAAAATCCCAGAGTTGAGGAGCGGTTGGAGGATTTGGGTCACTGGGGTAGGGTGCATATTCACGGCTGCATCTTTTCCTACCCTTGCAGAGAGCCTCCACCACATGCTACTGCTCCCATAGCATCCCGCCTCTGCATGGGACACACACCAGCAGAGCCAGGACGGTGGACTCACACCTCTGAAACTGGGAGCACAAGATCTTCTTCCCTGAGTGACTTCTCAGGCAGTTTGTCACAGTGACAGAAAGATAACAAGCTTGGGCACTAACACTGTAATGAGGTCTCGCTTCATGCCTTATCTTCTATTATTATTACATTAGGAGAAAACCATTTCAAACTTTGAATTTTGAGAGAGCAAAAAAACTTCACTCTGTGGACCTTGTATCACTTTGATTTAGTTTTTAGCATTCATTCGGTATTTAAGTAAACGATTCCAGACTATGATTAACATAACTAACTCCCAGATAGACTAACTTTACAGTGAGTTTACATTTGTTGCTTTTCCTAATCATAGTCTCTCAAGTGGATATTCTAATAATATATTAGAGTCTTTCCATTGAAAATATTAAAGAGAAGATGTTACAGTGTGCTGTAAGCATAAAAAAACCTGTGGAATAGTTAGGATGATTAGAATTATTCCCAGTTACATTCATTTTCCTGCAAAGGCCTTAACTTTGCTTTTCTTTATGTCAAGTGGCTTTCAATATCTGACATCCACATTAGGTCTTGAGAGATCTTACAAATGCTGATGAGCACAGCACTGATCGTCAACTCCTGCTTTTCATATCAAAGGTTGTCTTGAGGAACAGCTGTTTTGGAGCAGACCCAATTGATCACACATTGCCTGGTTCTATGGTTCTCAGATAAAGGGACTGATGGAACACATGTTGTTCTGTGCTGAAGTTGGGTCCCTAACCAAGAATGAGGTGACAGTGGTTATTTCTTTTTTTATATAATTTTAATTACAGTTTTATTTTTTATATTAATTACAGTTTATTTACTTTGTATCTCAGCTGTAGCCCATCCCTCATTCCCTCCCAATCCTACCCTCTCTCCCTCATCTCATCCCATGCCCCTCTAAAAGTCCACCGATAGGGGAGGTCTTCCTCCCCTTCCATCTGATCCTAGCTTATCAGGTCTCATCAGGACTGGCAGCAATGTCCTTCTCTGATGCCTAGCATGGCAACTCCTCCCTTGGAGAGGGGCAGGGGGCAGTCAAAGAGCCAGACACTGAGTTCATGTCAGAGACATTCCCTGGTCCCCTTACTAGGGAAACACATTTGGATACTGAGCTGCCATGGGCTACCTCTAAGCAGGGGCTCTAGGTTATATCCATTCATGGTCCTTGGTTGGAGAGTCAGTCTCAGAAAAGACCCCTGTGCCCAGATATATTTGGTCTTTGTGGAGCTCCTGTCCTCTCCACGTCATACTAACTCCCCCTTCTTTCATATGATTCCCTGCACTCTGTGGAATGTTTGGTTATTAGTCCCAGCATCTTCTTTGATACACTGCTAGGTAGAGTCTTTCAGAGACCTTTAGTGGTAGGCTCCTGTCCTATTTCTTTTTTTTTTCTCCTACTTCTAATGTCCATTCCATTTGTCTTTCTAAGTGAGGATTGATCATCTTACCCTGGGTCTTTCTTCTTGTTTACCATCTTTAGGTGTACAAATTTTAGTATTTTTAGGTTTTTTTTTATATAATTTTTACCCATTGTCCTTCTTCTTGCTTAGCTTCTTTAGCGAACAGATTTTAGAGTCATTCTTAAAACTTCATTTTTTTTTCAAAAGTCATTTGAAAATCCTGTTTCTTTTACAAAATTTTAAGGCCTTTAATGACATTGGGATTTTTCTTTTAGCAGTTCAGTATTCTGTCCTTTACATACAATGAGATGCAATATTCAATTCAATGAAGTAGTCAAAGATATATAACATTCTCTACGTGAAATCTACTGCATTCAAACTGCAATCTAGCTTTGTGCAATATACTTTAAATATTTGTATCAGATCACTCTCAGAGGTTCTACTAACCTAAGTGACATAGAAAGTGGATCTGTGAATTCATTTGTACAAGACCATGTTTGAACAAAATCTATGGAGACGATATCCCATAATTTCACTGAAGACATCCATTCATCAGGGTGTGCAGACAGAAGCACTCCCCATGTCTGAAAGCATGCTAAGCAAATCCTTGCACAGAGAAGGTTTCCTTTCTACATCACATGAGGAACACAGACAAATTCAAACAAAATCTCAGGCACCAACTTGGATACAGATGAACAGACTCACTGAAAGTTAAACACGAAGAAAATTGAGTGTGTGAGTTTTAGCTGACAGGGGTGTGCTATATATTAATATGGACAAGTTCTTTATCTCATACATAGCTGCCTGAAATTATCTGGACAGTGTAGAAGAATTTGGACAGCAATATAAAGCTAGTGTGCAGTGGCAAATTATTTACTTGTGTTTCCCATTAAAATTTCCCCCAGAGGCCTACTATGTCTGAATGCTATTACATGTCTTTTTAGCACAAATTAAATACAATTCACTTTGGCTTTAATTTATGTATTTTTCCTCACTAGAATATAAACCTCACTTTCTGACTATATGAAGGATCATCTATTATACAACACCACTGCTGTCAGCACAGAACAAATAACAGGTAAATTATTCCAAACTTTTGTCAGAATGAGAAGGAGAAATTTCATAAAATAATACAAGAGAAACATTACAGAGGATAATATGGTAGTTGCTATTTCGGTGTATTTTACTAGGTGTTTACAATCTGTGTAGTGTTCAAGACTCGACAGACACCTAGTTAATTCAAATTCTGTAACATAAAGTTTAATTTTTTAAATTAATGAAAATTGAAATGACCACAGAACATTATGGTCATGAGTCTGCTGATGAGGACAATTCATAATTCTTTCTGTGTTCTCAGACCAAAATTACTACACCTAAGAACTTAGTAGTACTGGAAACTGAATTAACAAGAGACTGTCACATCCATACAAGTAGAGTAATAATATGGATTCTTTCCTGGTCATTTCCATCAAAAACTCTGATTTTATTTCTCTTATGTCTCATCAAAGGTCTTCCCTGATTGACTCCACGTAGTAGGTCTGACACTATTTGTTCCAGCAAGGATTATGGTGCCCTGTATCTGTGAAGCTCCCAATAGAACCATATTTAGAGACAAGACATTTAAAGAGGGTTGGGTGTGAAATGGGAGTTGTTGCTGGTCACATTGGGGTCAATAGGATCTGGAATGAGGAAGAAGTATGAAGGATTCATACTTTCAGGACACAATAAGAAGGTGACGAAGATGGCGGCGCTGGGAGGACTCTCATTCTGGCAAGCAGCACAGCCAGATTGGCACAGTGACCAGCAATCAGAACTCGTGACCATAAAACACAAGTGATTGTGTTTCCCAGGTGAGAGGATACCCCACAGTGGGGGATTCAATCAGCTTTAACTCACCCGGCTAAACCTCAGAAGAGATCCCGGTTCTGCCAGGTGCTTGGTCGCCAGTCCAGAGCCACACAACAGCGTGCTCTGGTCACTGTCCCAGACTGAACTGTGGGCCCACAACATCACAGACTGGAATTTCCAGTCAAGAGATAACCCCACGGAGCAGGAAGCGATTGGGACCGACCTTAGGTCACCCAGACATCCCCTGGAAAAGACTCGGGTTCCTCGGGTGCCCCAGGAGCCAACCCGCAGCCAGAGCCTGGGACCCAGGCGCCTGCACAGAGCCCTGCCTGCGTGCCTGATTCGCCGCCTCAGATAGAACTGTGGGCCCCAGGGGACCAGAGACTAAGTTTCACTGTCGGGTGCAAACCCACAGGGAGGGAAACGGCTGGTTTGATCTCAGAGCACTCAGCTGATACCACCACCCCGAAAATGTCTCGGGAAAATTACCCAGTTTAGGCAGACACCCAGGCTCACAAAGGCCAGAAAGGCAGAGCCACACGTGTCTGTGCCTGCCGGTTCTACTCTCAATCCCAGACAGAACGGCGGTCCCCAAAGCAAAGACTGGGTGTCCCTGTCAGGAGGAAACCCCACAGCAGGGGGATCATCAGGTCTAATGCTCAGGACACCCAGCTCCAGAAGACTTTCTGAATCCACGCAGACTCTAGGCTCTAGCCTTCTCCTGCAGGCAGGAGCGCTGTGCTCACCTGCCATTACTGAGTACCGCTAGGGCACTAGGGCACATAGCTGCAGCCTCAGACCTACAAAAGCCAGAGAGCCACTACAGCAGCCCTCAGATACTGTGCCAAGGATCAACCAGTTATCAACTAGTCTGACAAAACTGTGGGAATCCCTGGTCCTTCAAGAGGGCTTCACCCAACAATTACACCTTAAGAGCAACAGCTGCTGCTCACTAAGGTCAGAGCAAGAAACCCAATAGGCAATAGGAGAGCCATCACCAGGACCTCTCCTGTTGAGAGGAGACCCTTCCTAAATACCACAGTTACCATACAGGTCCATACACCTGAAGTGAACTGTGACAATTCCTGAGAAGCACCACTATTCAGTTGACCATACCCAAAAAGCAGAGGAGAACTTCAGAACCCCGCCAAGTGGTTTCTCCCCACCCCAGGACTCAGCAGGCACCACAAATTAACAGACAACACCTGAGATAGAGAGATGGGTAGAGGCCAGCGAAAAAGTACAACCAACAAAAGGCAAAACAAAATGGCATCCCCAGAACCCAGTTATCCAGGGGCAAGTAGCCCTGGACACACTAACATGAGTGAAATTCAAGAAGATGGTCTTACATCTAGGCTAATGAAGAGGTTAATGGAGGAAGTAAATAAAATGTGTAAAGAATTAGGGGAAGATATAATAAAACAGATTATGGTCATCCGTAAAGAAATACAGGAAGATGCAGCCAAACAGTCTGTGTCCCTGAAAGAAATAAAAGGAACAGAGGAAACGTTCAAACAAACAGCTGAAGGAATTGAAGGAAAAACAGGAAAATACAGTCAGAGAGGTGAAGGAAATCAACAAAACAGTTCAAGATCTGAAGATAGAATTGGAGGAAATCACGGAGAGGGAGAACCTAGGAAAGAAAACAGGAACTACAGAGGTAAGCATAACCAACAGACTTCAAGAGATGGAAGAAAGAATCTCAGGTGTGGAAGATACTATGGAAGAAATCGATGTATCTGTCAAAGAAAATAATAAATCTAAAAAATTCCTGACATAAACCATCCAAGAAATCCAAGACAACATAAAAAGACAAAACCTAAGAATAATAGGAATAGAGGAAAAAGATTACCTCCTCCAAGGCCCAGAAAATATTTTCAAGAAAATCATTGAAGAAAATTTCCCCAACTTAAAGGGGAGACCTATAAGAATACAAGAGGCCTACAGAACACCTAATAAATTAGACCAGAAAAGAAAATCCTCCCACCACATAATAATCAAAACAGTAAGTGTACAGAACAAAGAAAAACTTCTAAAAGCTGCAAGGAAAAAAGGCCAAGTAATGTATAATGGCAAACCCATCAGAATCACACCTGACTTCTCAACAGAAACTATGAAAGCCAGAAGGGCCTGGATGGATATCATGCAGACCCTAAGAGAACACAGATGTCAGCCTAGGATACTGTACCCAGCAAAACTCTCAGTCCTCATAAACAGAGAGAACAAGATATTCAACGACAAAAACAAATTTCAAAAATACCTACACACAAATCCAGTGTTACATAAGATACTAGAAGGAAAAATACAACCCAAGAAAACTAACTACTTTCAAGAAATCATAGAAAATAAATAACCTCACTACAGCAAAACAAAGGTAGCCAAACACACAAACACACTACCATGGCCAACATCAATATCAAAGGATCTAACAGCCACTGGTCATTAATCTCCCTCAACATCAATGAACTCAATTCTCCAATAAAAAGACACAGACTAACAGAATGGATGCGTAAACAAGACCCAACAATGTGTTGCATACAAGAAACACACTTAAATCACAAATATAGACATTACCTGAGAGTAAAGGGCTGGAAAACGGTTTTCCAAACAAATGAACCCGAGAAGCAAGCAGGAGTAGCCATCCTAATATCTAATAAAATAGGTTTTCAACCAAAATCAATCAAAAGAGATAGAGAAGGACACTTCATACTCATCAAGGGAAAAATCCACCAGGAAGATATTAAAATCCTGAACATCTATGCCCCAAATGCAAGGGCACTCACATTTGTAAAAGAAACTTTAATAAAATTTAAACCACACATAGACCCCCACACATTAATAGTGGAAAATTTCAACACCCCACTCTCAACAAAGGACAGGTCAACAAAACAGAAATTAAACAAAGAAACAATAACTCTGACAGAGGTCATGAATCAAATGGACCTCACAGACATCTACAGAACCTTTCACCCAAAAAAAGAATTTACCTTCTTCTCTGCACCTCATGGAACCTTCTCCAAAATAGACCATATAGTTGGTCACAAAGCAAGCCTAAACAGATACAAGAAGATTGAAATAATCCTTTGTATCCTATCTGATTACCATGGACTAAAACTGGACCTCAAAGACAAAAATAGCAAAAGGCCTACACACACTTGAAAACTGAACAACTTGCTTCTAAATGACAGCTGGGTCAGAGAAGAAATAAAGAAAGAAATTAAAGACTTCCTAGAATTCAATGAAAATGAAGGCACAACATACCCAAACTTATGGGACACAATGAAAGCAGTGCTAAGAGAAAAGTTCATAGCACTAAGTGCCTTCAAAAAGAAATTCGAAACATCTCATGCAAGCAACTTAATGGATCACTTAAGAGCCCTAGAAAAAAAAAGAAGCAGACACACCAAAGAGGAATGGACGGCTGGAAATAACCAAACTCAGGGCTGAAATCAATCAATTAGAAACAAATAAAACAATTCAAAGAATCAATGAAACCAAGAGCTGGTTCCTTGAGAAAATCAACAAGATAGATAAACCCTTAGTCAAACTAACTAAAAGGCAGAGAGAAACTATCCAAATCAACAAGATCCGAAACGAAAAGGGGGACATAACCACAGACACAGAAGAAATCCAAACAATAATTAGGTCTTACTTCCAGAGTCTATATGCCACAAATCTTGAAAATATAAATGAAATGGACAATTTTCTTGACTAATTCTACATGCCAAAGCTGAATCAAGACCAGGTAAACCAATTAAATATTCCTATATCCCCTAAGGAAATAGAAGCTGTCATCAAAAGTCTACCGTGCAAAAAAAAGCCCAGGGCCAGACGGTTTCTGCGCAGAATTCTACCAGACCTTCAAAGAAGAGCTAACACCAATACTCTTCAAAGTATTCCACAGGATAGAAACAGAAGGAACACTACCAAACTCATTCTATGAAGCCACAGTCACCTTGGTACCTAAACCTCACAAAGATCCAACAAAGAAAGAGAATTTCAGGCCAATCTCCCTCATGAACACTGATGCAAAAATACTCAACAAAATACTTGCAAACCAAATCCAAGAACACATTAAAGACATCATCCACTACGACCAAGTAGGCTTCACCCCAGGCATGAAGGGGTGGGTCAATATACAGAAATCCATCAATGTGATCCACCACATAAACAAACTGAAGGAGAAAAACCACATGATCATCTCCTTTGATGCTGAAAAGGCATTTGACAAAATCCAATATCCATTCATGTTTAAAGTACTGGAGAGATCAGGGATACAAGGCACATAACTGAACATAGTAAAGGTAATATACAGCAAGCCTATAGCCAACATCAAACTCAATGGAGAGAAACTTAAATCATTCCCACTGAAATAAGGGACAACGCAAGGCTGCCCACTCTCTCTATACCTCTTCAACATTGTTCTTGAAGTCCTAGCTAGAGCAATAAGACAATTGAAGGAGATCAAGGGGATACAAATTGGAAAGGAAGAAGTCAAAATATCACTATTTGAAGATGATATGATAGTATACCTGAGTGACCCCAAAAACTCTACAAGGGAATGCCTACAGCTGATTAACACCTTCAGCAAAGGTGTTAAAGTGGCTGGATACAAAATTAACTCAAAAAAAAAAAATCAGTAGCTTTCCTGTATACAAAGGACAAAAGGGCTGAGAAAGAAATTAGAGAAACAACACCCTTCACAATAGCCACAAAGGACATAAAGTACCTTGGTGTGAACCTAACCAAGCAAGTCAAAAACTTGTATGAAAAAAAATTTCCAGTCTCTGAAGAAAGAATTGGAAGAAGATATCAGAAGATTGAAAGATCTCCCATGCTCATGGCTTGGCAGGATTAACATAGTAAAAATGGCCATCTTACCAAAAGCAATCTGCAGATTCAATGCAATTCCCATCAAATTACCAACACAATTCTTTACAGACCTCAAAAGAAAAATTCTCACCTTCATATGGAACAACAAGAAACCCAGAATTGCTAAAACAATTCTCTACAGTAAAAGATCTTCTGGAGGTATCTCCATCCCTGATCTCAAGCTGTACTATAGAGCAAAAATACTAAAAACTCCATGGTACTGGCATAGAAATAGACTGGTGGATCAATGGAATCGAATAGAAGACCCTGACATAAACCCACACACTTATGGACACCTGATTTTTGACAAAGATGCCAAATCCATTCAATGGAAAAAGACAGCATCTTCAACAAATGGTGCTGGTCTAACTGGAAGTCTACATGAAGAAAAATGAAAATAGATCCATACATATCACCCTGCACAAAACTAAAGTCCAAGTAGATCAAAGACCTCAACATAAAACTAGACACACTAAACCGCTTAGAAGAAAAGTGGGGAATACCCTTGAACTCATTGGCACAGGAGACAACTTCCTGAATAGAACACCAACAGCACAGACTCTAAGCGCAACAATCAATAAATGGGACCTCATGAAACTGAAAAGCTTCTGTAAAGCAAATGATACTGTACTCTGAACAAAACGACAGTCTACAGATTGGGAAAGGATCTTCACCAACCCTATATCTGAGAGAGGGCTAATATCCAGTATATATAAAGAACTAAAGAAGTTAAACAGCAAAAAAACAAGTAATCCAATTAAAAAATGGGGTACAGAGCTAAACAGAGAATTTTATGCAGACGAACATCGAATGGCAGAGAAACACTTAAAGAAATAAATGCTCAACCTCATTAGCCATCAGGGAAATGCAAATCAAAAGAACCCTAAGATTTCACCTTACACCCAACAGAATGGCTAAGATCAAAAACTCAAGAGACAACACATGCTGGAGAGGTTGTGGAGAAAGTGGAACCCTCCTCCACTGCTGGTGGGAATGTAATCTTGTACAACCACTCTGGAAAGCAATCTGGTGCTTTCTCAGATAACTAGGAATAGTGCTTCCTCAAGATCCAGCTATACCACTCCTAGCCATATATCCAAAAGATTCTCAAGTACACAATAAGGACATTTGCTCAACCATGTTTGTAGCAGCCTTATTTGTAATAGCCAGAAACTGGAAACAGCCCAGATGCCCCTCAGTGGAGGAATGGATGCACAAATTGTGGTATATCTACACAATGGAATATTACTCAGCAATAAAAAACAAGGAAATCATGAAATTTGCAGGTAAATGGAGGAATCTGGAAAAGATCATCCTGAGTGAGCTATCCCAGAAGCAGAAAGATGCACACGGTATATACTCACTCATATAGACATAGACATATAATATAGGATAAACCTACTAAAATCTGTACACCTAAAGAAACTAATCAAGAAGGAGGACTCTTGCTTTCTAAAATGCTCAATTCCTATCCAGAAAGGCAAAGAGGCTGGACATCAGAAGAAGGAGAAAAGAGGGAACAAGCCAGGAGCCTGACACAGAGGACCTCTGAAAAGGTCTGCCCTGCAGAGTATCAATGTAGATGCTTAGACTTATGGGCAACCTTTGGGCAGAGTGCAGGGAATCTTAGGAAAGAAGTGAAAAACAGTAAGATCTGGAGTGGACAGGAACTCCATAAGGAGAGCAACAGAACCAAAAAATCTGAGCACAGGGGTCTTTCCTGAGACTGATATTCCAACCAAGGACTATGCATGAAGATAACGTAAGACCCCTGCACAGATGTAGCCCATGGCAGTTCAGTATCCAAATGGGTTCCATTGTGATAGGAACAGATACTGTCTCTGACAAGAACTGATTGGCCTACTCTTTAAGTACCTCACCCTAAGGGGGAAGCAGCATTACCAGGCCAGAGAAGATGACAATGCAGCCACTCCTGATGAGACCTAATTGACTAGGATCAGAAGGAAGGAAAAGAAGTCCTCCCCTATCATTTGACTTGGGGAGGGGCATGCATGCAGAGGGTGGAGGAAGGGAGGGATTGGGATGGGAGGAGGGAAGGGACCACGGGGGGAATACAAAGTGAATAAACTATAATTAATAAAGAAAAAAAAAGAAGGAGAAAAGAGGGAAAAAGTCAGGAGCCTGACACAGAGGACCTCTGAAAGGCTCTGCCCTGCAGACTATTAATGCAGATGCTGAGACTTATGGGCAACCTTTGGGCAGAGTGCAGGAAATCTTATTAAAGAAGTAGGAAACATTAAGATCTGGAGAGGACAGGAACTCCACAAGCAGAGCAACAGAACCAAAAAATCTGAGCACAGGGGTCTTTCCTGAGACTGACACTCCAACCAAGGACTATGCATGCAGATAATTTAAGACCCCAGCACAGATTTAGCCCATGGCAGTTCAGTATCTAAATGGGTTCCATTGTAATGGGAACAGGAACTATCTCAGACATGAACTGATTGGCCTGCTCTTTAATTACCTCCCCCTGAGGGGGAAGCAGCATTACCAGGCCAGAGAAGATGACATTGCAGCCACTCCTGATGAGACCTAATTGACTAGGATCAGAAGGAAGGAAAAGAAGACCTCCCCTATCAGTGGACTTGGGGAGGGGCATGCATGCAGAAGGTGGAGGAAGGGAGGGATTGGGATGGGAGGAGGGAGGGAACCACAGGGGGGATACAAAGTGAATAAAGTGTAATTAATAAAGAATTAAAAAAAATAAGGTGGCTTTTTTAAGCCACAGAGACATCAAAGATGCAGAAAACAAAAATGCCAGTGCATGAATCTTTCATATCTACTCTCCAGAACTCTTAGAAAACAAACTTCTACTGTTTGACATATCTAATGCATGGTGCTTAGATGTGACAGCCTCGGAGATTATTACACTCTCCCTGGCAGGGCTTTCCTGTAAGGCTGTTGACGAGCTGTATCTTTGGGCTCATCTTGTTGCTAGTATCCTACACATAGAGTTCCATGATGGCAAGAGTGGTGCCCAGCATGTGACGTGCTTGTAAAAACAATAGAGCGTATGCTGAGCACCTGATTTCTTCTTAGAGTTTGGGATTCAGTGCAGGCAAGGTATAGGGTTCCCACATGACAAAGTCACAGTGGAGTCCTAGGTGGTGAGTTTCCGGTGTGCTTCAGTGAAAAAAATATCACATGGATGGCACTGGATTTTCTTACTGTTAGCAGTATATAATCCTTGTGGAGTTCTGGCCTGAAAACTATGCTTTCATGTAGAACATTTACTCTAATTACGCTCAAACCTCCGTACTTTACAATAACTTGAGAGGGTCCATGGAAACAATGAAGCATGTCAGGCAGCAACTGCAATAAAATTCTAATAGTCCTACTCATAGGCCCTGGGTACCAGACAGGAGTTAGCTTCAATATTTATCCTTCTTACCTTTAAACAGTAAACTTAAGAAGATAATATAAATACCATATCTAGCCTATAGCCGAATGCACTTAGTTTAAAGGGGTATAGAGGGAGAAAAGGGAGGGTAGGAGGGACTACCAGGAGATGGAGGGGCTACAGTTGGGATCAAAGTGAATAAATTTAAATAAATATTTAAATGAAATAAGCTATTAAAAAAAAACTCAAAAAATCTACCCAGAAGGGCTCATGTCACATATAGAATCTCAGTTAAAAAACAAAAACAAAAACAAAAAAAAACTGTCTTTTGGGGCTGACAAATTTTTAAATGGTTTATTACATAGATATATAAAAACAAAGCTATCATTCTAATTATAAATAATCAAATGTGGTTGTTTAAAATAATTACATTATATAAAATAGATATCTCTTAAAAGAATTATCATGAGCAAAACATGCTAAATGCTTTTTAAATTAAATTTTTCTTTTTTTATATTAACAGTTTATTCACTTTGAATCCCAGATGTAGCCCCCTCCCTCGTTCCCTCACAATTCCAACCTCCCTCTCTCATCTCCTCCCATTCCCCTCTCCAAGTCCACTGAGAGGGAAGGTCCTCCTCCCCTTCCATCTGACCCTAGCCTATTAGGTCTGATCAGGACTGGCTGCATTGTCCTCCTCTGTGGCCTGGCTAGGCTGCTCCCCACACGACCCCCACCCCCGCTCAGCAGGGTATGGGTCTGGCTGCTGTTTTAAAACTTAGATTTATAATGGCTGTAGTTTGCAAATCCCCTCCAAAGCTAATATTAAAACTTCATTTTTATTGTAATGGCTTTAAAAGCCAGGTACTAAGTGTGTACTGAGGCCATGGGGGCTATGAGGCCATGAGGCCATGGCTGTTAATCTGAAAGATTAACACCATCACCAAGACAGGTATAATTCCTGCTGGGCTGGGTTCCTTATAAGACAGAGTGTTTGGCGTCATTTCATCTCTCTGTCTTACATGTGTTCACTGGCACATTGTCTGTTCTTGACGTGCAAAGATGCTTCTTGAAGAAGCGGGTGCCATGCCCTAAGCTTTTCATGGTCTCGTAGCTTTTGTACTTTCTTTGCTCAAGATTTTCCCTCAAAACATGTTTTTCTTCTGTGTTCACCAGCTCTGCTAACATGTTCCTACCCAAACGCTAACATGCATTTGTCCTCTCGCTACACACTGTTTTATTGAAAATAACTTTTCATCTCACCTAATATATCCCTGTTATCATTTCCCCTCCTTCTGCTTCTCCCACTTCCTTCCCTCTTTGTCTCCCATCTGCATCCTCCTCAATTTTTGTCTCTCATTAGGAAACAAACAGGCTTCCATGGGATTACAGCAGTAAATATAATATGATCTAATATGGTAAAACAAAACCCTAACACATCTGAATAGAACAACAATAATAAAATAGATAACAGCAATAACAACAACAGACAGAAGAAAAAAATCCCAAAAAAGGCACAAAAACCAGATACAGACAAAGAGACTTGCCTCTTTGAACTTCCTTTTTAAAATGAGACATTGAAGTAACACTTTCTCTCCCTGAAATCCCACTGTATTTTTTATGTGAATTCAAACACTATAAAATCAGAAATTTGGTTTATTTTTTACATTGAGACATGAATGTCTTAGAATATTATTAAGCCCACAGCAGATAATCAATAAATGGATTCATCAACAAATTAATGAGTTAGTGGACAACTAAAGCAATGATGCAGATATATACCATAGTAGACTCTTATGGGAGAGCAAAGAGTGATCTCAAGTTTAAGAGAGACCAGTAATTCCCAAAGGCGAAAAACAACTGTAATAAAATCTCTCTCACTATCCACATATGTAGGACATAGAATGGATGATTCTGTAATAGCCTTGCTACAATGGATTCCTCTTTCCTAAGGTCTCAAAATGTATTCCTTTCCATTATTATACTTCTAGACAAAATAACTTGTAACTATATTGATGTCAGGATATTTGAAGGGGCAAATTATCAGCCTTGCTTGGTTTACAGTGAGTTTTCCCCAGAATTCTAAAGGGGATGGATGGGCTCCTTCAGAGGGAGCCAAGCATTTAGGATGTTAATGGTTACCTTGTTGTGGGAAACCGCAAAATTAAAAACAAAGTACTACGTCAAACTTCTGATGAAAACATCCCATATGTCCTATTCACAGAAGACATTTTATAGTTTTTCTGGTTAATGTTTTAATATATTTATTAGTTTGCCCTCAAAGGGTTCATATTTATTCTTCCTCCCTCACAAATATGACATTCCTGTTAATTAGTTTTCATAAAAGTACTATGGTATGAGATAACTTAAAATAAATAACATGACTTCTGAATATCAAACACAAATCTCCAAAGTAGAATATTCTCATTTGACAATAAGGTAAAAAAAACAAAACAAAACAAAAAAAAAAAAAAAAAAACAAAAAAAAACGAGAGTTAAGAAATCCTTCATGTTATTGTGAACAAAGCTACTTTAAACATAATTGAGGAAATGTACTTGTTGAACTGTGGATCATCTCTTTGGTATAGGCCCAGGAGTGGTATAGCTGGCTCTTGATGTAGAGCTATTCCTAATTCTGAAATACTGCCAGGCTGATTTCTGAAGTAGTAGAAGTTTGACTCCCACCAGCAATGGAGGAGGGTTCCCTTTTCTCCACATCCTACAGCATGTACTGTTACTTGACAAGTTTTTGATCTTAGACATTCTGATGGGTGTACGATGCTGAGATTCAGGTGCTGTCTCTTACATGAACTCGGAGGCAGGCTCTTTGATCACCTCTCTGTTGGGGGTACAGACTTGCCAGGCCACAGAAGAAGATAATGCAGCCAGCCCTGATGAGACCTGATAGGTTAGGGTCAGATAGAAGGGGAGGAGGATCTTCCCTATCAATGGACTAGAGGAGGGGCATGTTGGGAAAAGAGGGAAAGTGGGTGGGACTAGGAGGAGACCAGCGGGTGGAAGGCTACAGCTGGGATACAAGGTGAATAAACTGTAAAAATAAGTGAATAAGTAAGTAAGCTAGTAAATAAATAGATAGATAAATAAATAAATAAATAAATAAATAAATAAATGGGCGAATAAATAAATAAATAAATAAATAAATAAATAAATAAATAAATTGTCTTGGGGGGAAAAGATGTGAGACTAATAGCCAAACATGGGGCACAACGCAGGGAGTCCTGTGGAAGAATAAGGGAAAGCATAGAAGGACCTGCAGGGGACAGAAGCTCCACAAGAAGGCAACAAAGTCACCTAACCTGGGCCCAAGGTGTCTTATGGAGACTGATGCACCAACCAAGGACCACTCATGGACCGGACCCACACCCCTTACACGTAGGTAGACATTGGGTAGCTTCGCCATCATGTGCGTCCCCTCGAAAGGTGGCTGTCTCTGACATGGACTCTGTTGCCTGCTTTTCAATCACTTCCCCCTGGGGAGACTGCCTCATCAGGCCACAGGGGAACAAAACGGGCTGAGTCCTGATAGTACTTGATGTGCTGGTGTGTGTTGGGGTGGGGGCTCCGGTTATCTGAGTAGTAGGGGGGAGGGGATGGGAAAGAGAGAGGAAGGTAAGTGGGATGAGAAGATAGAGGTGGGAAAAGAAGGAAAAGGGGGAAAAAAACCTTCATAGGGAATTCTTGGCCTAAAGTTGAAGATTCTGCCCCCGTGAAAATAATAGCACTTATTTGCTGTTTTGCTGTGTGCTATTGTAGGTGTCTTCTACATAGCCACTTCTCAGCCTTCCTTGTTATTATCTCCTAAAGTAATTATATTTGTCTTTTCTCTTCAAAACTATAAATTAAGAAACAAAGTAACTGCCTTATGGTAATAATGAGAAGAAAGTGACAAAAGCAGGCTTAGTCACAGATGTTATCTATAATGCTACAGAAATCATTATTGTAGAAACTGTACAGTGTGTTTCCTTCTAAAATGTAGACTTGAAGCTGGCAATGGTGTCTCATGCCTTTAAACACAGCATTTGGGAGGCAGAGGCCTGCTGATCTCTGAATTCAAAGCCAGCCTACTCCGTAAAGCAAGTTCTAGGATGGCCAATGGCTACACAGAAAAATCCTGTCTTGAACCTCCCAGCTCTCCCAAAATGTAAACTCCTAATCGTTACAATGTTGCATTGTGTAATATAGTAGGGTATCATAAATGACAGGAGGTATCTGGTTCATTTTATTTAGTGGAACTGTTTTAATCTTCTACATCTTTAGAATATTTTATACTAAAATTAACACAATATGAATAATTTCTGTATCAGAAGTCCTACGACACTTTTCACAGTCCATAATCATGAGGATTTAAACTTAAGGACACAAACATCTAAAAGCTAAAAGGTTGAGAGAAGAAATGAGCATCTACATATTCAATTTAGAGATGCCCACTTACAACAATGTTCAAACTCTTTATAAAAATTTACCTTTTGAATTGATGGCTTATATCATAAGATCTGGGCTTAGCAGAATTTGTAAGAACACTTAAAATTGCTTTTCAAAATATTAAATTCTAAAATTAGTGTTGTTTAGCAGCCTGTTGATCCATCTGCTCCTGAGGCCACCCACAAAACAGAGTATCAGACTCCCTCCCAAACTCAGAAAATTAGATCTGTGTTTTTATCATATCCCCCAAAGATAATATTTGTGTACATTAAAGTTTGAGAAGTTTTGGCAACCAAATTTTTACCCTTATGTCTAGAATACCAAGACATTGTAGGAACTGAAGTCCCACTCTTCCCTTGAAAGTAGCACAGTTCAATGCAGTGGTTTTCAACCTTCCTGGTGCTATGAACCTTTAACACAGTTTCATGTAGTGGTGATGCCTAGCCATAAAATTATTTCGATGCTACTTCATAACTGTATTTTTGCTACTGTTAGAGATGTAATGTAAATATCTGATCAATGTATCTGATATCTCACCCCTGTGAAAGGGTCTTTTGACCCCCCATGAGAACCACTGTTTTAGGGCATTCTCAAGTGGAGTAAATAGTTTGTTTATTTATATTTTAGGACAGAAAAACAATCTCAGATGTACATACTTAAAAACTTTTGGGATTCATATATAATTTATACTTGTGCATCTTTTTGATTTATTACTTTTTCTAAAGCAAAGACTACAAATTGTTTCTAATTAAAAACTAAAATAAAAAAGTATGTTCCAGGATGGCTAGAGGGCTCACTAGGTAAAGGTACTTGCCAGTATGTCTGATAACGTGAGTTTGGTCTCCAGAACCCGCACCCCATCTTAACAAACACACAAAATACATAAATAAATGTAAAAAAGTTAACAACCATCTAGAGATATTTTTTATTCTTTCTTTACATTACACAAATTTTATATAACAAAGAACAAAGCATGTGATTTATATTGTATCTGAATAAGTCCTGGCTCTATGGTCCTATGGTAGTGATACACAGCATTTCTCCCTTAATATCCCAGAAAACCTTTGAGATGTGAATTATTATTTCTGCTCCCTTTTTAGTTAAATTGTATGGCTTTCTTTTTCTTAGTTAGCTTTGGGTCCGGGGCAGAAGAATAGTCAAATACAATGCAACCTCAAAAATTGTATTAAAGAGATTTTTTTTTTCTTTTGGTGTTCTTGCTGTTTCATGTACAGTAGGATAATCTCAGATGAAAATGGAAAAATACCTTAGGCAAAGAGGAGACTTCACTAAACAAAGAAAGGTAACCAGACAATTTTGAAACCACAAAAAAAGAAAAGGAGAAGAGTCAATTGTGACTCAGACTCAGCTCTTGGGAGTCTGATTATCCCAAGGAGGGTTTACCTGTCCTCAGAGTGGGTGGTGAGGCCTGAGAGCTTGTGGCTATACCTCAGAGAGGGTGGCTGTATGCAGAAAGGGTAGCCTGTGGTCATGTAGAGTGCCTATATCACATATGAGGTAGCGGTACCTCAGGGGGATGCAGTGTCTCTGAGAGTGACTGTGCCTCAGAGGGGTTGGCAGCGCCTGAGAGTGGGCAGCGGTGGCTAAGGGTGGCTACACTTCAGGGAAGTGTCTCCACTGTGCACTCTAGCACGGCACAACTCTCCTCCAAGACAGTCCACAAGTTCCAACCCATTTTACACAATGGTCACACAAAGTTTCATGGTCATGGGCTGATGATGGTGTACAAGTTGTGTGGAGGAAGACAGAATTAAGTCAAGGTACAAGGGGAGCTCAGAAAGCCTATCAGAGCAGAGTTTAAAGGCCTGAGTTTGAAGGTTTGGATTCAGTACTACTACAGATGGAAACAACTAACTGAGGACAAGAAACATTGGAATCAAAGAATATTTCTCATCTTTGATGTTTAAATCTCCAAATCTCTAAAGCCAAATGTACATCTCACATTAGTGAACTATCCTCCAAATATTATCTAGTTTTTTGTAAAACCAATTTACTATATCTTATGGTGGATCATTCCTAACAACAGTTAATTTCTCAGCAAACATGCTATTTAAAATAAAGACATGGGAGTAGCAGAGGGAGAGGGAAGGTTAAAAATGACATGAAAATAGCACTTGTGAAAGACGATTCCAAAATAAAGAAGTGAAAAAAATAAACAGATATTAATAGGGCTGTAATTATTAGATATTAAAATAATTTGCCTTTATTTTAGGTGCTGTGTATGGTATAAAGTCAATTTATTCAGAATGTCATTCTGAAGATATTTAAAAGAAATGTCCCTGTCACACCTACTTTAGCTGACACAGGTAATGTCCCTTTAACCCCAATAGTCCTAGAGTAATCCCAAATCAGTATGAGCAACAGAAAGATTTCATTTCTCTTCTTTAACTACTCAGTAGAAAACAGAAGAGCAAAACCCTCCATCAGCTGCGAGCCACTATGCTTTTCTCAGGCATAGTGGCTTTGTTTATTCAACGTTACATGTGAGATGATGGTGGGCTTAGATGGTGGGCAGTATACTTGACTGTTAGTGTCATTGGGTTAACAGACATCTAGGCTGTTAGTAAACCCTTTGGGTGTGTCTATGTGTGCTTTGGCCTAACCAGCTATGCACCTGCAGAGACTAACTGAAGGGTGGAAGTGTATAAGGCCAGAACAAGGTACCTGAAGTTGGCTGCCGAGGGAGCCCCATTCGAAAGTACAGCTTGCTCCTGCCCCTTCCCAGGAACCCTCTCTTCCTCAGAGCAGAAAAGGAAGGAGGCGCATCACCCTCATGATATGACTCACCATAGGACTCGAGACATGAAGCTGGCCACAACAGCGAAGTATATGAAACCGTGGTCCATATACATCCTTCCCCTTCTTAACTGCTTCCCTAGTGTATTTGTCATTGAGCCCAATAAAAGGCTAATCCAGAACTTACGGGTTTGTGTTACATTCCTTGGGGGGAATGTAAGTCACGTTATTTTTTTTCTAGTTCTGAAGGATCTGTTGTTGAGTGATGAAGGGAATTGCTTGTTTGTTTGTTTGTTTTTCTCTCTTTTATGATGTTCAGTTAACAAAAGAAATTAATTCATCTTATTGAAAAAAATTACCACGTTAGGTAAGCGTATTTGTGCGTGTTGTGGAACATACCCTATGTGCATCCTGGTATGCCATGGGTGTGCTTCTTTGTTTGTCACTGTGTGCTGGTTCAGTGTGTGTGTGCTTGCCTGCACGCACGAGCACGTCCGCTGGTGCAATGTATGTGTGGCTTCACATGTATGCATTTGCATGGGAAGCCCAGGAGACATCCTTGGATGCCATGGTTCAGACATTGTCTGTCACTAGTACTTTGAAACAGGCTCTCTCGTTAGTCAGGAACTGTATAAGTAGGCTAGGCTGGTTAGCTACCAATCCCCAGGAATACTTCTGCGGGCCCAGAACTGGAATATAAATCTATTGCAGCACTCTAGGCAACTCTAGTTTATTTTTTTTAAAAAATAGGTCCTGAGAATCAATACAGGGCAAGCACTTTAGTGACTATGATCTCTCCTCAGCCCAATACCAAAATTTAAAATAAAGATAAAGATACATAGAAACTACAATATCAGGGTTTTCTTCTTTTCATGATCAAAAGAGTACCTAATGTCCTCTGCAGCCCTCTCAGTGGACTCAGAAGTGGGCAGGGAGGAGATGAAGGAGGAAGGGAAGGATTGGGAGGGAAAGAGGGAGAGGGCTATAACTGGGATACAAATGAATGTATAATATTATTTAAAAATAAAAAATATTTAAAACAAAGAGTACCTAATGTCCTCTATACCTTAACAACAAATGTTTGAAATTGTCAATATTATACCACTAAAGTACTGTCAAAAGTAGTTTTTATTTTGTATTTGTATAAGAATAGACAATTGATATATTATTCATGTATACAATGTCAATTTATAAATGTAAATGAGCTAATGTTGAAGTTTTACTGTATATTTAAAGATTAAATTTTAGGTAATTTAAAGCAGTATGAGATGGTTTCATGAGTGTATGAAATTTTGAAGACTATAACTAATATTTTTACATGATAAGTAAAATACTAGGAACTTTGAGCATATTAGACTCTCAGAGTCAATGCTGCATATTTCAGACTCTTGAAAGCCTTAATTGCATTCAAGAACTACTTACATGCATTAGCTCAAAACAGTATTGATCTCTTAAAACCAGTCAAACAGTCCAACAAAATAATTGTACTTACATTCGTTTTATTTCAGCATATTCTAGAATATAAATGACTCATTTTAACCTTTGTTAAAAACACATTCATTTTTAGCATTGCAATTTATCCATATATTAAGAAGAGAAAATGGTTTTTTTGTGGTGCTCTGAAAATTCTACTAAATTCTTTGTAAAGTTAGGATTATTCTATGACCTCTGTTCCTTCCATATACTATGAAGAAAATACCAAATGATACTAAATTTTAAAACACAAGCTATGGTCTCACTTTATCAAATCATTTATACCCCCAATAAATGTCTTGTAGTATTTACCAATTTTTTGACACAGAAATGAGATTTTTATTTTACTAAGTCTGTCATAAAACAACTGAGGTTTGAATAGAAAGTAAAGGTCCTCAACAGACAGCCTTCTGGGAGGCTTACCTTGATAATACAATATGCTGATGAAAGAAAGCCCTAGCTATCAGTCAATTGCCTATATGTAGCATGAGGCTTAATGACATAAATCCTGGTATGAGAAAGTACCAAATCCCAAATAATTTTATAAACAACTATCAAGATCATCCCAATGGACAGTAAAGTGTGCATCACTCTGAGTTTAAAGCAAACTGCAAAAACATTTGAACTATCCCAGTATTCTATTTTTTCATCCAGACTATTATAGGTTGCCCCTATTTATAATATTAATGATGAACAAACATTGTTGGTACAGTTCACTTTCATGCTATGGCTAAAATCACTAACCCTCGCAAGCAACAAGGAAATTTCCCTATTTGTAGTGCATGATGACCTTCAACTAGGAGAATGTGTTTAGGAGAATTAATTGATACTTAATGTTAACTTTTGTTTTATAATGATTGTACCATTAAGTAGTGTTGCTAAAAAAATAGTAAGCACAATAAATACTGCAGATTTTTCCATGTAAACCAATGACTAACTAAAAACATGGGGTGAAAAATCCTTACCCCATATGGACCAAAAGGTTACAATAAACTTCCCATGTCATTTATGACTGGGGTAATTGTTCCAAGAATATTTTAACCTTCAGCCTCTAGGTAGCAACAGAACAGTGAAACAAAACAACACTTCAAATAATGCAAGTAAAGATGAAGGAGGTCTTCTCACAGGGATGCACAACCCCAACTTCAGCACTGAAGAGGCTGAAACGGATCTCCACTTTATGGGTGACAAAATAAGACAAAAGGCAACCAACCAGGTAAGAGGGATTAACCAGCTCACTTCACAACTGTGGGTGGCTATATGGTATGCAAGGTTATCTAAGTGTAAAGTACAAAAAGTGTTTTTGGGGTGTGATTATATTTTACCTTGAATGGCAGTGGCTCTTCGGTGAGAGGGCTGATGGGAAGTGAGGTGGTACTGCTGGAAGGACTCACGTCACTCTGAAAAGAAAGGATTTGTGTTAAAAACTCCATATCTGAAATCATCTTCAAGATTCCTAACCCCAAACACAACATGTCTTGTTATGATAAACAAAAAATATGTATAAAATTTTTAATTTGGGTTATGTGGAAAGTTTTACTTTATTTTTTCCTTTTATTTTTTCTGAGATGGATTTCTCTGTGTAGCCTTGGCTACCCTGGACTCTCTTTGTAGACCAGGCTGGCCATGAACTTACAGAGATCACCTGCCTCTCCCTCCTTGAGTGCTGGTATTGAAGATGTACCCCACCACCCCCAGCAGCTAGAAAGTTAATTTTTAAAATTCTTTGTTGGGAAATTAAACAATATTCAACATGTATATTTTAATTAAATACAATGGCTACCTTTTGTGTCAGACAATATGTAACATTTTCACTTATAGATTTACCTCTTCTTTGAAGAAGAAACGATAATGAATCATTATGATGTCATCTTTGCCCCTTTGTAGAGAGTGAAACTATTGTGCTTACCTTATTTACATTATAGAAACCACATACAATAAAGAAAATTGAAATTAGAGAAATAGAATATTTAAACTTCCTATTGCTAGCCCTGACACTTACGTCATTTCTTTTATATGGAATACTTCACTAAATATATTATTTTATTAAATATGCAAGGTTTGTGCATGCATACAATGTACTTTGACCATGTTCTTCTACCCCACTTTTCCAAATAACTTCTCTTTTCCAACTAACTTCTCTAAGTTTCACCCCCACTCTCCTTACCGATTTTTTCTTTTACTTTCTTTCTTTTTTAAATAATCTACAGAATTATACCTTGATTGCCAACAAATCCATGGGTATTGTGCCATCCAATGAAGTATGTGCAACCTACTGGGGACCATCGTCTTAAAAAAAAGGGCTCCCAATCCCTAAGTAGCCACCAACTGTCATTGGCTACTCAGCTAAGGGTGGGAGCTTGTAAGTCCCTCACTTCTCCATGCTACAATGTTAGCTATCTTGATTTTGTGCAGACAATCACAAGAGCTTTGTCCATAAATACAGTGGGTTTATCATCTTTAGGAGATAATTTTTCACCCTGGCTTTCCCCAACCTTTGGTTCGATAATCTTTTAACCTATCTTCCAAAATTATCCTTGAGTCTTGAGAAAAGGAGGATGTGATAAAGAAAACTACACTCATGGCTGAGCACACCACTGATGCACTCACACTGATTCTTTTCATGTTGGCCACTTAGAGATATCTACTTTAAGCTATATCCACTGAAAAAAGAAAAATCTCTGATGTGATGTAGAACAGCATTCTTCTTAATGGAGATGGGGTGGAGAGATGAATGTGGAGGGTGTTTTAATATTACCTTTGTTTAGCAGAATCACAGGATAGGTTCACCCCATGGTCCACGAGCTCCCAGCCCTACACTCTTGACCATCTGTGCAGAAACTCTCATGAGTTTTCTCCTTTATTGCAGACCTTAACCTCAATCAGAAAGAGGTTGGTTACCATGCCCAACATCTTAGTGGGCTTTCTCTTGCTGTGTGTGATAAGACACTGACCAAAAGCAACCTTGGAAGGGAAGGGTTTATTTAGCTGACAGGAATGACACAGAGACCATGGCCATGGAAGACTGCTGCTTAGAAGATTGTTTCCTCTGGCTTACTTAATCCCCTTCTTATGCAGCCAATTTGCCCAGGGACATTACCACAGTGTGCTCCACTTAGTGCATCAGTCACCAATCGAGGAAATGCCCCCACACACATAGCCACAGGCCATTCTGCTCAAGGCAATTCTGAAGCTGAGGTTGCATCTTTCCAGGCAGGTCAAGTTGACAGCCAAGACTAACGATGACACCTACATTTCTCAGTTTGATTTTCCAATACACATGCATACAAATAAAGAAAAACTTGTAATAAATATTAAAGCAAAAGAATAAATTGGCATTCTTTGGTGAACAATAATGGCTTTAGTTCATAGATCTGAATATTATCAGAGAATTGTAGATGCTGCACTTTCTTAGACTTTGTATTTAAAGGCATTTTAATTTGTCTTAGACTTTGTATTTAAAGGCATTTTAATTTTTTGTTAATGTTTACAATGAAGGAGATACATTGAAAATATGGATTAAAATGTTATTTGTTCTGTTTTTGTAGTCTGGGAACCAAGAAAAGTAGTATATATACCAACTGAGATCATCAGCATGGTTTTGTGTAAAACACACTTTACATTGGGAATTAAATGACTAAGGAGGACTTTACAAAAAAATGAAACAATGCATACCAAAGTTGAAAAACTATCAATTAGTAGCTCTTTAGTTTCTAAATTTGTTCAACTCTGTTAAACCAGTTATCAATCAAAACCCAGGAAATACTAATTCCAAAATCATCTGACTATGGAAAACCCCAGGAAATAGTATGAGTTATAAATCTTTATGGTTCTATTCTATGACAGAAAAGTTTTCTTTTTCTGCCAACCAATTCACTTCATAATTCTAACAGAGAAACGAAAAAAAAATTACAGAATTTGGTAAAAAAAAAAAAAAGATATGAAAAATGTGACTCTGACCTACTAGAACAGCTTGTAGAAAGTTGAATTTCTGTCTTGGAGGGTCTATACTTGTTAAAGTGTCATGCCCTAGCAATAGCTGTGAGGATGGAGATGTCTGGGTCACATACCATACATATAAGTTTTTGTACTCCTGGAAGACAGTACACTGAAGCAAGCCCAGTTGTTGGTATGTATACACCTTACCCTTATTCATTCAAATGCTGATTTCTCTCCCCCAACTCTCTGGTTTCAATCCAGACATTGCATTGTGATACTTATTTTAAGCATCACCTGTCTCAACTTTGTGTAAACATGCCAAAATAAAGCAACTAGCCACAATGTTGAGCAATAGAAAGCAAACAGGAAGAGAGGAAGGAGCCAGAGGACAGGAAGGTGGGAGGCAGAGGAGGAGGAGGAGGGGCAGAGAGTTGGGAGAACAGAGGCAGGAGCAGAGGTCTTGGAACGACGTGGAGAGTTGGACTGGACCTAATATATCACTAAAAGCAAGTATAATGTAGGAAATCTAAATGTTAGGAAACTATGAGGGCTTGGAGATTTAGGATGGAACAACTATTACCCAGGATTGTGTTCTAGGTTAATTAAATAAATCCCAGTGTCTGCGTGGTGATTTGGGAATACAGCTGTTTAGGACTAACAGCAGCATTACCAGAAGATATATCAATAGTAAATATTAAAATATTAATAGTCACCTACAACACCCAGTAGATTTTTTTTTTTTTTTTTGAGTGAGGTCTCCCAGGCATTGCTTTATAAAAGTGTGAAAAATTCTCAGCTCTCAGGCAGGGCTTTGCCTTAGTGTCACTGACACTTAAATGCCATTGTAGTGAAAGCTTTGTTTTGCCTTAACTGTAAAACTCAACTCATATTGTGACGCTTCAATTCTGTTTCACTTAGAAAATCCTGGCGTAATTGTTTGAAGCAAGGAATCAATCTTACATGAAAACACCTGATGAACTAAACTCTAATATTAAAAGGCAAAAATCATAAAACATAACAAAAGTTAAAATGTTTTCATTTTTATCTTACTGCTTGTAGAATTCTTTTCAGTGACTGGCAATTCATGTTTTATCTTGTCATGTTTACTCTTCTAAATAAAATTTCATCAAAATCTTTGGAGATAAATATTATCAATACTTCAAATCTTAATAACTTGCTCTTTTATTCCAACAGCATGTTAACACAATTGCTTAGCAAGACACAAATTCAAAAACTAAAAAAAATACTCATGTTGCTTTTTAGATTTTTAAAATATTTTATTTTATTAATATTAGTTACAGTTTATTAACTTTGTATCCCAGCTGTATCCCACTCCCTCATTCCCTCCCAATCCCACCCTCTTTCCCTCATCTCCTTCCTGCCCCTTTCCAAGTCCACTGATAGGGGAGGTTCTTCTCCCCTTCCATCTGACCCTGGTTTATCAGGTCTCTTCAAGACTAGCTGCATTGTTCAAAAGTCTTGTTTTAATTGACGTTTACAAAAAAAAAAATTGTATAGTAGCTTTTCTTTTTGTTTTATTGACTTTTTATTTCCCAGGAGGCTAGCCATGTAGTAGTAAATACAGGAAACACTATTAGAAATGTTTTTCTGATCTTTCAAGTGGATCGAACAGCAAATGACCTCAAACTTTATATACACAAATTCTAGCCAAAGGTTTCCACATATTAATTTGTATGTTAACAAGTATTCTTAGATGGTGTATTCATTTTTTTCCTCATCATATATGTTAACCCCACTTTAACTGTAACAAGTGAAATAGTGAATATAGTATCTGTTTATGATTGCACGTTTGCTGTGAGTTTCAGCATTTATTTTGAACCATTGAAGCCTCTCAGAAGATAATTCTGATAGGCTCCTGTCAACAAGCATAGCAGAGTATCATTAATAGTGTCAAGCATTGGCTCTCTTCCATGGGGTGGGTCTTGGGTTGGGACAATATTGGTGGACATTTCCTCAATCTATGCTTTATCTTTTCTATCATTGTCCCTGAAGGTCTTACAAGCTGAGTAAGTTTTATACTGAAGTTTTTTTGGTGGTTTGGTGTTCTCTTCCCACCATTAGAAGTCTTGTCTTGTTAGAGGGTATCCTCTTCAGTCTCTATGGTCACTGCTGCTAGCAGCCTTAAGTGGAGACCCCATCACAGAGTCTTTCCAGAGACCTATTCTGACTTAGGTCTCCAGCTTGTCACAGAGATGACCCCACCCACAGTTTCTCTTCTCTCTGAAGGCCTTCTGTCTTCCTGTGCCTTATCTCTACCTTTATTTCTCTCATGGCTCCCTCTTCTACCTTGTTCCCTTTCTTTAACCATTAACTCTGTCTATTCTATTTTCCCTTCTGAGGGAGACTGAAGCATCCTCTCTTGGGGCCTCCTAGTTACTTATCTTCTTGGGTTCTGTATGTTGTAGTATGTCTATCCTGTACTACATGAACTAAAATCTGCTTATAAATGAGTATATATCACGTATGTCTTTCTGGGTCTGTGTTACATCACTGAGGATGATCTTTTCTAGTTTTATCCATTAGTTTTGGAGATTTTTCTGATGCATATTACTGGCCCTTAAGATCTGGTTATGGTTACACTTATCTTTATTTTGTAAACCTGTTTAAGACATATCTGATTGGTTGATTAAACAGCCTATGCCTGGGCAGGACAAAATGGGGTAGGCATGGTTAAGGTTCCTGGCTTTGGAGAGGATCATGGGAAACAGACAGAGAGGAAGTGAGGAAGAAGGAGGACTCCACCATGGGTTAGCCTGGAGAAGAAACCACATGGGACCAGGAGGAGGGACTCCAATAATGGCATGAAAAGGCCCAGATGAATAATATAAACAAGTATTTTTAAAATTATGGATGGAAGACAGGATGGTTAAGGAGGTGATTCACACAGTGTAGGTCGGAATATCTGCATAGCCCAATATAAATAAGGCATTATAAACCTTACAGCTATCTGTGTCTTATTATTTGTGATAGCAGGTCATATAATAAATACTTCTGTGATAGTCTTAGGGCTAACAATAAATATTATATAGCCCAAAACTCATTTTCATTATGTGCAACATCACATTTGCCTGAAAATTTCACAATTTCCTTGTTTTTTAATGGTTTAGTAGTATTTCATTGTGTAAATGTACCATGGTTTCTTTATATATTCTTTGGTTGAGAGATATCTAGGTTGTTTCCAGATTCTGGCTACTTCAAATAAAGCAGCTATGAAAATAGTTAAACAAATGTACTTGTTGTATGGTTGAGCATCTTTTGACTATATGCCCAGGAGTGGTATAGCTGAGTCTTGAGGTAGAGCTATTCCCAGTTTTTGAGAAAGCAGCAGATTGATTTTCAAAGTGTTTGTACAAGTTCTAATTCCTACCAGCAGCAGAGGAGTATTCCCCTTTCTCTATATCCTCACCAGTATGTATGTACTCGCACTTGAGTTTCTGCTCTTAGCCATCCTGACAGGTGTAAGATGGAATCTCAGAGTCATTTTGATTTGCATTTCCCTGATGACTAAGGATGTTGAACATTTCCTTAAGTGATTCTTGGCCTTTTGAGGCTTCTCTGTTGAGTATTCTCTGTGTAGCTCTGTGGCCCTCCCTTTTTTAAAATTGGGTTATTTTGTTTATTGGTGTTTAACTTTTTGAGTTCTTTATATAGGTTTGGTATTACCCCTTTGTTAGATGTAGGATTAGAGAAGATCTTTTACCAATCTTTTTTCATTTTATTAACAGTGTCCTTTGCTTTACAAAAGCTTTTCAGTTTCAATAGGTCCCATTTATTAATTATTGATCTTAGAGCCTGAGCTCTTGGTGTCTTGTTCAGGAAGTTGTCTCCTGTGCCAATGAGTTCAAGGCTGGTTCTTAATTTCCTTTCTAGTAGATTTAGTGTTTCTGGTTTTATGTTGAGTTCTTCGATCCGCTTGTACTTGAGTTTTGTGCAAGGTGATAAACAGGGATCTACTTGCATTTTTCTACATGTAGACATCCAGTTAGAACAGCACCATTTATTGAAGATGCTGTTTTTTTTTTCATTGGCTCCTTTGTCAAAAATCAAACATTCAATTCTTTTCAATAGTAATATATCTTAGCTGATTCACAAGTGTTTATTACTTAATCCTATCATCATACAAAGTATAACATTTCCTAATCAGCTATTTGAATAGCAAAGCATGAAATTTCATATTAATTCTAGTTGTAAATATTCTTATTCTTTAAATGAAGAGGTTACTATTTCATCCTTCTAAATAGGGGAGTTTTACAAGTATTATAATTCAATAAAATGTTTTTGATTTCACAAAATTTCTAAATCTTGGTTTGTTCTATTAAAGGAACAACAGATTCCTAGAGAAATCAATGACTTGATCAGGATATGCTAGAGACTGCATAAAAATTTCTAGAAACTTTTGTGTTAGAAAGCAAAGGAAAGCTCATAAAACAAAACACTCAGAGCAAACAAAAGAGAAACCTAGCCAAAATGAAACAGCACCCAAATGCCAAAGGGAATGACAATAACACAGTGTTGGGATATAATTCAAAATCATCCCAACCGCCGTCTCTGTCTGACATGAACTCAGTGGCTGGCTCTTTGATCACCTCCCCCTGAGTGGGGAACAGCCTTACCAGTCCACAGAGGAAGAAAATGCAGCCAGTCCTGATGAGACCTGATAGGCTAGGGTCAGATGGAAGGGGAGGAGGACCTCCCCTATCAGTGTTCTTGGGGAGGGACATAAAGGGAGAAGAGGGAGAAAGGGTGGGATTGGGAGGAGATGAGGGAGGGACAGAATACAAAGTGAATGAACTGTAATAAATAATAAATAAAAAAAATTAATAAAAAATCATCCCAAACAAGACTACACACAGAATAAATAAATGACCAAATATATAAATGGTAGAGAAAGTACAAATACTCGCAAAGGAATATCATAAACAAATTATGTAGTTATTATTTCTTTTCCAAGGGGTAAGACTTAGTACCACATGGTTATATCCAATATGACTTCAGTAATGGCTTCCAAGGAAAAATGCAAAGAGGGAGAGCCGTCAGTCTAGAAACCAGGATAGCCCTGTCTTAGTCAAGGAATCATGGTCAGCATGACATTGATGGCATGCACCTTTGATAGGTGACAAGAGGGTTTTCATACACTAACCACAATAAATTCATCAAGTCATAAACAAAATAATAAAACAGCACCACATTTCTTGGGCTCCATTTTCCTGCTCACAACTCTGCCTATTTTCCCAGAGGCCACACAAACTCCAGGGACAACAGAGAATTAAGCCCACCAATTCCTCTTAAAGAACACCCAACAGCTGTAAATTGCAGGATGTCATTTGGCCTCCATTTTCTAGCCCATAACTCTACCTGCTTTCCCAGAGGCAACTCCAGCACCAGGCACCCCAGGCCATATTGGTACTGGAGATTCCAGAAACAACATAGTACCCAAAACCCTAGATCTCATGCAGGTCACAAAAAATCCAATGGGGACATTCTGCTGAACCTGAAGACTCATTGGTCACCAGAACCACAGGCCATTCAGGCAAGAAGACTGAAAGGAAACAAAGAAGCAAACAAACAAAAAACAAAGAAAGAAAAGAAAAAAGAAAACATCCAAAATCAAACCAAACCAAACCAACAACAAAAATATGCATCTAAGAAAGGTAAACTCAGAAACCAGCACCTACACCTATAATAACCCCAAAACCCAGATAGATGACTAGAGGCCAACATAAGAAAACTCAAAAATAGCCAGTGCAATATGGCACTACCAGAGTTCAGCTATTCAGTAAGACCTGGATATCCTAACACAGCTGAAGCACAATAAAATGACCTTACACCCAACCTTAGGAAGATGATAGAGGCCTTTAAAGAGGAAATGAATAAATCCCTTAAAGCAATATAGGAAAAATACAATCAAACAAGTGAAGGAAATGAATAAAACTATTCATGACCTGAAAACATAAATAGAAGCAATAAAGAAAAACAAACTGAGGATATCCTGGAGACAGAAATTCTAGGTGATCTAACAGGAACAATGGACACAAGCATCACCAACAGAATAAAAGATAAAAGAGAGAATCTTAGGCATAGAAGATCCAATAGAGGAATCAATATGCCAGTCAAAGAAAATGTTATATCTAGAAAGATCCTTACAAAAATTATCCAGGAAATCTGGAACACTATGAAAAGACCAAACGTGAAAACAATAGAAATAGAAGAATGAGAAAATTCTCAGCTCAAAGGTCCAGAACATATTTTCAGCAAAATCATAGAAGGAAATTTTTCTTAACCTAAAGAAAGAGAAGCCTATAAACATACAAGAGCTTCCAGAACACAAAATAGATTAGACCAAGAATGAAAATCCTCCCATCACATAACAGTCAAAACACAAATGTACAAAACAAAGAAAGAATATTAAAAGATGTAAGGGGAAAAAAAAAACAAGTAGCATATAAATACAGACCTATTAGAATTATACCCAACTCTTCAACAGAGACTTTAAAAGCCAAAAAGGCCTGCACAGATGTCTTCCAGACTCTAAGAGGCCACAGATGCCATCCCAGACTACTATATCTAGCAAAACTTCCAATCAGCACAGATGGAGAAAACAAGATAATCTATGACAAACCAAATTTAAACAATATCTATTCACAAATACAGCCCTACTGAAGATCTTAGAAAAAAAATTCCAATGAAAGGAGGTTAATGACACCCAAGAAAATGAAGGTAATAAATAATTTCAACACCAGCAAAACCAAAGGAAAATGCCAAGCATGGTAGTGCATGCCTTTAATCCCAGTACTCAAAGGCAAAAGTAGGCAGATCTCTGTGAGTTCAAGACCAGCCTGGTCTACAAAGAGTCCAGGACAGCCAAGATTATGCAGAGAAAGTCTGTCTTAAAAAAAAAGAAATAAGGCAAGCACATACACACAGTTTCATGCACGCACACACACACACACACACACACACACATCCTACCACAACCAATATCGAATATATATGTTAACAATAATTGGTCATTAATATCTATCAACATCACTGGACTCAATTCCCCAATTAAAAAACAACAACACTTTTTCTTCTAAGCCGTTTAGTGTGTCTGGTTTTATGTTGAGGTCTTTGATCCACTTGGACTTTAGTTTTGTGCAGGGTGATAAGTATGGATCTATTTGCATTTTTCTACATGTAGACTTCCAATTAGACCAGCACCATTTGTTGAAGATGCTGTCTTTTTTCCATTGAATGGATCTGGCATCTTTGTCAAAAATCAGGTGTCCATAAGTGTGTGGATTTATGTCAGGGTCTTCTATTCGATTCCATTGATCCACCAGTCTGTTTCTATGCCAGTACCATGCAGTTTTTAGTATTTTTGCTCTATAGTACAGCTTGAGATCAGGGATGGAGATACCTTCTGAAGATCTTTTACTGTAGAAAATTGTTTTAGCAATCATGGGTTTCTTGTTGTTCCATATGAAGGTGAGAGTTTTTCTTTCCAGGTATGCAAAGAATTGTGTTGGTAATTTGATGGGAATTGCATTGAATCTGTAGATTGCTTTTGGTAAGATGGCCATTTTTACTATATTAATCCTGCCAAGCCATGAGCATAGGAGATCCTTCCATCTTCTGATATCTTCTTCTAATTCTTTCTTCAGACACTGGAAATTTTTTTCATACAAGTCTTTGACTTGCTTGGTTAGGTTCACACCTCAACATAAAACCAGACACACTAAACCACTTAGAAGAAAAAGTGGGGAATACCCTTGATCTCATTGGCACAGGAAACAACTTCCTGAACAGAACACCAACAGCACAGGCTCTAAGAGCAAAAATCAATAAATGGGACCTCATGAAACTTAAAAGCTTCTGTAAAGCAAAGGACACTGTCCTCAGAACAAAGCGACAGTCTACAGATTGGGAAAAGATCTTCACCAACCATATATCTGACAGAGGACTAATATCCAGTATATATAAAGAACTAAAGAAGTTAAACAGCAAAAGACCAAGTAATCCAATTAAAAAATGGGGTACAGAGTTAAACAGAGAATTCTCTGCAGAGGAATATCGAATGGCAGAGAAATACTTAAAAAAATGCTCAACCTCATTAGCCATCAGGGAAATGCAAATCAAAACGACCCTGAGATTTCACCTTGCACCCATCAAAATGGCTAAAATCAAAAACTCAAATGACAACACATGCTGGAGAGGTTGTGGAGAAAGGGGAACCCTCCTTCACTGCTGGTGGGAATGTAGTCTTGTACAACCACTCTGGACAGCAATCTGGTGCTTTCTCAGACAACTAGGAAGAGCGCTTCCTCAAGATCCAGCCATACCACTCCAAAGCATATATCCAAAAGATTCTCAAGTACACAATAAGGACATTTGCTCAACCATGTTTGTAGCAGTCTTATTTGTAATAGCCAGAAGCTGGAAACAGCCTAGATGCCCCTCAGTGGAGGAATGGATGCACAAATTGTGGCATATCTACACAATGGAATATTACTCAGCAATAAAAAAACAAGGAAATCATGAAATTTGCAGGTAAATGGTGGGATCTGGAAAAGATCATCCTGAGTGAGCTATCCCAGAAGCAGAAAGATGCACACGGTATATACTCACTCATATAGACATATAATATAGGATAAACCTACTAAAATCTGTACACCTAAAGAAACTAATCAAGAGGGAGGACTCTTGCTAAAATGCTCAATTCCTATCCAGAAAGGCAAAGAGGCTGGACATCAGAAGAAGGAGAAAAGAGGGAACAAGTCAGGAGCCTGACACAGAGGACCTCTGAAAATCTCTGCCCTGCAGACTATCAATGTAGATGCTGAGACTTCTGGGCAACCTTTGAGCAGAGTGCAGGGAATCTTAGGAAAAAGTGGGAAACAGTAAGATATGGAGAGGACAGGAACTCCACAAGGAGAGCAACAGAACCAAAAAATCTGAGCACAGGGGTCTTTCCTGAGACTGATATTCCAACCAAGGACTATGCAAGGAGATAACCTAAGACCCCTGCACAAATGTAGCCCATGGCAGTTCAGTATCCAAGTGGGTTCCATTGTAATAGGAACAGGGATTGTCTCTGACATGAACTGATTGGCCTGCTCTTTAATTACCTCCCCCTGAGGGGGAAGCAGCATTACCAGGCCACAGAAGAAGACAATGCAGCCACTCCTGATGAGACCTAATTGACTAGGTTCAGAAGGAAGGAAAAGAAGACCTCCCCTATCAGTGGACTTGGGGAGATGCTTGCATGCAGAGGGGGGAGGAAGGGAGAGATTGGGATGGGAGGAGGGAGGGAACCACGGGGGGGGGGGTGATACAAAATGAATAAAGTGTAATAAATAAATTAAAAAAACAACAGCAAGGGCTAACAGAATGGATGCAAAAATAGATTGCATTATTCTGCTGCATACAAAAATACACTTCAATGTCAAAAATAGGCATTACCTCAGAAAAAGGACTAGAAAAAAATTCTAAGCAAATGGACCCAAGAAACAAGCTTCTGTAGATATTCTAATGTTTAATAAAACAGACTTTCAACCAAAATTACTTAAATGGGGAAGGACACTTTAAAATCATCAAAGGAAAAATCCACCAAGATGATGTCTCAATTTCTGACTAGCTATTCCCCAAATGCAAGGGCACCCAGATTTGTAAGAGAAATATTACTATAGCTTAAATCACACATTGAACCACAGACATTAATATTGGGAGACTCTACGCTCACCAATATTGGAGTCATAGAGACAAAAATTAAATGGAGAAATAATGGAACTAACAGATGTCATGAAATAGACTTAATAGATATCTATAGAGCATGTATCTCAAACAAACAAACAAAAAAATAGACCTTCTTCTCAGCATTTTAAGGAACCTTCTTCAAAACTAAAAACTAACCACATACTCAGTCACAAAGTAAGTCTCAACAGACACAGAAAACTGAAATAACTTCTGTATTTTATCAGAACACCGTGGATTAAAGCTGGACTTCAACAACCATGGAAAGAACAGGAAGCCCACAGACTCACAGGAACTGAACAACTCTCTATTCAAAGACAACTGAGTCAAGAAAGAAATACAGAAGAAATTAATTTCTTTAGAATTCAATTCAAAATGAATTAGGGGACACAATGCAAGAATTACTAAGAGGAAAGCCCATAGCACTAAGTGGTCTCATACTAGCAATTTAAAAGCACATCTGGAAGCTCTAACACGAAAAGAAGCAAACACACCCAAACCCTATCACTATTAACAATACTATGATGTGCTTGTAGAGAGGAGCCTACCAGAGTTGTTCTCTTAGAGGCTCCACCAAGCAACATCCCAAAACAGATACTGAAACTCACAGCCAAACATTGGGCAAGGCATAGGAAGACTACTGAAAAATAGGGGAGAAGGATTAATGGACACAGAGGTGACAAAACTCCACAAGGAGACCATCAGAGCAGAGGGGCCTATGGAGTCTGAAGCACTAACCAAGGACAATGCATGGTCTGGACCTAGGTCCTCTACTTATAAATAATTAATGGGCATTTTAGACTTCATGTGGGGCCAATAGTTAGAGGAATGGGGGGGGGATATTTCTGACATGGACTATGTTGCCTGCTTTTTGATCACTTCCCGCTGATGGGGCTGCACTACCAGGCCACAGGAGAGGAGCTCAGTTCTCATGTGAATAGATGAGCTGAAGTATATGGGTAGGGGGGCTCCCCTATTCTGAGAAATATAGGAGAGGAGTTCAGGAGGGAGTTTGGGACTGTGAGGACAGGAGTAAGGAGCCTATGACCAAGATGTAAATCAAATTGATTAATAAAAAATGAATTAAAAAAACATGTTGAACGTCCTTAGTCACCAGGGAAATACAAATCAACATGATTCTGAGGTGCCATCTTACACCTGTCAGAATGGCTAAAATAAAATACTCACATGAAAGCACATGCTAGCGCGATGTGGATCAAGGGTAACACTCCTCCATTGCTGGTGGTAGTTGTACAGTTGTACAGTTATTTTGGAAATCAATTTGGCAGTTTCAATAAAATCTTGGAATAGATCTACCTCAAGACCTAGATATACCACTCCTGGGCATCTACCCCAAAGATGCACTACCATACCATAAGGACACTTGCTCAACTATGCTTTATTTGTAATAGCCAGAGACTGGAAACAACCTAGATGTCCCTCAACTGAAGAATGGATTAAGAAAATTTACACAATACTTCATTTACACAATGAAGTATTCCTCATCCATTAAAAACAATGATATCATGAAATTTGAAGGCAAATGGGTAAAACTATAAAATATCATACAGAGTGAGGTAACTCAGACCCAAAAAGATACATAGAGTATGTACTCATGTAGAAGTGGATTTTAGCTCTAAAGGATAACCATGCAACAATTCACAGACCCAAACAAGCTAAATAACAAGGAGATCAAAAGGGGACACTCGAAGCTGATTGAGAAGGACAAATAGAATAGACATTGTGGATAGATGTGTAGATGTGGGGAGCAGACTGGATGAAGGAGGGTGGGGATAAGAACAGATGGGCTCAGGGATGAGAGGACAGAGGAATATAGTACTGGAAGAGACAACTGGAATATGGAGAATCTCTGGGATGAGCTAGAAATGTAGGACAATGTGAACTAAAAGGAATATGTGAAGGTGACCCTAGCTGAGACTCTTAACAATGGAGGATATGGATCCTGAATTGTGCATCTGCTATAACCAGACAAAACTTCCAATGCAGGAATTGGACACTGATAAAGTCAAAGTATCTTTGACCTACAACTTGTCCTACCTATATGATATGACAGGGTAAAGATGGAGCAAAAAATTGAGGAAATAGAGATGGAGACTGGTTCAGCTGGAGACCCATGCCATGAGAGGGAGACCATTCTGACACTATGCTACTATGACACATATTCTACTATGCTTGCAGACAGAAGCCTAGAGTAACGATCAGAAAGGATTCACACAGAAACAGATGAAACAGATGCAGAGACCCATGGCCAAACATCAGGCAAGGCAACCCTGCAGAAGATGAGGAGGAACAATTCTAGGGAACAGATGGGTCAAGGACACCACAAGAAAACCTACAGAATCAACTAACCTGGGCCCATATGGGCTCACAGAAACTGAACCTGCCAACCAGAGAGAACACAGCACTGACTTTGCCCCTCTGCACATTATATTAACAGTTGTGTAGTTTGGTCTTTATATAGGACTCCTAACAATGGATGCAGGAACTGTTTCTGACTCCACTGCCTCCTTCTGGGACTCGTTCCCTTAACTTTGTTGTTTCTTCTAGCCTCAACAGGAGAAGACAATCCTACTCTTACTGCAACTTGATATGCTAAGGCTGGTTGACATCCACAGGAGACCTCCCCCTTTCTGAAGAGAAAGGGAGGAGAAGTGGATGCCGAGAGGAGGACTGTGAGGAGAAGAGGGAGAGAAAATTGGGGTTCAGGTATAAAATATATAAATAAATGATTTAAATAAAACAACAGTCAGACAAAAATAAATAAGGTTTATGCAAAAGATTTTTGATGCATGTTCATTCCTATGAAAAATACCATTAAGAACAAGAGAGTCTGAGAAACTTTGATAGATCATGTTTGTAGGAAGACATAGTGATGTTCATAGTTCTACATAGTTCAATGGTAACCTTGGGGCAAAGTCATGTGGTAAAAAAAAAAGGATATTAGAGGAAATATCCTATAATTAGAGGATATTAGAGGTAAATTTGCAGTGTATTGTCCAGTTATGCTAACAGCCACGCATCACCATTGGCTTCTTAAATACTGAACTCCACTGAAGTAGGATAACAGTAGGAAATGGGGTAAGAACACACATGAATTACCTACAGTATCTCTGTAACTTTCCTGTAAATCCCAAGCTATTCTGAGACTAACAGTTTTTTAAAGAATAGCTCAACTGTAGTATAGACAGACACATTGGGACTATAATACAGGATAGCCATTGTAATCTTAGCTTATAGCCTTTACTGAACTTTTTACTTTCCATAAAAATAAACTTTGTCAGCTCATTTCCCTCGGATGCATAATATTCTCCACCTCTAGTCTTTACTGAGGATCACTCTAAACTGCTGACCTTAAATTCTTTTGCAGGCTTTCATTTTCCATGTGGGATGGCTGAAAGAATGATTCAGCCATATAAAATCATCTATTTATTTGGATTATTTTAAGGTGCTCAGTAGAGTGAGTTCACATTATTAATATTTATTGAATGCCATAATTCCATAGCACAGGTCCATTAATTAAGTTGCTCCTGAAAGCATGATCAATGGACCTGTCCTGTGAGATTAAAGTTTGCTTAAAAAATTTTCTTGAAGTAAAACATGATCAACTGGGCTAAAACCCTTTCTGTTTAAAAACAGATGTGTGGATCAGTGAAATATTTTCCTTTTAAAACCCTTCAGGTAAGCCTAATAATAAGTCTCCAGGTCTAATAATTAAATAGCCAACTAAATGTGTTAATCTCATTTTTAAAGGCATATTATCAAAGTTCCAAATCCACAGAAATAAACACAATCACTTCAGTAACGTGCTGCTGTAATTGGTGTGACTGCTAAACTATGAGATGATTTTATTTTTATAATACAAATGAACTGTTTTTCTCAACTTTTATATACTAGTGACTGCCCCTGCTGCTCTTACTAGGGAACCCACATGGAGACTGGGCTGCCATGGGCTACATCTGAGCAGGGGGTGTAGGTTTTCTCCATGCATGGTCCTTGGTTGATTTATCAATCCCTGCAGACTGCCTTGGGCCCAGATTTTTTGGTTCTATTGGTCTCCTTGTGGAGCTCCTGTTCCCTGCAGGTCTTTTTATCTCCCCTTTCTTCCATAAGATTCCCTGCACTCTGCCCAGAGTTTGGTTATGAGTCTCCGCATCTGCTTTGATACACTGCTGGGGAGTCTTTCAGAGGCCCATCATCTGTGGAAGATTGAACTACCTGCTCTTTCATCACCTCTGCCTGTTGAGGTAGCCTTACTAGGCCACAGAAAGAGGATCCAGATCCCATCAGGTCCTGATGACCTGATAGGCTAGGGTCAGATAGTAGAGGAAGAGGACCTCTCCTGTCAGTAGACTAGGGGAGGGACATAGAGGTGGAAGTAGAAGGAAGGGTGGGACTGGATGGAGATGAGGGAGCTACAGCTGGGATACGAAATGAATAAATTGTAATTAATGATAATAATGATGATAAAAAAAAGAAAATATTTTTTACACACAAATATTGGTTTGTTTATGCTTCCATCTGGCAATTCTTAAATATACATCAGTCTTGCTTGTGCTCTGATTTTGGGGTTTTATCCTATTTTACCTGGCCAGATGCTAGCAGGCTTGCCCTGAAACAAATAATGTAGTAAGAAAGAGAATTTAGGTCAATCAATGAAGTCACATAGAAATATTTTATATGTCAGTGAGAATTTTGAGTTCTGTTAAGTGGTTTCACAATTATGTACAAAGTACAGAGCCAGTAAGCCTGGGTTTCCCCAATGCAGGGAACTGACTGCTGAAGATGAGACATCTCTCTGTGAGGACTCAGCAGCCTGTGAGGATGCTAGGTCACTCACTTCATTTCTGCTGCACATGGCCTGCTTGGCTGTTGTTTTAGTAAAAACCCAATAGTGGTAAGTGGAGGCCAGCACCTAAATGAGGAATTTGTACTATCAAAGTATAATGACCTCTGCTCTCTACCAGTAATCTCTACTTGTCCAATTTTCTCTAAATGAAAATGTAGAGCCTTTAGAACATACCTTCTTACATTTGATAACTGACAGCTTTGCTTTCCCCTTTTCTAGCTCATTTTATGTGAGAAGTATTCTTATTTTCCTGTGAAGAGTGACTTCATCCTAACTCTCAATGCATTCTCCGCTAAGTATTTCTGGCAGGACCTTGAAATAGGTTTGGGCACACATGAAGTCCAAGGCATGGCTCGCACATGTTCATAGAATGTACAACATCCAATTACATAAATGAAGATCAAATCTTGAAATTGCACTGGGAATTTCAAGGTGACACCTTCATTTATTATCAGTGCTGGAGTTATAAGTACATCCTTCTCACAAAATGGTCAGGAGTCCCCAGGGTCATAGTTGGGGAAAGCTTAAGGAAATAAAGAGCAAAAATAAGATCTATTTGATGTATCAATAATTTAAGTTTAGGTGGCCAAGAAAACTTCTAAAAGATACTGTATCTAAAAATCTAAATTTCTTTTCTAATATAAATAGTGGTTTAAGGTTTGCTAGATGTAAACTCCAAAGTTATGATAGGAAAATTAACATTTGAAAATTGACATATGACAGAAAAGATTATCTACTAAAATATTTTCCCAAAGTTTTTTTTTTTTTTTTTTTTTTTTAAAGTGGGGAAATCAGATTGTGTAATTATCAATGGCTGCTTCACAATTTTTGGTTAAAGAAAGGCCTGGATAAAAGAATATTTTTAATTAGTACATGTTCATATTTTAAACTAGAAAATATCCTTCCAAAGTTATATAAAATTGTTATTTTCTTCTATATAATGGCATCTCAATTTTACATGGATCTAGAGTATTCTGTGACACTATTACAAGGCTCTTGCTTTAAAACACAACTGAGACCTCCCCTATCAGTGGGCTTGGGGAGGGGCATGAGTGAAGAAGGGGGAGGGAGGGTGGGATTGGGAGGGGAGGAGGGAGGGGCTTATGGTGGGTTACAAAGTGAATAAAGTGTAATTAATAAAAGTTAAAAAAAATAAAAATACAGTTATCCCCAAACCAAAGGAAAAAAATAAAACACAACTGAAATGAATAATCTTATAAGCACATATATTTATATTTTAAAATGTATTTTATGTTAGTGATAGTTTAGTTAATTTTCCAAAAGTAAAAAATGTGCATGTTTTACTTTTTATTAGTATTCATTCTTTATGAACTTTAAACCATGTGTTTTGATCACATTCATTCCATCCCCAACTCCTCCCAGATCCATACTCCTTCCCTTCACAACAAAAGTCATGCCTCTTATTTTTTTTTTTAAATGCTCATTAAGGACAGTTTGTGTCGCCTATATATTCTTGAGTGTTCTACCTTCCATTGCAGCATAGTCAACAAACCATTGGCTACACTAATAAAGAAAACTTACTTATTTCTCTACCAGTAGCTATCAAGTGCCTACAGCCTTAGTTAGGAGCAAAACTTTGGGCAGGGGTTCTAGGTTATCTCCAGGCATGGTCCTTGGTTGGAGTATCAGTCTCAGAAAAGACCCTTATGCCCAGTTTTCTTTCTTTCTTTCTTTCTTTCTTTCTTTCTTTCTTTCTTTCTTTCTTTCTTTCTTTCTTCCTTCCTTCCTTCCTTCCTTCCTTCCTTCCTTCCTTCCTTCCTTCCTTTCTTTCTTTCTTTCTTTCTTTCTTTCTTTTTCTTTTTTGGTTCTGTTGTTCTCCTTGTGGAGCTCCAGTCCCCTCCAGGTCTTATTATAAAATATTACCTGCACTCTGCCCAAAGTCTAGCTATGAGTCTCAGCCTCTGCTTCAATAACTCGATCGATAGAGTCTTTTAGAGGCCCTCTGTGGTAGGCTCCTGTCCTGTTCTCTGTTTTCTCCCTCTTTTGATGTCTATCCTATTTTCCTTTCTGGATGAGGATTGAGCATCTTACCTAGGGTCCTCCTCCTTGCTTAGCTTCTTTACGTGTACATATTTTAGTATGATTATCCTATTTTATATGTCTAATATCCACTTAAAAGTGAGTATATTCCATGTGTGTCTGTCTGCTTCTGAGATATCTCAATGAGGATGATCATTTCTAGTTCCATCCATTTGCCTGTAAATTTCATGATTTCCTTGTTTTTAATTGCTGAGTAGTATTCCATTGTGTAGCTCAGTCTCCAAGTGTTGTTCCCTAGTAAGGGCAAGAGAGGATATCTCTGACATGAACTCAGTGGCTGGCTCTTTGATCACCTCCCCCTGAGGGGTTGGGGGCAGCCTTACTAGGTCACAGAGAAAGACAATGCAGCCAATCTGGATGAAAACTGATAGGCTAGGGTCAGATTAAAGGGGAGGAGGACCTCCCCTAGGAGAGGGGCATGGGAGAAGAAGAAGTGTGGGCAGGATTGGGAGGGGGTAAGGGAGAGGACTACAGCTGGGTTACAAAGTGAATAAATTATACTAAATTAAAAAAATAAATAACATTAAAAAATAAAAGAGTGAAACTTTGTGCTCACCTTCCAAATTCCAAGTTGAGATTTTGTCTGGCCTGAGCTTATATAGCCTTTGTACATTCTTACAACCACTGTGAGTTTTAATGTGCAACTGCTTTGGCTCTTATAATAAGGATATTTCAAAAAGTCATATGAAAATCTACTAGTCTAGAAAGTTCCTAATGTCCACACATACTCATATACAAAAAGAGTTGAAATGGAGTCACCATAATGGAGTGGCAATGCCCCTACTTGAAAACACAAACTAACAAATAAAATAAATCAAGAATGGATTGCCTCTTTTAGACTATTTAGGCTATTGTCAATGCTTTAAATTACCCTCTAAACTTGACAGTAAAAACTGTATTTCTGAAGAAATACTTGAATCATAGAACATGGAAAAATCAGGCTGGAATTGACTTGGAAGTTTCAACATAATGCTGGAGTGTAAGCACACTTCCAGAGAAGAGCAATCATGGGTCTTGTTCCGCTATGAATGCTGTCAGCTATAAGAACCAGACTGGCAGGATATGCCCACTGATGCAATAGTGGTACATTTTTGCTGGCTGTGACCAACTGCTCTCTGATGAAGTCCTGCTCCACATGATGAAGCCCAACCTTGCACCATTATCAGGACCGAGAAAAGTGACTGAATATATGATAGGCCCCAGGAGAGCCTACTATTATTTTTCTGCTACTGCTCACAGGAGCTAACTGACTCTTTTTTTTGTGCCCATGTATCTCTCAACTCTCGTAAGTTTCTCAGAGAAACTTATTTCTGCAGTAGATGGCAGTTAACACAGAGAATCACTTTGGTCACTGTGCAGAGAATAACAGAGTTTGAAATATTCGGATTTAAATCAGACCTAGCATTTCCCAATGCTCTGGGGTCATTTCAGAAGAAGGGATGGAATGATTTCAAGAGCAACAGGAAATAGATTCCCTATTAGATGATTGGGGAATCACTAATTTTATAAATTACATAATCAAATAGCCATATATAGAGAACCTAACAAATTATACCTTATACAAGGCTTAAGAATAAATATTATCCCTTTCTGACCATATAGTTTCCACCTAAAAATGCTTTCAGTACAAAATCAGAAGGTTAGAAAAAGTTTATCCCTTAAACTCAAAAAAAGTAAAAGTTGATCTTTTTTTTTTTTCTGATACCCAATAAAGGGAGAAAAAACACACTTTTCCCCAGCAAATGATTCTAGCTCTGCTGAGTCACTTTTGCCTTTGGCCTTATTCTGATCTTGAGGGACCATTCCAGTTACTAATCTCTTACTTTGCCATCCTGTAATTAATTCAAAGCTATGACTACACTGTAGAGTAACCCAAATTATCTACAGCAAAGAAATGAACCTTCTTATTCCTTCAGAGGTGTCCCATAGGAGAAATCAGGGATTGACCCTTTGTTTGGAAGGTTCTTAAAGTAATATATATATATCGGCTGAGTGTGTTTTGTGTGGATGAATCAAATAAATAAGCAGCTTCTCTGACAGAGGTAAACGTATTAAATGATAATGAAAAGCAAACTTGGCATGAATAAGATCTCAGGGTGATAACCAATTTGAATTATCTCTCAAAACAGAGTCACACAGAATAGCTTAACAAAGCAGATAATTCTTTGTTTAGTTTGAATTTAGAAAAAAGCAATTTGCTCCTCCCAAAGGATATTTATATCAAACTGTGATAAGGTGTATAAATATAAACAATGAGAATCAGAGAACTGTCTTCATTAAAGAGTCACAACGTCTTGATATTGACATGACTCATAATCAGCCAGTTATTAAGGGCAAACCAATCATCCCTTCATGTCACAAATATGACATTCCTAGTTCAGCCAACAAATCTCACCTGCAATAGTACCTTTGCTGGTGACAATAGCAGTTATGTCAACAATGACTTTTTAAAATTTAGCTTGGTTTCACTTGTTTTAATTTTAGACAATTTCAATTTCTAATTCTATAGCCAAACTCTGAACATTCAACATATTTGAACTTTAAATTCCGCGTACCATCTTCCAGAGTTCTAGTATACCTCTTTATAAGTAAGTCTTTGTATCAAATCATTACTTTTCTCAAGGTGATAGATTCTGTCTCTGGCCCCCGTCTCCATGGTTGGATCCAAATTAGTTGTTGCTGGACAGTTTCTTGTTGTGGTTATTGTATGTGTTTCCCATTATCTGTCTTTTATCTTATTGGATATTCTTAGTGTGTTCAACAACAAGTTCAAATTCTTCTCTAATTTCATTCAGTTCATTTAATAGACAGCAATGAGAAGCTCCAACAAAACAAACTCTGTTGTATGAGTTCCATACAGATGGTCCCTACCTCTAATTATGTGAAAGGTACGAGGTAGGCAGCCAATAAGAAAAGTAAGAGTGAGCTGAAAAAATACACATATTTAACAAATACAAAATGCATACAGAGATGAGTAAAATGGAAAGACAAAGAAGAAAATTCCAACTATCAAATGAAAAGAATAAGTAAAATAATTTAGATTTTCCAGTCACTTTCAGTATTTATGACTATTCTTATTCTAAACTTTGCTCCTATATTGTAAGAATTTTTATATAAACATTACATTTCCACTTATTTTATGATACATACAAAATGTACCATTGCAATGTGTAAGAGCCTTCATCTTGAAAGATCATTAATTTTAGCAAGTTTTGCATTTGATTTCTTTGTATACTGTGATAAAGCTAAGGAGCAATGATTTTTTCATGTTTTGTATTAAATTTTTATTTTTTTATATTAATTACAGTTTATTCACTCTGTATCCCAGCTGTAGTCCCCTTCCACATTCCCTCCCAATCCCACCCTCTCTCCCTCATCTCCTCCCATGCCCCTCCCCAAGTCCACTGCTAGGGGAGGTCCTCCTCCCCTCCCCTCTGACCCTAGCTTGTCAGATCTCATCAGGACTGGCTGGGAACAATGGTTTTTATTACATTTGTGCAGTTATAATCTCTTAGTCAAGATTGTACACATGGCTGAGTGCTGTCGCTTATTTCATTGCTACTTCTCCAAGTCCAAGACTCTGAGTTTACTAATGCTAGTAACATAGTGTCATAAACTTGCAAACTCATTCTGTCTTCAGTAGACAGTAAAATATGTTTTTATTTTTTAAAATATCAGTTCTTGTTTGCTTGTTAATATTATAGGATAAAAGCATAACCTTTGGTTGCACTTTGAAACTGAAATGTATTAAAACATGAAATATAAAAGCAAACGTCAAACACAATTATAGAGAAGTAAGCCATTACCTACTGTTTTCATGGATTCAATGGTGCCTTGCGAAACATAAAGCCATACAAATGGCAAACTGAGAGAGAGATGTGTTTGATGTGATAAACTACTGACATATTAAAAAGAACAATATAAACTTACAAACTGAAGAAAGTATTTGGAAAACTCTGGGGGGTTCTGGGAACTCTTATTTCCCCATCCTAGTGCTTCCTTTTCGTTGGAGACAGGGCTACTGGTGTTTATACCCTCCGCTTCTCTGAGCATCAGAAGGTTCACCTACCTGCTGGTGCATTTGCAATGAATTCAGGCTCCTTTTCTCAGTCCAGCACCCTTTCTTTAGCCAGCAGAATCACATGCAGAGATCTTGTGCTTTTCTCAATAGCTTTGCAGTTGGCTCTTTATTGCCAAGGTTACAGTGAGAGCTCAGGAAGTCTTAGATGATAAGAACATCTAAGCTGGAAGGCGGCCTGCTGCTTGTGAAGGTTTTGTGTAAGGTAAAAAAGCTATTTTTACTTAGTCTTTACAGACTGAAAGAGCTCTAAGGATGAACGGATCTCACCAAAGATTTTAGACTTAAAAACTCAGAAAATTCAGAAAAGACAATGGCTACTGGCAGCTTCCACCAAAACACACACACTAGAGCATCAGGAAGAAGGAACTCATTGGCTGGCCTTGATCTATACCGCATTTGCATTTAAGTTGTGGGTATGCAGGGGAAAAATGGTTTTTAAAGTGAAATAACCTGAGTTCTGTATCTGCTACAAAGTACTCTCGGCTGTAGAGCTCATAATTCTGAGAGCCAGGTGCAGCAGTTTCAGTTAGCTGGACTCCAGAGACTGGAGAGTTCTGGGATGGTTACCAGACCTCCAGATACTTGCATGGTAGTGTAAGCACTTCCTTTTAAGCCATGGCTGGATTTAGTAACTGACTCAAACTAAATATGATATAAAATGGCAGTTTTTTTTTAAAGTGTGCAAAATGGCAGGACCATTTGGAAAGCAAAATATGCTCAATATTTGTACAAGGGCAGTTGATATAGTGAAAACTGATTGGGAAGCATACAGATTGAAGGTAGAAATGACAGGATTTCCTGATATCCTGGGCCTAGTCTATGGGGAAAAAAAGCTTATTTCCAAGGTTTTGACTGAGTAACTGAAAATTAAGAAAGAATTTAATGGGTAAGAAAGACAGCATAGGGAATATTTGAAGTGAACAAAAGCATTGATTCTATTTGAGGAATTAATTTTGATATGCCAACAGACATTAAATACCGATATATAATAAACACATCAGCTCTTATATGTGTTGCCTGAGATACGACAAATAGTAAGATCATGAACAAACGGAAACTCAAGAGATGAGGTGCTACACTAAGGTGAGGATGCAATACTTCTGTAAAGGAGGAAGTTTTGAAGAGTAACTATGGAAATATTGAAAGATGGTTATTTTCAAGGAATAGGAAGAAAAAGTCTGGGGTTTTGGTGAAAACTGCAATAAAGTCTGCAAACAAGTTTTAATTGTATACTCTGATGGCATTAGCTTTAAGCCAAGAATTCTTAGGTAGAGAGAGTGATCTAGGTCAGGGAAATGTGAGGAAGAGTGAGGAGGCCAGCCTCTTGTCATGGTGTCGTAATGAAAGCAGTCTTCATCAAGCTATGATACCTATAAAGCAAAAAGGTATTACATAAATGAGGCTTCATGAACCCTTCATAGGAAAGGGAGACAAACATACCTAGCTGCAAGCCAAAACAACCTGACCGAATTTACTACAAGTAAAAAGAAAACAAGAGAAAGCGCAGACTAGATTGAAAGCATTTGCTTCAACTCTGCTCTCTTTGCTTAGCTGTACTCTACATGCTAACCTTTGGGAGGGTGATTGCAATGTTTAGTCTTCATTGTCAACTTGGCTAAATGTAGGAAATGAATCTTTGGTTCTATCTGTGAAGGTATTTTTAGAAAGTTTTAGCTTAAGGGGAGATCTTTACAGAAAGTGGGTGGCACCATCCCAGAGGGTTGGGCCCCAGATTGAATAAAAGAAGAGACAGACAGACAGGCAGACAGAGAGCCGGCAGAGAACTAGCATTCATTTTCATTTGTTTTGCTTCCTCACTATGGATGTAATGGATGTAATGTGATCTACGCTACACAGACCTGACATGATTTCCGTGACACAATGCAATGCCTTCAAAACAAAGTAAACCCGTCCATCCTCAAGTTGATTTTTGGCAAGCATTTTGTCACAAAAAAATAAAAAATGTAACACAATAATGTACAGTCTACTTCATTTCTACTTTGTCTTTGTAACTCCTCCCTCAGGCTATCAAATGTACTCATAGTGTTTATTCAGATCTCCTGTACTGAGTCTCTTTAGAAACCTTCAGTTTCTTGCCAGTTTGATTTCCTCTACTACTGCATAAGTTAATTCTAAGGATAACATGAACTGTATGTTTTTTGTTCTTTGATAATTTTTAAGGTTTTTACATTTATTCACTATGTATGTAAGGGTGTAGCATAATGACTCGGGTCATCAGGCTTAGAAGAAACACCTTGACCTGCTGAGATATTTTGCTGGCTTTCTTTGATAGTTTTTAATTTACCACAAATAAGACAATTTTAAATATCAAAAAGTGGTACTCTTCACTCATTTTCCTGCAAAAAACAATCAGGTAGTTTAAAAACAATAGAAATTTATTCATTCCAGTTTCAGAAGGATCATGATACGGGTAAATTTTGTGTCAGTGGAGGCTCCTTTCTTGCTCATGTCAGTTTCTTCTTCCTATGTGTTTCTATGTTAATGGTTCTAGACAGCTCTCTGGGCTTTCTTTTATAGGGATTCCACTCATTAGGACCCCAGCTTCATGACCTAATTTTCCCTGAAAGGTCCCATTTACTATCATGCCACCAACAGATGTTTGTTTCCAATGTGTATATTTGGGACACACAGCATTCGGATTCACATATAAAGTGTGGGAGTTCTTGCTAGGACTTCCTGAACACATTTTTGTACATTTCCTAGTGAAGATTCTAATGGCGTACCTTGGGGACAAAAATAACATTAATTAAGACCTTCTACACAATTAGCCACCCATAGCAACATTAGCTGAACCTGTGGAGAACGTGCACAAGTCAACTGCCGTGGTTCCATCTGTAGGCATTTTCTGTTTCAAAGAAGGCTTATTCTTGGCATAGGCTGTATGAATTCAGTGGCCCGTTAGCATCCAAAATTCTGTTTCGGTTAAACATCTGTATAATTATTTATCTCTAGCCTTGAAGCCAGTCATACTGAGCATCAGCCTGCCTATAAACTCCTGTGAACCCATTATCAGTTCTCCCACACTGTCCAATTAACACTAAGTTGCTATTGGAAATTTCCTGCCAACACTTTCCAAATGTCACGTTTAATCTTCCCAATACCAACATCTGGACTTTGGCCATGAAGGATCATTTATGCCACAGAATCTGGCAAATCCTACACATTACCAGTTTCTAAGTAGGGCACTTCACTCATTGCTATGCTACCATAGAACTGATTTAAGACTACGGGAACCTTTGTTTATGTCACATATCTTCCAAAGTCTCTTCTTCCAAGGTAGCTAAACTGTAATTTTTTTTCAAGCATGACTCTTTGTTACCCCACTTAAAAGGTATTGCACCTAGGCAATAGGGTCAAACTCAAAGGCACCTTACTCTTGAATTCTTAATATTAGGACTTGAGACTAGTTCTCAAAACAAGTATGATCAGCTGTTTTCCAGGACTCCTCTTACCCACTATTACCCTCACTACACTTACTTGCTTTCGGGCATAATGATCTCTCCCTGAGCCTGTGAATGTGCCCTTTTCCATAACCCTAATGTAAAAATAACATCAATCACATCCAGCCCAGCTCCTATGCCCACTCCTCCGTGAAATCTTCCCTAATGTCTCCAACAGCAAGAATGCTGAACTCCCTGAACCACCATGTGTCGCCCACAGCCTTTGCAGCACGCACAGTGCTTTGAGTTAGCTGCATTTGGTGAGCATGCATTCCTATTTCCTTTCTAGATTTCACGCTCCTGAGAATAGCACTCCTGTGCGGCACATTGTGCACACGTGTTCTTCAGAGGACAGGCTAACGAAGCGTTTCTGTGGTAGGTACGGACAACAGAAACTGCGAATAAATCAACTGTTCCTTTCTCCTCCTTTTATATAAAGTAGCTCAGACATGTTTATTTGCCACCAAGATTGAGAATCATTGTGTTAAATGAATGAATAAATAAATGAATGAATGCTGAACTTGGTCATATCTCTTGAAATGTTCCCTATTGAGGTAAAGATTTTTTTTTCAAGTACCAAATAAATGGACTAGAATAACTGAGAGGAAAGGTGGAATGTTTAAATAAGAGTGTGGGTAAGAAATGGCACATTCTATTTATTTCCTTGGAGAACAAAGTCAAGGTCTAAACATGTTTTATTTCTGCTAAAGTGTATCTTTTTGTTCCTGTTTTTAACCTGTGTTTCTCTTTATTATGCATTTAAAATATTGCTTATTTTAAAAAATAATTTAGAAAGGAAAATTCAAATAGTCTTAAATAATCTAATCCTTATGTCTTTGGTTTCTCTGTCTGTCTGTCTGTCTCTCTCTGTCTGCTTGTTTGTTTTTGAGACAGGTTTTCTCTGAGTAGCCTTGGCTGTCCTGGATTTGCTTTGTAAACTAGGCTGGCCTCAAACTCACAGAGATTCCCCTGCTTCTGCATCCCAGAGTGCTGACATTAAAGGCATGTGCCACCATGCCTAGCTATGCCTTCTCTTGATAGACTTCATCTTGAACTCTTCAATCTCATGGTCCCAGTAGTCACCTGATATACACGTTAAAATGATGCCTTTAAGTCCCTTAGTAGAGACCACTTCAGAGACAGAGTCTGGGAATTTTAACTTTCAAGAGGCCTTTTACATGTTTCTCAGCCCAGCTGCAGGCTGAGGAAAGGAGCTCCTCAGGAAGGTACTAGGAACCCTGTGTCCATCATGACAGCCTGATGCTCCCTGCATCATTTCCCACAGAAGCCACTGGATGTCCTCGTTCATTCTCACCCACCTTTTCTGTTTCCCTCATTGTATAGCCATGGACTAGCATATGCTCACTCAGTTTTTAGACTAATCACTGCTTACATGCTACAACTGAACTCTGAATATATATTAACATATATATGTATCTATATCCAATTTTTATCTGCTACATTAAAGTGTAAACATTATATTTACTGAATGCCATGTGACTTTTCATACAGATATACAATGTTTAGCTTTATGCTGTAATTAGAATTTCTATGGCATCAAACATCATTTGCTTATGGTGAGAACACTTTAGATCCTTTCTTTCAGATGCTTCAGTTCTGTAAAGGCTTTATTGCAGTCAACCTGTACAATAGCACAAGAGATGCTTGCTCTATCAAACTACATTTTAATACTGAATTAGCAACCCTTTCCCAGCCTACCCTCTCCAGCTTCTCCTTGACACTACCCAGTTCTCAGCATCTGTGAGATCGGGTTTTTAGAAGCCACATATGAGTGACATCAAGTGGCATGAGTCTTTCTGTGTGACTCTTTTTTTTTTTTTTTTTTTTTTTTTTTTACATAATCCCCAGGATTATAACTACTCACGGTGTCACAAATAGCAGAACATAATATTTCATGGCCCAGAAGTCCTCCATCTAACTTACTTTTTCTTTTTAACTTTTTTGGGTGATACTCAGTATGTTGTATTTTCAATGATTCCTGTGTTTGTAAATGTAGCCCCAAGCTGGCAGTACTGTTTTGGAAGATGGGGAGCCTTTGGTGGATCCACGCTGTGCGCAGGCTTTCATAGCTATCTGACCTTGTTTTCTGCCTGCGTTGTCCGCCTCCTGTCTGCTCCCACCATGCCTGCTGTCATGACGTGACCAGTCTCCAAAAGCTCCAGCTACCACCCCCACTCCCATGCTTTCATAAACACAACAGACTCTACTGCTGCTCTTAGGTGGCTTCTGTCAGACATATTGTCACAGCAACAAGCAACAGCCCATGTGCCTGGTTCAAATCTCTGGTCAGTGAGTTTCATTGTTACTTGAAGATTATGTGGCTTCTCTGGGCATCAGTTTTCCTTCTGTGAGATTGTGGTAGATGCCTTGACAGTCACTCAGGAGGAACAGGCATAATTGATAAGAACAGACCTAGTACGTGTATTGTGAGTGCTGAGTTATAGTGATCCTGTGTTACTTGGATGCTTTTAATGCACCTGCTGCTACGACTATATGCCTGCTTCACAGCAAATCAGTGTGCTCCTCATGTCATTATACAGTTAGGGTGTATTAGTCATTGAACAGAGATAATCCAGTAAGCAATAAGATCAGCTGTTTTACTCTGGAAAGTCCTGATTTTGTTTAAGTTCTGCTTCATAGCATTCTCCACATTGCTTTTAGGAAAAATAGTTATTTCTGAATAATTTTAATTATAGGACGACAATAGCACATTGAAATTCCTATCCGGCCAGGGCTGCACCGCAGATAGAATGAGACACTTCAAAAATGCTTGCTAAATGCAGCACGCCTTGTCAGTAAATAGTTGATGTGGGTGTGACCTTAATGTCAGATGCTAAGCACAGGAGCACATGACTAGACATCATTTCTCTGGCTTGGAAATGTGTTTTCTTTTCGCTTAAAGTAAATGGGAAATTTGCAAATGTCCATGGTGCTGATGTTTTAAAATTATTTTTCTCAATTCTTTGAAAATTGCTTAAAATATCCTCATCTGCCTGCCGCCTATCCCAACTCCAGGCCTTCTTTTTTATTAGTATTGAATATCCTGATTCGGACTGGTCGGAAGGACTGTCCAGAGCCGCCATGTCGGGTTTCTCCGCCATGAAGAAAGGTCTCAGCAGCTTCAACTGGAGGCTGGGCTCAGCTGAGTAAAGGTTTCCCCAGCAGCTGCAGACTTAAAACAGTCTGCAGAAAGCTCAACATGGCCCTCTGCTGACTGCAGGGTCTTCAGACACAAATTCTTCAGACCCCAGAAAGTCTGCTCTTCTTTGTGGTCCTGTCTTCCAGAGGCTTCTCAAACTACTTTTCATGAACCAGGGAATAGTCATGAGAATTCAATTTGAAGTCTGTACAAAAGCTTCTTTATAACACATGTGTCATAACATAGTCTTCTACTTGTCAGTCCTTAATATCTACCTCTCTGGATTTTCATGGATTTTTCTGTTACAAGGTTTAAATATTATTTTTGTTTTTTTTTAATATTTTTTTGTATTAATCAAAGGTTATTTACTTTGTATCCCAGCCTTAGCCCCCTCCCTTATTTCCTTCCAATTCCCTCCCTCCCTCCCTCATCTCCTCCCTGACCCTCTCTAAGTCCTCCAGTAGGAGAGGTCTTCCTCCCCTTCCATCTGACCCTAGTTTATCAGGTCTCATCAGGACTGGCTGCAAAGTCCTCCTCTGTGGCCTAGATAGGCTACTCTTCCCTCCGGGGTGGGGGTGAGGTCAAAGAGACTGCCACTGAGTTTATGTCAGAGACAGTCCCTGTTCCCTTTAATAGGGAAACCCCCTTAGATGCTGAGCTGCCATGGGCTACGTCTGAGCAGGGGTTCTAGGTTATATCCATGCATAGTCCTTGTTCGGAGAATCAGTCTCAGAAAAGATCCCTGTGCTGTGATATATTTGGTCCTTGTGGCACTCCCATCCTCTCCAGGTCTTACTAACTCCCCCTTCTTTCTTATGATTCCCTGCACTCTGCCCAAGGTTTGGTTATGAGTCTCAGCATCTACTTTGATACACTGCTAGGTAGTCTTTCAGAGGCTCTCTATGGTAGGCTCCTAGATGCAAATCAAAAAGACCCTGAGATTTCACCTTACACCCATCAGAATGGCTAAGATCAAAAACTCAAGTGATAACACATGCTGGAGAGGTTGTGGAGAAAGGGGAACCCTCCTCCATTGCTGGTGGTAATGTAAACTTGTACAACCACTTTGGAAATCTGGTGCTTTTTCCGACAATTAGCAATAGTGCTTCCTCAAGATCCAGTTATATCACTCCTAGGCATATATCCAAAATATGCTCAAGTACACAACAAGGACATTTGTTCAACCATGTTTGTAGCAGCTTTATTCATAATGGCCAGAACCTGGAAACAACTCAGATGTCCCTCAATGGAGGAATGGATACAGAAATTGTGGTACATTTACAAAATGGAATACTGCTTAGCAATTAAAAACTAGGAAATCATGAAATTTGCAGGCAAATGGTGGGATCTAGAAAAGATCATCCTGAGTGAGGTATCCCAGAAGCAGAAAGACACACATGGTATATACTCACTTATAGGTGGATACTAGAACTATAAGATAGGATACTAAAAGCTACATACCTAAAGAAGCTAAACAAGAAGTTCCTGGGATAGACATTGGAAGTAGGTGTAAACAAGGTTTAACTATTTTATATACACTGGCTGTAATGTACAATCAAGCAGAATACAAAAATTGAATAACATATCCACTGAAATTCGACATGATCATTTACCTGGATGTGAGACTATCTAGTGGATCATGGTTTACCCAGTAAAGAAAAATTACTTTCCTTTCTCAGTGAGGCCCTTAACTGTCCAGAACTCCCCTGTTATAGGTAGGGACTCCTTAAGACCTGCACAAGATCAAGTCACTCAACATTCTATCATGGGTAGGGGAAGCTAATCTAAATTTAGTGCTCCTTAAATTAAAAACTGACATTTAAGAATTGATTAAAATTGATTAAAAGTTGATTAATATTGGTTAAAAGTAACCCAATCAATTTTAATATTTGGGGAAATAAGGTTACTTTTCTCCAGCTTTAATAAAATATCCCGACAAAGGCAATGTGAGAGAGAAAGGGTTATTTGTGTCTTCTTGCATTTCTGAGGCGATGTCAAGCATGGTGGGGGAGTCACAGCGGCAGGAGTTAAAGAGCCAGCTGGTAACACTGCATTCTCAGCCAAGGAGCAGAATATGGTTAGCGCCTGAACTCAGCTAGCTTTCTCATTTCTATGCAGTCTAGGACCCAATCCAGGGACTGATGCCAATATTTTTAGGGTATATTTTCCTAGCTCATTTAACCTAATCACAATAATACTTCACAAGTATGTACAGAGTCTAGCCCTATGTAGAGAGTCCTCTTTTGGTGTATGGGCGGCTTGTCTCATACATGATTCTAGACTCGATCAACAATATTAGCCATCAAAGTAGCCAATGGAGTTTTAGTAAAGAATATTTATTACAAGGAAGTATAGAATTTTACTTAAGATTATTAAAAATTCAACATTCAATATGTCAAAACTGTATTGCATTGTTGCATTTAATTGTAAAACTGTATTCATTATCCTAAATTATCTAGATCTTTTCTCAATCTGCCTCTAAAAGAGTCCTGATACTATTATAAGCATGGTTTTACTACTTGCATACAGAGTGATATCATCTTATGATATGATGTAATGAAAATTCTTTCAATATCTCAATGTCACTATAAAGTAATAAAATAGAAACACTGGGTTTAGTCAGCAAACAAAAGGAGCAAAGGTACTAATGAAAGTACTTGAACAAGCTGATGCAGTCTCATGGACCACCAAAATCTCGTGGGTAGACTTCACCCCAGTCACAGCTTTTTACTTTTACACATTCCTCTTAGTCAACATGAGGTCTATACTCCTCGAAATGTCTAACTGTCTCTGTATCTCATGCCAGTCAGCATCACTTGGGTATGGCAATATGTTTTCACAAACCCACAGATAGCTGGTCTCGTCACCATGTGGACAGCAATGGGTGAACCTACAGAAGGCAAGACTGCTCAAGTACCACCGAGTGATAGCATATTTAGTAACACAGTGAGATATGCATGAGACATTCTACCAAAATGTCATCATCTGCTAATAGAGTGCAGGAGTTCTCTACCCAAAGAGCAACTCATAAGAAGACTTCTGGGGTCTATTGTGGCTTTAAGCTGTCACATGGTGGTTTATTTGCTGAAACTCCCAGGTAAAACTGAGATGTTATTACCTAGCAGGTCAATGAGTTGTGTTAATGATTTTCTAAAATGCGCAATACTTATTGCACTTTAAAAGTTCCTACATTCTCATCATGAAATCCATCACTTAGGATAGATATTTCATTTATAATTGATGAGCTTATCAAGTCCGTGCTATTAAGGTTTTAATTCAAAGCTATGTCCTTGAATTTAACATAAAAAAGCACAAAAAACTTTTAATTCTTCTTTGGTTGCCAAATGATATAAAGATTAAAAAAAAAAACTAGATTAGCACATGTGGAATGTATTTTCAATTCTGACCTTCTTTGTACATGTACCTTGAAGACAAAGACAGCAACACAAATGAAGAATGCAAGACAAGGCTCAATTTCAGCTCCTTGCCATTTATGCTAGGTTGCATGATGAATTATTCCCAGACATCTTTTGTCTTCCGTAAAATTGACGATAGTAGCCAACTTTTTAAGAATAACCTATGTAAATCTGTTTCATGAATTAAAATTCAGAGATACACAATTCGTTCTGGAGAAAAGTAGCGAATACCTGGATTGATGAAGCTGTTTAAATTGCTAGCAACATTTGGCAGAGTTTGGCAGATTTAATAAGTGCTCTAAATCTTTTCAATGTTGAAAAATGATTTTGAGAGTTAGAGAAATTTTCTTGAGGGAAAATTGCACCCAATAAACAACAACAACAAAACAATTCAAACCAACATGAAAACATTTTCTATGCGCCTAACACCAAATAGAACATTTTAACTACTTAGGTTTCTCCTGAGTGGGATGTACTCTGTTTTTTTTACTGTGACTCCTTCTTGCAAGAAAAAAAATATACAAGCCTAGATACACAGGTATATATAATAGTTGTATAGTATTTGCTTATAATAAATAAAAAATAAATTTATTTTAAAACAGTTGTTTGGTGTATACATGATGTTCATTATTCATTATTCATTAACAATGAACAAATTTGTCTACTTACTTGCTTGTTCATGGTTACAGAGAATTAATCCTAGGCTGAATATTTGAAATTCCAGTAGAGAAAGCGTCTTCAACGTTTGAGACATGATACATTTTGACTTTTTGATTGTCAATGTTGAGAATGATACCTGACCTTAAATATATAATACAAAAGACAGATGTATGTTTATGCATTTCAAAAATTACGGGAAATTTGTCCCTTGCCCTAAGTGAAAACTCACTAAAAGACTTTTTAAATGAAACTCAAGTCAGTAACTCTAGCAGAAAATTTTTAAATCAAACAATCTAATACAATACAATCTAAAGACACATTTTTATTCTTATTTTCTGCATGTATCCCCTCCCTGCTTTGGTTCCCCATAGTGGCTAGTTTCTTGAAAACCATGCTCTAAACATCAAAAATTGATTGTCATTGCTTACCTTTAGTGGTCTAATTTCAGAGCAGTATAAACTTTGGACATTTAGAAATGACATAATATCCATACCCATCTTACATGGTAAAATTTACCCTGTGAAATTTCCAAATGTGTTGAATTGATTTGTCTCAGAGTTTAAGGAGAACCAAGTTAGAAAACCTTTCGTTGCCATGTAGTGAGGTATCATGCATAGATTTGGAGCACAAAGGATTTCCTTTTAAACTCAAAGAACATTTAAAAATTATCTGCATTTCTTCTGGTCTTTACTCTATCAGCACAATTTTCCCAAGGCAGATATCTTACTGATAGTTTTTCCCTTCCTGTAGGAAATATTCAGTTCACTCCATTTGTGGGGTTAGAAAGCCTTACAACTGGAGAGGCCAGTCTGAAGCAAGAGGGAGGTTGAGATATTTCCAAACCTGGAAAATCTGGCCCTAAGACCAGTAGGAGTAGGAATTTTTTCCTCCTTGCTTGGGGCCTGCATGCCTCAGCGCATGTAGCCTATAGTACCCCCACATCTGCCACCCTTGAGGTACTCATGTAGCCTGGTGGCCATGTTTCAGATTAAACTTTATTCCTCCCTATAAAGACAACTCCAGCTAGCACCTTGAATTCCTCTTCATGTAAATGAAGCATTCCCAGCACCTTGGCCCCAGCCAATTATGTACACTCCAAATACCTCTACCTACTCCCCAAGGTTTATATAGTCCTTATTCATCACCAATAAGGAAAGCTGTTTCACTGAAAATCAGCTCCCATCTCTGAGAAGGCTGTTTCTCCCAAAGTCATTGACCAAGATCCTGCTGATCCACCAGCTTCACTAAGCTTCATTCCTTCCAGTCCAGGGTATGCAATGATGTATGGATACCTTGAGGGCGGAAGTGACCCCAGGACTGCATCGGTTTCCTTTCTTTATCATTTATGTAAGAGAGATCCAATTTGTAAGTGTTAAAAAACAGAGAACATGTGTATTTTATATGACAAAGGCATGGTTTGGGAATATTTTGTGTTTGCAACTTTCCATCTTTTCTCTTTTGCCTACTATTTATAATTTAGTGTCTTAAAGTAATTTTTCTCACATACAATATAAATAAATATTGATCTTGAACATAAGGAACTAAAGTAGAGAATACACTTAAATGGGGATGGGTGAAGTGTGATCATCATAGATTGCCACCACAGACGCTTGCTTTCAGCTTGTGGACTCACAGATGATATTCAATATCTGCAGAGCCTAAACACTAGATAAAGGTCGCTTTAACTCTATATATAGCAGACAGGAATGAAGAAATTTGTTTGCAATTTGTGTTGAAAGAATCTGTATACACAAACTATTTGAAAATAACATGGGACTTTGTGTTTATAGCAAGCTGCCCATTTCTGTAACCTTCCAATGTTCAATCTGGTAGAGACAGTTTTTTTTCCCTAATTTAAACAATTTGGACAATATAAAGAAAAGGAAATTCCAATGAACCAAATAATAGAAGCATATGGATTATCTAAAAATGTGGGTTTTCAGTTTTATCCTACAATTTTTAAAGTGTCTTTACAAAATAATAATTAAGTAAATGTATACCTGTAAAGTATTTTCTTAGAATAGCCACTCACTCATTAATAATTCCATTAAAATATTTTAGAAAGAAAAAAAAAGAATCAAACCACCAAGGAACAATTTAATATTTGGGGCCAATATAGTTATATACAGGCACCGTTTCCAAAGTGCATACATACATAATCCTGGAATATTCTTAGTTTCTTTGATTTCTGTTTATACAAAGTAACAATCTTAGAAAGAATACAATATGCATTTTGAAATTGCACATTTTATTTTGCTGTGTGTCTTAGGGTTTCTAATGCTGTTGCTAGAAGCAAATTAAGAAATAAAGCCTTTATTTGGTTTATACTTCCACATTGCTGATTACTGAAGATGGTACAGGCAGGACGGTTTTAAGTCTTAACACTCTTTTCAGATAACAGATTTTTTATAGTCATCACAACTGTGTCTATGCTAGATCCAGCAATTATGATCCTGCCTTCAGAGGCTCTGCACATGACTGTATGGTTGATGTTTGTTCTGCTTTAGAAGGCTAAACCCATTAGAATGTATCATTTCAAGTAATGGACTGGAAATTACAGCTTCCTCCCATGAAGGCTCTAGGTGATCCTGAACAGTAATGCTGCATGTCTGCTTGTCCACTGCTTCTCAGCTTGGCCAGCACAAATATGAAACTGAACCAACCCTGTTTACTTCCAACAAACCCGAGAGCTCTCACTGCATCAGGCTGCCTGAAACTTCCACAAAGAAGTTTCTATCACTGGAATCCTGAACCTCATTTTTCTGTTTCTTCTTGCTCCATATTTTTACTGCTCTCAGAAACAGTAAGTTTTCAATCACTTATACTTAAATCTTAAGTTTAGGGTCTACTAATTAGTTATCTAACAGATGGCACCTCTTGAATGTGAGTAGTATGACTGTTTTGAGGGTTCGGTACCAAAGCCTGTTCATGATACAGCAAGAACTATATGAAGTAAGATAATATTTACATTAAATGTTACGACTCGTTATTCAGTTTTATATAGATTAATGCATTGCTTAAAATAATCTTCTACATTTAATTCATATTTTAGGCAATTATATAGGGTATGATTTGATACATGGGAAGCTTCAGCCCACTGAGCCTTTACTGTTTACTTGGAGACTTTAAACTCTGACATCTTGAATGCCCAGAAGCACTCAGAACTCTAGCTGTCTGTTCAGTCATTCCCAAAAAGCATGGATCTTGCTTGCCTGTTCTCCCCAACTTTTTATGTTTTTTTTTAATTTGTTTGAATGTATAATACCAAAAGGGAATATATTATTATGTTTGAACTCATATATGTTCAGAATTTCCAATAATTAGAATATTCCAATTCTTTAAAACAAAATTCCATACAAATCAAGAAAAGGTGGCATTTCTAAATGGTTACATCCTTGTTCTTTTCTTCAGAGTTCATTTGCCATGCATAAGATCTTTACACTAGTGCTTAGGTTTGCTATAGACATGCACATTACTGTCCCAAACAGTTTTAGCAACATTCTAAGATGGCAATATGAATATATTTTCAGAAAAACACTTCAACAAAAACATATTCAATTTTGAACTGCCTGGGATTATGAAAGCACAATTGATTTTTAGGTGGGAATTTTACAAAAATATTTGCTTCAGAAAAATGAAAATAGATCTATATTTATCACCCTGTACAAAACTAAAGTCCAAGTGGATCAAAGACCTCAACATAAAACCAGATACTCTAAATCAGTTAGAAGAAAAAGTGGGGAAGAGCCTAGAACTCAATGGCATAGGAGACAACTTCCTAAAGAGAAAACCAACAGCACAGTCTCTAAGAGCAACAATAAATAAATGGGACCTCATGAAACTGAAAAGCTTCTGTAAGGCAAAAGACACTGTCATCAAAACAAAACGACTGCCTACAGACTGGGAAAGGATCTTCACCAATCCTGTATCTGACAGAGGGCTGATATCCAGAGTATATAAAGAACTAAAGAAGTTAAAAAGCAATAAATCAAGCAATCCAATTAAAAAATGGGGCACGGAGCTAAACAGAGAATTCTCTGTTGAGGAATATAGAATGGCAGAGAAACACTTAAAGAGATGCTCAACATCCTTAGCCATCAGGGAGATGCAAATCAAAATGACCCTGAGATTTCACCTCATACCCATCAAAATGGCTAAAATCAAAAACTCAAATGACAACACATGCTGGAGAGGTTATGGAGAAAGGGGAACCCTTCTCCATTGCTGGTGGGAATGAATGTAAATTGGTACAACCACTCTGGAAAGCAATCTGGCGCTTTCTCAGACAATTAGATATAGTGCTTCCTCAAGACCCAGTTACACCACTCCTAGGCATATATCCAAAAGTTGCTCAGGTACACAACAAGGACATTTGCTCAATCATGGTTGCAGCAGCTTTATTTATAATAGCCAGAACCTGGAAACAACCCAGATGTCCCTCAACAGAGGAATGGATACAGAAATTGTGGTATTTTTACACAGTAGAATACTACTCAGCAATCAAAAGTGAGGAAATCATGAAATATGCAGGCAAATGGTGGGATCTAGAAAAGATCATTCTGAGTGAAGTATCCCAGAAGGAGATAGACACACATGGTATATACTCACTTATATAGACCTATAAGATATGATAAACATAATGAAATCTATATATCTAAAGAAGATAAACAAGAAAGAAGACCCAGGGTAAGATGATCAATTCTCACTTAGAAAGACAAATGGGGTGGGCATTGGATGTAGGAGAAAACAAGTAACAGGACAGGAGCCTACCACAGAGGGCCTCGGAAAGACTCTACCTAGCAGTGTATCAAAGCAGATACTAAGACTCAAAACTAAACCTTTGGCAGAGTGCAGGGAATCATATGAAAGAAGGGGGAGTTAGAATGATGTGGAGACAACAGGAGCTCCACAATGACCAAATATATCTGGGCACAGGGGTCTTATATGAGACTTATATCCAACCAAGGACCATGTATGGATATAACCTAGAACCTTTGTTCAGATGTAGCCTGTGAGTGGTAGCTCAGCAACCAAGTGGGAACCCTAGTAAGGGGAACAGGGACTATTTCTGACAGGAACTCAATGGCAGGCTCTTTGACTGTCCCACCCCCCCACCCCCCGCAAGGGAGGAACAGCCCTGCTAGGCCACAGAGGATAACTTTGCAGCCAGTTCTGAAGATACTCAGGGTCAGATGAAAGGGGAGGAGGTCCTCCCTTATCAGTGGACTTGGAAAGGGGCAGGGAGGAGATAAGAGAGGGAGGGTGGGGTTGGGAGGGAATGAGGGAGCGGGATACAGCTGGGATACAGAGTTAATAAAATGTAACTAATAATTAAAATAAATAAATAATAATAATAATAAACAAACAAACAGAAAAATATTTGCTTGAACAAGGTATGTATGTGTGTATGTATATATATATATATGTGTGTATATTATTGAAAGTACTTAATTTTTCTACAAATGTATCAAATATGGATTTGTCATTTATATATTTATGTGAGTAGGTAAATATTTCAAAGTACCAAAAAATAAAAGATTAACAGGAGACATATAAGTCACAATAACTATCATTCAACACAGGAACTAGAAACTTTGTTTCCCTGAAAATTTGACTTGTAATTCTTCGTTTTTCCTAGATGCTAAATTTCATAATCCCCTTCATGAGATGAGATACTTAAACATTCCAGGAGCCATTCTACCCAGACAGTTGCTGGTAGATCTTCACTGTTAAGTCTTCCCTCTTTTCTTAGTTCTAGCTCAAATCACAACTTTTCCTTTCCCTCTTCTACCTTTTCCTTGTTTACCAGTCAAAACCCCTAAGCATGCTTGCCTTGCTATTTGGTGCAACTCTACTGTTTTCTGTGAAGACTGTTCCCTCCCTGCTAAATCTCCTTTGCTGCCCAGCTCAAAAGGCAGGACTCTCTTTTTTCAATTTCTCTTCTCCCAGCCATCGCTGAGATTTATGGCTTGTCTGCTTTGTGGTTTTCTTCTCTCAAACTTAAATAAAAGTGTCCTTGGGATTCCTTCTGAGTCTGTTTTTGAATTATCTTATCAGTGAGACTAAGAACTTCCAAAAGAGTATTCTGATTCTCTGGTAACAATTGTTCCTTTCAATCCTTTGCTTGAGATACAAAGAACCTGGAGTGAATATCACATGACACTCCCAAGAAACTCTCCAGTAACGTCTGTCTCAATTCCTGTGACCATGCCTAATGAAGATTATAGAAATTCTTAAGACATACATGTCTTCAGATAGCTTCTACAGTTGAAAAAATAGGCTGCTTACTACTGCTCTTTACTGCATAGTAGCCTAAGCATTCTTTGCCATTTGAAGAACTGCTTATTGAGGCAGAATAGACTGACAGCGAGAATTACAGGAATATAAAAAGAGAGGCTGTTCATCCTGGGACCTGTTTTGCAATTTCTACAGACCATCAGCACACCTCAGACAACAATGAGAAAGCCAAAATTGCCTTCAGAGACAATGTGTTTTCCTAAATAGACCTCAAGCAGAGATAAACAACAACAGTAAGACAACTGTGCTTAGCTGGAACCAAATGATGTCTAGCTTCCAGTTTCTAGCGTCTGTCTCCCATTCCTAAATCTGGATTTATCCATTTTAGAGAGTTATGACAGGAAATTCTTTCCCTTTACATTTTGTTATACAGTGTGTTCTGAGCGATGGAACTTAGAGAGCCATCCTGAAAAGAACAACACTTTTGAGAAGTCACCCTGTACTCTCTTTTCCCAGGTGCCTGTTTGTGTTTTTAATAAACCCCACCTCTGCTTTATTATGTTGGCTTGTCCTGAAATTCTTTTTTATATGGAAGCCAAGAGGGCGTGGGTTGTCTGAGTCTCTCCAAAGATCTCCCCGAGCTGTAGGTGGCATCTAGAACTGTGCCTCAATCCCTGCCAGAGCTGCCAGTTGTGAATGTTGAGTTTTCCAGGTTTTTGAAGAACACTCAGTATTACCAAGGTTACTTCAGCAATGCCGGTTGGTTTTGGAAAGGCTGCATGTTTATATGAGCTCTTGAATAATCCAGATATTTCTGAAAAACATCTAGTTCTTATTCCCCAGAAATGTTTTTCCTGAAACAATGGATTGTTGTTGGTAACCTGTTGAATTCAAAGCTATGTTCCAAAGAACCTTACGTTAGAAACAGTAGACAGCAAAGAAATAATTATGAAGTGCTTCAGCGAATAAATCTCCTCATGAGTCTTAAGCAACTGAACAGAAATCATTTCACTTTCTTTTCCGTCAATTATGAACACTTTGTCTTAAAGGGTGGGGATTACATTATGATCAGCCTTGGAGAAAGGCAATGGCTAAGAGAATTGCAAGAGGATCTTGAAGTATTGCCCATAGCGGCAGCTCTAGATTCAGTTAGATGGCATAATTTTTATTAGGTGAAGTGGTAGGACTGGTATTTTCTGTTACCAGTTGGAAAAGATTTACCATCAGAAATGTCCTACAATGTATCAGACTTGAAAACAGAAGAAAAGAAACACCAAACCTGAGGGAGGACTGATCCACCCTCACCTGAAAGCCTAGTATTTACCACGCCTGTTTGGGCACTTTAGGAAAATGATAGGGAAATCCCCAGTGTCATACTTAACACTGAGTGTCAACTTGAAAGGACCCAGAATCATCTAATCATTTAGCAAACAAGTCCCTGGCCATGCCTGGGAGGGATTTTCTAAATTATATCAGTCTCTGGTCATGCCTGTTAGGCACAATTCATGTAATGACTGCTAGCTGGAGGAGAAAGGAGACTGACTGAACATTGGCATCCATTCTCCTCTGCATCCTCACTGTGGATGAAATGTGTTCAGCAGCCTCCAGCTCCTGCTGCCATGACTTCTCTAGTGTCTATGACTGGTCCTCAAATTAGGCAAAAGTAAACTTTCCCTACCTCAAGTTGCTTTAGTCATGGTTTTTATCATATAAACAGAAAAAATAAATAATACAGAAAATTGGCACTGAAGTCAACTGCTGTGGTAAATCTGACAACATGGATTTTAGCTACTGCAGCTGATTTTCAGTCAGAATGTGGAAAAGTTTATAGCTGTGGACTACAAAAGCTGCAGACTGCTCCATCAGAGTTTAATGAGCCATTCTTCTGAGAGCTTGGAAGACAAGAATGCTAAGAGAAACAGGGGCAGTAGCGGGCTAGCTGGTAAGGGCTCAGAAAGGAACAAAGCCTCTGTCAGCAACTGTGCTGGAAGCCGTTTCAGTTATATCCTACCAAAGAATCTAGTTGGATTTTGCCAATTGACAAATTGTGTAAGGCTGAATGTAGGAGTAATATACCAATTTCACTCCTTACCTTTCTTATTCACATCTACAGTGATAGAAAATACCATTCTAAAACTTCAAAGAAGTGACAGGAAACATATTTGAAACTTCAGTTTCTCTGATATTAATGCTCATTATTTTTTCCCAGAATATAGAACATTCTTTGCCAATGTTATATTATTTTAAAATTTGAACCATATGTGAAATTGTTAATTCAAAGTCATAATGAAACCAGTCGAATTCAGAGCATCCTCTTAAGTGCAAAGAAAACAAACTGTGGGCATATTAGAGTCTCTGAAAAAAAACGCTTCACAATTGCTGTTAACCTCAGAAGGCTTTGAAAGGAATTAAAGGAAAAGACTGAAAGAAGACAGCAGTCAGTGTTTTCTTCTTGGTTCAGTCAAGAAGACCTGGTTCACATGAGAACCTCAGGTAAATATGAGATAGACAACCTGTGCTGGTTGGTTTTGTCAACTTGATACAAAACTAGTTAAGGGAAGAGGGAATCTTAACTGAAAAAGTGCCTCCATCAGACTGGTCTGTAGGCAAGTCTATGGGGCTATTTTCTTGATTATTAACTGATATAGGATGGCCTTACACACTAATGAGGCATGACATTTGAGCTGTTGGTCCTCAGTTCTATAAGAAAGCGGCTGAGCAAGCCATGAGGAGCAAGTCAGTAAGCAGCACCCCTCCATGGCCTCTGCATCAGTTCCTGCCTCCAGGTTCCTGACCTACTTCTGTTCCTATATTGATTTCCCTCAGTGATGGACTGTCACCTGAAAGTGTAAATAAAACCTTTTTTTTTTTTTGCTTTTGGTTACTTATCATAGCAACTGAAGCCCTAAGACACAATCCCTTGTTAATGTACTATTTGAGTTTTTTTTTTTATTAATCTTAGAAGTCCCTAATTCTACACTTCAGTAATTTATAACTTTTATCTTGACTCAAACAAGTATGCTATTTTCTTTTAAACCATTTTAAAACAAAAACAAAATCATTATAGCAAGAAGTTTTAAGTTAATAAAGAGATTGGCCTTAAAGCAATTTAAGTAGCTTACCTATTTTAAAGTCATTTTCACTGCAGAAGACAATTTGCTCCGAAAATTTATTTTTCTTTTCAGAATGAGCGTATTTAAAACCATTCAGAAATTACTACTGTGTAATGATGGTCAGTGCTAATACTTTCACATAGGGATTATCTAAGAGGAATATTACTGTCATCAGATAATATAGCCAACTGTCATGATTCATTTTCAAGACCAATACAAGATACCACATTTTATTATCAAATTATAATAAAAAGCCAAATCCTCCAATTTTTTTTAATTTTTTATTAATTACACTTTATTCATTTTGTATCCCCCATAAGCCCCTCCCTCCTCCCCTGCCGATCCCACCCTCCCTCCCCTTTCTGCATGCATGCCACTCCCCAAGTCCACTGATAGGGGAGGTTCTCCTTTCTGATCTTAGTCTATCAGTTCTCATCAAAAGTGGCTGCATTGTCCTCTACTGTGGCCTGGTAAGGCTGCTCCCCCCTCAGGGGGAAGTGATCAAGGAGCAGGCCAATCAGATTATGTCAGAGGCAGTCCCTCTTCCCATTACTATGTAACCCACTTGGACACTGAACTGCCATGGGCTGCACCTGTGCAGGGGTTCCAGGTCATCTCCACGAATAGTCCTTGGTTGGAGTATGAGTCTCTGGGAAGTTCCCTGTGTTCAAATTATCTTATTCTGTTGCTCTGCTTGTGGAGTTCCCGTCCCCTCCAGCTCTTACTATTTCAAAACCACTTCTTACATAAAATTCCATTCACTCTGCCCGCCAGTTGGCCATCAGGCTCAGCATCTGCTTTGACAGTCTATACTGCAGAAGCTTTCAGAGGCCCTCTGTGGCAGGTTTCAAGGTTGTTTCCTGTTTTCTTCTGGCTTTCAGAGGCCCTCTGTAGCAGGTTCCGAGGTTGTTTCCTCTTCTTTTTCTTCTGATGTCCATCCTCTTTGCCTTTCAGGATGGGGATTGAACATTTTAGTTAGGGTCCTCTCTTTTGCTTAGTTTGTTTATATGTACAGATTTTAGTGGGTTTATTCTATATTGTATGTTTATATGAGTGAGTATATACCATGAGTGTCTTTTTGCTTCTGGGACAACTCACTCAGGATGATCCTTTCCAGGTCCCACCATTTACCTGCAAATTTCATGATTTCCTTATTTTTCATTGCTGAGTAATACTCCATTGTATAGATGTACCACAGTTTCTGCATCCATTCTTCAGTTGAGGGGCATCTGGGTTGTTTCCAGCTTCTGGATATTACAAATAAAGCTGCTACAAACATGGTTGAGCAAATGTCCTTTTTGTGTACTTGCGCCTCTTTTGGGTATATGCCTAGGAGTGGTATAGCTGGATCTTGAGGAAGCGCTATTCCTAGTTGTCTGAGAAAGCGCCAGATTGATTTCCAGAGTGGTTGTACCAGTTTACATTCCCACCAGCAGTGGAGAAGGGTTCCCCTTTCTCCACAACCTCTCCAGCATGTGTTGTCCCTTGAGATTTTCATCTTGGCCATTCTGATGGGTGTAAGGTGAAATCTCAGGGTTGTTTTGATTTGCATTTCCCTAATGGCTAATGAGGTTGAGCATTTCTGTAAGTGCTTCTCTGCCATTCGATATTCCTCTGCAGAGAATTCTCTCTTTAGCTCTGTTCCCCATTTTTTAAACCCTTTGGTTTGTTGCTTTTCAGCTTGTTTAGTTATTTATATATATTGGATATTAGTCCTCTGTCAGATAAGGGTTGGTGATGATTCTTTCCCAATCTGTAGGCAGTCGTTTTGTTTTGATGACGGTGTCCTTTGCTTTACAGAAGCTTTTCAATTTCATGAGGTCCCATTTATTGATTGTTGTTCTTAGAGCCTGTGCTGTTGGTGTTCTGTTCAGGAAGTTTTCTCCTGTACCAATGAGTTCTAGGGTATTCCCCACTTTTTTTTCTAGCCGGTTTAATGTGTCTGGTTTTATGTTGAGGTCTTTGATCCACTTGGACTTCAGTTTTGTGCAGGGTGATAAGTATGGATCTATTTTCATTTTTCTACATGTAGACATCCAGTTGGACCAGCACCATTTGTTAAAGATGCTATCTTTTTTCCATTGTATGGTTTTGGCATCTTTGTCAAAAATCAGGTGTCCGTAAGTGTGTGGGTTTATTTCTGGGTCTTCTGTTCGATTCCATTGATCCACCATTCTGTTTCTATGCCAGTACCATGCAGTTTTTATAACTGTTGCTCTATAGTACAGCTTGAGATCAGGGATGGAGATACCTCCAGAAGATCTTTTATTGTAGAGGATTGTTTTAGCAATTCTCGGTTTCTTGTTATTCCATACAAAGTTGAGAACTTTTCTTTCCAGGTCTGTAAAGAATTGTGTTGGTAATTTGATGGGAATTGCATTAAATCTGTAGATTGCTTTTGGTAAGATGGCTATTTTTACTATGTTAATCCTGCCAAGCCATGAGCATGGGAGATCTTTCCATCTTCTCATATCTTCCTCTAATTCTTTCTTCAGAGACTTGAAATTTTTTTCATACAAGTCTTTGATTTGCTTGGTTAGTGTTACACCAAAGTACTTTATGTCATTTGTGGCTATTGTGAAGGGTGTTGTTTCTCTAATTTCTTTCTCAGCCCTTTTGTCTTTTGTATACAGGAGTGCTACTGATTTTTTTGAGTTAATTTTGTATCCGGCCACTTTGCTGAAGGTGTTTATCAGCTGTAGGAGTTCCCTGGTAGAGTTTTTGGGGTCACTCATATATACTATCATATCATCTGCAAATAGTGATAATTTGACTTCTTCCTTTCCCATCTATATCCCCTTGATCTCCTTCAACTGTCTTATTGCTCTAGCAAGGACTTCCAGCACTATGTTGAAGAGATATGGAGACAGTGGGCAGCCTTGTCTTGTCCCTGATTTCAGTGGGATTGCTTTAAGTTTCTCTCCGTTCAGTTTCATATTGGCTATAGGCTTGCTGTAAATCGCCTTTACTATGTTTAGATATGTGCCTTGTATCCCTGATCTCTCCAGTACTTTAAACATGAATGGATGTTGGATTTTGTCAAATGCTTTTTCAGCATCTAGGGAGATTATCATGTGGTTTTTTTCTTTCAGTTTGTTAATATGGTGGATCACATTGATGGATTTCCGTATATTGAACCACCCCTGCATACCTGGGATGAAGCCTACTTGGTCATAGTGGATAATATCTTTGATGTGTTCTTGGATCCGGTTTGCAAGTATTTTTTTAAGTATTTTTGCATCAATGTTCATAACGGAGATTGGCCTGAAATTCTCTTTCTTTGTTGAGTCTTTGTGAGGTTTAGGTACCAAGGTGACTGTGGCTTCATAGAATGAGTTTGGTAATGTTCCTTCTGTTTCTATTTTGTGGAATAGTTTGAAGAGAATTGGAGTTAGCTCTTCTTTGAAGGTCTGGTAGAATTCTGCGCTGAAGCCATCTGGTCCTGGGCTTTTTTTGGATGGGAGACTTTTGATGACTGCTTCTATTTCTTTGGGGGATATAGGACTATTTAATTGATTTACCTGGTCCTGATTCAGCTTTGGTGAGTCAAATCGATCAAGAAAATTGTCCATTTCATTTAGATTTTCAAATTTTGTGGCATATAGACTTTTGAAATAAGTCTTAATGATTGTTTGGATTTCCTCAGTGTCTGTAGTTATGTCCCCGCTTTCATTTCTGATTTTGTTGATTTGGGTGGTGTCTCTCTGCCTTTTATTTAGCTTGGCTAAGGGTTTGTCGATCTTGTTGATTTTCTCAAAGAACCAGCTCTTGGTTTCATTGATTCTTTGAATTGTTTTATTTGTTTCTAATTGATTGATTTCAGCCCTGAGTTTGATTATTTCCAGCCGTCTACTCCTTTTTGGTGTGTCTGCTTCTTCTTTTTCTAGGGTTTTTAAGTGGGCCATTAAGTTGCTTGAATGAGCTGTCTCAAATTTCTTCTTGAAGGCACTTAGTACTATGAACTTTCCTCTTAGCACTGCTTTCATTGTATCCCACAAGTAAGGGTATGTTGTGTCTTCATTTTCATTGAGTTCTAGAAAGGCTTTAATTTCTTTCTTTATTTCTTCCGTGACCCAGCTGTCATTTAGTAACAAGTTGTTCAGTTTCCATGAGTGTGTAGGCTTTTTGCTATTTCTGTTGTTGTTGAAGTCCAGCTTTATTCCATGGTGATCAGACAGGATACAAGGGATTATTTCAGTCTTCTTGTATCTGTTGAGGCTTGCTTTGTGACCAACTATATGATCTATTTTGGAGAAGGTTCCATGAGGTGCTGAGAAGAAGGTAAATTCCTTTGTGTTTGGGTGTAAAGTTCTGTAGATGTCTGTGAGGTCCATTTGATTCATGACCTCTGTCAGAGATATTGTTTCTTTGTTTAATTTCTGTTTTGTTGAGCTGTCCTTTGTTGAGAGTGGGGTGTTGAAGTCTCCCACTATTAATGTGTGGGGATCTATATGTGGTTTAAATTTTATCAATGTTTCTTTTACAAATGTGGGTGCTCTTGTATTTGGGGCATAGATGTTCAGGATTGTGATGTCTTCCAGGTGGAATTTTCCCTTGATGAGGATAAAGTGTCCTTCCTCATCTCTTTTTATTAATTTTGGTTGAAAGTCTATTTTATCAGATATTAGAATGGCTACTCCTGCTTGTTTCTTGGGTCCATTTGCTTGGAAAGTTGTCTTCCAACCTTTTACCCTCAGGTAATGTTTATCTTTGTGTCTTAGGTGTGTTTCTTGTATGCAACAGATTGCTGGGTTTTGTTTACGTATCCATTCTGTTAATCTGTGTCTTTTTACTGGAGAGTTGAGTCCATTGATGTTGAGAGAGATTAATGACCAGTGGCTGTTAGATCCTTTGATTTTGATGTTGGCTGTGTTCATAAGTTTGTGTTCTTGGTTGCTTTTTGTTTTGCTGTAGTAAGGTTAATTATTTCCTGTGTTTTCTTGACAGAAGCTAATTTTCTTGGGTCGTATTTTCCCTTCCAGTGTCTTCTGTAATGCTGGATTTGTGTGTAGGTATTGTTGAAATTTGTTTTTGTCATTGAATATCTTGTTTTCTCAGTCTATGAGGACTGAGAGTTTTGCAGGGTATAGTAGCTTGGGCTGACATTTGTGTTCTCTTAGGGTCTGCATGATATCTGTCCAGGCCCTTCTGGCTTTCATAGTTTCTGTTGAAAAGTCAGGTGTGATTCTAATGGGTTTGCCGTTATATGTTACTTGGCCTTTTTCCCTTGCAGCTTTTAGTATTTTTTCTTTGTTCTGTATACTTACTGTTTTGATTATTATGTGGTGGGAGGATTTTCTTTTCTGGTCAAATTTGTTGGGTGTTCTGTAGGCCTCATGTATCCTTATTGGCTTCTCCTTTAACTTGGGGAAATTTTCTTCAATGATTTTGTTGAAAATATTTTCTGGGCCTTGGAGAAGGGAGTCTTCTTTTTCCTCTATTCCTTTTATTCTTAGGTTTTGTCTTTTCATATTGTCTTGGATTTCTTGGACGGTCTGTGTCAGGAATTTTTTGGATTTAACATTTTCTTTGACAGATACATCGATTTCTTCCATTGTATCTTCTACACCTGAGATTCTTTCTTCCATTTCTTGTATTCTGTTGGTTATGCTTACCTCTGTAGTTCCTGTTTTCTTCCCTAAATTTTTCCTCTCCATTATTTCCTCCATTTGTGTTTTCTTTAATTTTTCTAGTTCTATCTTCAGGTCTTGAGTTGTTTTGTTTACTTCCTTCACCTGTGTGCTTGTATTTTCCTCTTTTTCTTTTAGTTCCTTCAACTCTGTCTCTTTGATTTCTTTCAGTGATTTAATTATTTCTTCTCTGAAGGCCACAAGCTGTTTGGCTGCATCTTCCCGTATTTCTTCACGGATGGCCCTAATTTGCTTGTCTTTATCTTCCTCCATTTCTTTACGGATAGCCATGATCTGTTTGGTTTTATCTTCCTCTAATTCTTTACGTATTTTATCTGTTTCCTCTATTATTCTCTTCATCAACATAGATGTAAGGTCATCTTCTTGATTTTCTATTATGCTGCATTGTTCAGGGCTGTTCGCCCCTGGATGGCTGGGTTCTGGAGATGCCATATTGCTCTGTCTTTTGTTGTTTGAGCCTTTACGCTGACCTCTACCCATTGGGCTGATTTAGGTTTTGGCTGTTAGTTTCTGTGCTTCCTGGAGTCCTGAGGTAGGGAGTATCCCCTTGGCCGGAAGATGATTTTTTCTGAAGGAGTCCTTCTCTGCTTTTTGGTTATGGTCACTGTATGGCCAGTGTTTCTCAGGAGTTGCCACTGCTCACCTCAGGTTTATAGCCCTGAGTAGTAGCTGTGGTCTATGTTAGGCAGGGGGGGATCTCCTCTTACCCATAAAATTTCTCAAGACAGCTGCCCCACTGCTGGGTTTCTTGTTATAAATTTAGTGTGCTGCTGCTCACTAAATTTTCATGTACAGTCCTCTTGAAGAGACTGCTGATTCCCTAGCTGTGGGGTTTTCTCCCAACAGGGAAACTCAGTCTGTTATCCTGGGGCGCACAGTTCTGTCTGAGAAAGTGGGAGGTGCACTCAGCAAGTCTCTGGGCCAAAGGCTGATTGCTCTGCTCTGGACCTGGAGAATGTGCACCTAGGTTGAGTTGTCGCCTGGGGGCACTGTTCTGGTCTGGAGGCTGGGTGCCTCACTCTGGACCAGAAGCTGTGTGTCTCTGTCTGGGATGGCGGCTGTAGGCACCGCTCTGGTCCAGATGCTGTGGGTGCAGCCCCCCTGAAGGATCAGGGATTCCCACAGTTTTGGCAGTCCAGCCAGGGACAACTGGCCGATCCCTGGCACAGTATCTGAGGGCTGCTGTAATGGCTCTTCGGCTCCTGCAGGTCCGAGGATGCAGCTGTGTGTCCCAGTGCCCCAGGGGAACGCAACAATGGCGGCAGAGCACAAAGCTTCTGCCTGCACTAGAGTCTGCGTGAGTCCAGGAAGTGTTTTGGTGCTGGGTGTCCTAAGCGTTAGAGCTGCTGACCCCCTCCGCTGGGGGTTTCCTCCTGCCAGAGACACGCAGTCTGGTGCCCTGGTGCCCTGGTGCCCACAGTTCTATCTGAGGCGGCAAATCAGGCGCTCAGGCAGGGCTCTGTGCAGGTGCCTGTGTCCCGGCTGGGGTCCGGGCTGGCTCCTGGGGCACCCGCGGAACCCGAGTCTTTTCCAGGGGATGTCTGGGTAACCTGGGGTTGGTCCCAATTGTTTCCTGCTCCGTGGGGTTATCTCTCGACTGGGAAATCCAGTCTATGGTGTTGTGGGCCCACAGTTCAGTCTGGGACCATGACCAGATCGCGCTGTCGGGTAGCTCTGGGCTGGTGACTAAGTGCCTGGCGGAACAGGGATCTCTTCTGCGGTTTAGCCGGGTGAGTTAAAGCTGATTGAATCCCCCACCGTGGGGTATCCTCTCACCTGAGAAACACAACCACTTGTGTTTTATGGCCACGAGTTCTGATTGCTGGTCACTGTGCCAATCCTGCTGTGCTGCTCCTCAGAATGAGAGTCCTCCCGGCGCTGCCATCTTGCCCCACCCTCCAAATCCTCCAATTTTTATAATTAAATTTTATTAAAAATTTTTAAAGGTATTTGTGAGTCAATAAAACAAGACTCCATCTTAACATCTATGTAGTCACGTATTTGTGGAATTTACATAAATTGTTGAATTTGTTCAAAAGATGAAGAGCCATAGGTCTTGGTGGGCACTCTACTGCTCCCCATAACACCTCTCTGTGAAGACAAAAACCCAAGAGGAGATGACATCTTGATGCTAGCTTCTCTGTTGGCTTGGGAAGAGGGACAAGTGTCCTGGGATAAAGCTCAGCTGAGGGTCTGAGCCCAGTTGTGCTCGTACACACTGTATCCCAACAACACCATCAGCAGGTGAGGCCCCTATATGACATGTTGGAAAGAACAGTGAACATCCAACTTACAAAGACAGGGGATCCACAGCTCAACCAGGTAATGTAGATCTTAGTTTCATCAAGTTCTAGGTTGAGGTTCACACAACACAAAAAGATGAGTGCAAGGATCAGACTTGGTTACTGTCTCTGATATTCTTGCCTGTTACTGACATAACAGAACTGTCTTTCCTGGTATGCTTACCTTGGAGAAACAGATCTCATGATATTGAGACAAAAGGAAAGGAAAAAAAAAAAAAAGATTCCAGAGCTAATGAGAAGCTAACCGAAGCCATGACTAAACTACTCAACAGTTCAAATTAGGGAGCTGTGGAGATGGCTCAGGCCACACAGGGTTTTGCAGCAGAAGAGTGAGAACCGGAGTTAGCAAGCTAGAACCTACAGAAATGCTGTGAAGGTGTGGTATCAAGCCCTCCCTCCCTGTAATTCTGGTGAATGGGTGGCAGAGAGAAGGGCTCCCCGGGGAAGTCAGGTGACCTAGATCCTGGGTTTACCAAGCTCCAGGTTCAAGTGAGAGACCCTACAAAATACATTAAGTGGGGAGTGATCGAAGATGCTTGATAGCAACCTCTAAACCTCTACACACAGTCACTCGCACACACACTCATTCACACACACACACACACACACACACACACACTTTTTTCTGCCCCTCTTTACAAAACAGAAAAGCATTTAAAATCAGATCAACAGGTGCTAGAGATGGCTTGGCAGTTAAGAGTGCATGCTGCTCAGGCAGATGACTGGAGTTTGGTTCACAGCAACCACATCAAGCAGCTCAAAACCACCTCAAACACCGTTTGCAGGGAATCAGATTCCCTCTTCTGCCTTCTTCAGGCAACAACACACATGTGGTGTATATTACACTCACATACACATACATACATAAAAAATTATTTTAAAATCTTAAAATACCAGATTCAAATTTTCTTTCTAAAGAATCATTAAAGAATTTCTTTTTTACAGAGATTCTGTTTATATTTCTGCATATGCACATACATATATGTATATGTAGATATACATAGGCATGAAGAGGCTCTCAACTTGGGTTCATGAGGAGTTTGAGTCAGAGCAACTAGGAGCAACTGGAAAGAGGAAAGAAGTGGCAAGGGGCAGGGATGGAATTCAGTTTAATCTTTACCTAGAAGACTTCACATGCCTATATGATATATTTTTTCAGTGGTTCCTTAGCTCCTGCACTCGTGACCATGTCATTTTCATGTAGAGATCATGCTAATCTGAGGTTTTGTTTTTTATTCTTGTCTAAATTACTTGGGTAACTGAAATAAAACTAATGAAAGTACAGAAGGGAAATAAATCTTCAGAGTTTCTGGCTTCATGGACATGACGTGATTTAGTTTGAGTTATCTTTGAAATGTATTTTTCCTACTTTGAATTTATTTTATATATGTCTGTGTATGTATACATATGTAATTAACATTTGCTAACAAAGAAAAATCATTTTCTCCAATGGTGTGTCCCTGAGTATATTAACAATATTTTAAGGCAGATGTCCTGTGAAAACAATTTTACCCTCCAAACTTCACGTGAGTTCCAGAGTCTGAACTCCAGTTTTCAGTCTCACATCATCAGGTAGCAAGCACCAATGCCTGATGAGCCATCTCACCAGCTCTATTCCCAGGTATGCTGGACTCTTCCTGAGTAAGGGAGGTCTTGCATTTTTTAACCCTTAATAATCTATCCTGTTTCAGTAGCTTATAGACCTCAGTGACTGTCCAATAATTGAAGATTTTTATGTGTGACTAAATATGTTCATATTTATAATTTCTCAGTAATGCATACTGATATTTGAGCTTCCCTGGTCACATCAAAATTGACCTTTTAGATCCAGTTTTTATTAAAATTACGTTTATTATCATATATATAGTAATAAGCATATATATCTAATTACATATTTATTATTAACAGTATTAATACTGGCTGTGAGGGACTTACATTTGCTCCTACCATGCAAAATTGCACTGTGTTTAGAAGTTCCTTCCTTGAGAATCACTAGCCTCCTTCCTCACAGTCAACACTGATAGGTAAAGGTATGTGAGCTGACCCTTTTCTTGCCGTGAGACAGACTACTTAGGGAGAGTCAGCCATGGGATCATACATGGGACAGAGAACTCGCTTTTCTTTAGTGACTTCTGCTCGCTCACTGGAGTCACTCTGTGATTCAAGAAGACTACGAATAAAATGCTGTCCTATTTCAAGGGCACTGTTTCAAGGGTTCAGTGTTTTAGGACACTGAACCCAGGTATCAAGGGTAAATATAAAAATTATAGGTAACTGTGGATAGCAAAGTGAAGACATAAAAAAAAAAATTGGCCGTATTTCCTGCCATCTTGGCTACCACTTCATCAATCGGTCAGATTGTAATATATTCTATTTATCTTGAAGTACTTGTTTAGATTTTTTCCTAACAAAAGAATAGTAAGAAAGGTCTTAAGATAAGACATAGGATAATCATATAATTTAGGGATTAGTTTCACAGGGTGAGACCATTTAAGAACCCTTGGTTAGAAAGCAGACCTGCTATTAGATAACATATTTCTTAATGTAAAAGAAACAAATGTAGAAATATTTTAGAAATAATGACAATGTCCTTTAAAAAGAGAATTCTTAATTTGCAAATGATAAACAAAGGTGTCTCATAAAGTGTTCAAAGATTTTTTTAATGTTTCTTCTCAGTTTAACTTATATGTTCAGATTGAAAAACATGTATATTCCTTACTTTTTCTGTCTTTCTTTCTTTTTTCCCTTTTGTTCTAAGTCAAAAGGAAAATTGAGAATCCCACCAGTGGCATGATCCTTTCATACCAACCTCTGCCCAGTGTCTCTAAACTTATACAGGAAAAGTGGTGGAAGTCTGAACTGTAGCCCTACCTTCCTCTAAACGGTCCTTTCTTCTCCCAAACTGTATCAGGACAGTCTCAGCAAACATTCATATTTGTTTTGAAAACTAAGTAATGTTTACTCCAAGTAGCAAGCGGAGAATTTCCCTCTTTCCTTGCTTCCTCTGTAAAAATGTGTAGTAGGTGTTTTGCCTGCATGTGTGTCTGGGTACCATGTGAGTCTAGTGGTCTCAGAGGTCAGAAGAGGGCATCAGTTCACTTGGAACTGCAGTTCTTCCAGTGGTTGTGAGCCATCATGTAGGTAATGGGTATCAAACTTAGGACCTCTGGAAGAGCTCCAGCACTCTTAACCAGTGAGCCATAGGTCCACCTCCAAGAATTTTTATTAAAGATGATATGTGTGGTCAGTGCCGGGGGTCAATATAATCTACTGTTTCCCAATACATATACACGCCTGCTTGGAGGTTTTCTTTTTTTTCCACATTTTAAATATATATTTGAATTATGCAGAGAAAGTTGCTGTATTCTCTTGTTTTTTTTTTCATGCTTCCAGATGCAAGGTTAGTAACAGACCATATATCTTAACAATTAAAAAATACAATTTAAGGAAACAATTTGAAGAAGGAACATAAAAAAGAAGAAAGGAAGAAGGGAGAGAGGGAAGAAAGGATTGGGGAGGAAGGTAAATGAACAGGAAATTAAAAACACCTGCTATATTTTAGACCACATTTACTTCTAACAGTCTCTGCTTTGCTTCTCTTACTGCTCTAGTTGGTGGTGTGAACCTGGGAAAGCAGAGCCTAAAAAATGAGGCGAAATAAATTCTCATGCAATAGTGAACTTTGTTCAGGGTAGCAGACATTTTATATCCTGAGGGGGTTCTGAGTGTTAAGCAAGATTATATGGGCAACATTCACTTGAGTTCAAGCTGCATGCAGTTACAAAAGCTAGGCATGTTCATATGGGTGTAGGATATATACAACCATGAGGACAAAACAAGCTTGGAAACGTCATCTGATGGCCTTCTGAATCAACTACGCGAGGTGTGCATGAACTCACTCTGCCTTGAATTGAATGAGATTGAAGCAGCAAGCCCAGGGCCTAAGCAGGTCTGCACCAGGTTCTCTGTATATGTTATAGCTTTTAGCTAAGTATTTTTATGGGACTCCTGACTGTGAGAGTGAGTGGGTCTCTGACTCTTGTGTCTGTTCTTGGGATTCTTTTCTTCCCGTTGGGTTGCCTCGTCCAAATTCAGTAAGATAGATTTTGCTTCATCTTATTACATCTTACTTTGTCATGTTTGATTTTTATTTATTAAAAACCTGCTCTTTTCTAATGAGGGACAGAAAGACAGAGGGGAGAGGATGGGAGTAACTGAAAGAGTAGAGGGAGGGAAAACTATAATCAGTTTATATTGTATGAGAAAAGAATCTATTTTCAATTAAAGAAAAACATCTGAATAGTTAGAGAATGAAATAAACTCACTCCTATTTACTACACCGAGGAGGAGCAAGAAAGCACACTCCAATAAAAATATTTTGAAGAAACAGAGGTCACAAGACTCCTGTCATATTTTCTTGGAGTTTTCTCACAAGTTCTCAGTATTTTAATCACATGGTTTCATTCATGGATTATGTTCTGGCAGGTATTTGTTGACAAGATATTAGTATAGATTATAATTCTATATCTAATATCCCACTTATCCAATCCACACTTTCACATCTTGGTTGTGTTATAAATAGAGCTCTATCAAATTTCTGGTTATCTAGCCTTTCATAAACTCAATGCTGTTTTTCATTTTTACAATGGGTTGTATTTTTTTAACATTGTGCAATAGTTATATGCATAAATCTAACTTCTAAATTCTGATTAATATCCTAAGGCAGAAACTTAGCAGAATAAGTTTCATGTTTATTAAAATGGTCATTCCTGTGCCTTATACATATTACTTATAAACAGCAGCCCAATCAAATCACACTGAAAGGATACTCCTAACTAGCTATGTTGAAAGGGAGTTGAGCTCAAAACCAATTAAGAAACAACCACCCCACACATGAATGAAGCTTTGTTTGAAATGTTTTGTATTTATTTACTATTTATGCAAGATGAGTCTTAAAATACATTCAACCTCTGATGTCCTGTAAGTGATCATCTGAAATCCTTGTGAAAGCATTCTTGTTGTTGTTGTTGTTATCGCTGTTCTTTTCTACTAACTTAATATAATGCCCTGATGACTTAGGAATATTTTCATCACAATAATAAATCAGAGTGAATTATGGTTTTCTGCTCACCCAGCAAGGAAATGAGCTTGTAAGTGGTTTCAGGCCATCAGTCTACAGTTTGAACTAAAGACAATAGGATGAGATTTTAGGAGATGGGCTCTTTGCCTTGAGACCCTTTGTCTCTTCTGCAAATTGAGTTGTTCAGGTTAATTCCTCACTGAAGGGTGCTTGGAAGAGACAGACAGTTTTCCAATAACAGAGGTGACGGTAGCCTTCTTCTGCCTCACTCTGGGCGTCAGCAGATATTTATTGTGACTACAACACCCAGAAAAATCATTTGATCTCCTCTGTTTTTAGTGACAAATACATCTCTCAAGAGCGTTACTTCTGGGTGATCATGGCTCTTTTCATTTCAGAAAAATAACCCTTCAGAAGAGTATACATTACTACCACTGGCATCTTTAGCTCTCCAAAATTACATAAACTCTAACTTATTTTTCTGTCAACTATGTTGACACGGTTCCACTGTAACATACAAGCAATATTATCTATCTATCTCTATCTCTATCTCTATATCTATCTCTAATCTCTGTAGAACTATATCTATCTATCATCCTATTTATCTATATTTTATAAGTAGTACAATTCAAAAAATGGACAGAATTTTACCTTAGTATAGTTCTGTCACCTGAAAACATATTATTTAATACGTGAGTATCACACCATAGTTAATAATTAAAGTAGTAAATACTAATAATAATAGTGTTAATAAAGCATAGTCATTAAATCTTCACAAATAAAATGTGGCACAGCCACGGGTATCTGTATTTCCACTTTACAGCTCCATATGTAAGGTGCAGCAAAGTAAAATAAAATAGAATAACCTGTTCAACCTTGGAAGCATGGATTTGTAACTGTTTGCAAATTGTTCGTAGGCAAGGGGAAGCTGAGTCGCCCAGAATCTTGTCTTTTATTTATTTTTTAATATATTTTATTTTAATTTTTATTAATTACATTTTATATCCCCCCATAAACTCCTCCCTTCTCCCCTCCCAATCCCACCTTTCTTACCCCTTCTCCTTGTATGCCCCTCCCCAAGTCCACTGATAGAGGAGGTTTTCCTCTCCTCCCTTCTGATCCTAGTCTATCAGATCTCATCAGGAGTGGCTGCACTGTCTTCCTCTGTGGCCTGGTAAGGCTGCTCCCCACTCAGGGGGAGATGATCAAAGAGCAGGCCAATCAGTTCATGTCAGAGGCAGTCCCTGTTCCCATTACCATGGAACCCACTTGGACACTGAATTGCCATGGGCTACATCTGTGCAGGAGTTCTAGGTTATCTCCATGCATGCTACTTGGTTGGAGTATCAGTCTCAAGGAAGACCCCTGTGCTCAGATTTTTTTGGTTCTGCTGCTCTCCTTGTGGAGTTCCTGTCCTCTCCAGATCTAACTATTTCCCACTTCCTTTGTAAGATTCCATGCACTCTGCCCAACAGTTGGCCATAAGTCTCAGCATCTGCTTTAATAGTCTGCAGAGGCATTCAGAGGCCTTCTGTGGCAGGCTCCTAACTTGTTTCCTGTTTCCTTCTTCTTCTGATGTCCATCCTCTTTGCTTTTCGGGATGGGTATTGAGCATTTTAGCCAGAGTCTCCCTCCTAATTAGTTTCTTTAGGTGTACAGATTTTGGTAAGTTTATCCTATATTATATGTCTATATGAGTGAGTGTATACAGTGTGTCTTTCTGTTTCTGTGGTATATCTACACAATGGAATATTACTCAGCAATAAAAAATATGAAAATCATGACATTTGCAGGTAAATGGTGGGAACTGGAAAAGATCATCGTGAGTGAATCTTGTCTTTTAAACCCAGAATCTTGTAACTGTAACCACAAAAACTGCAGCTTGCAGCTTTAAACTTTCAGGCCAGAGGCTCATTGTTCTATGTGCCCAATGTAGAAGCTTACTGCTGTGAAGACCCGGAATGTCAACACCAGGGGCTACAGTGGCATCTCTTGAGTCGTGTGTTTTGGACTCTAAGGTCTTAACCCCTGGAAAATATCTCGGAGTGCTGTTAGGCCTTTCAGTCTTCACTGTCTCAGCTCCCACAGTAGGCTCTTGTCACCCTCTCACCATCCTTTTCAGTTCTCAGCCTTCTCTTGCCTCCTTGATTAATCATAGTCATTAAGACATTTATCATAGTCTTGGCTTCAAGCAGATTCTAGCCGCAGTTTTTGGAACCGTTTAACTACATCTTAGCACTGCAGCATTTCTAACATCAGGGCCCTCAGCAGTCCATGGGTGTCTGAACTTCTCAGCAGCCTGTAATACTACAGCTCTGAGATTTGCACTCTGAGACTTCCAGCTCAGCATCCATGTCTTACAGAAAGTCGTCATCAGTGTACTTACTGCTACTGCCAGAGACGTAAGACACGGGCTTCTATCTGCTGGTTATCCAACCAGCTCAACCTGCTCTGTCTGTGGCAAAGGCTACAGATAGGAAAACACTATTATCCAAGAAGCCTTTATCAGGTCTAAGACTGACACATGAGTAGTAGCGCAAACCACAGGAAAGAACCCCATAGGCTAATCAGAAAAGGGGTGGAACATAGGCTGCCTGAATAGCCTAGAGAAGGATACAGCAAGGTTGTACCTAGTCTGAAATTCTACCAGAGTCACGCAAACGTACAGCTTCTAGCTTCATAATCACACGCCTTCCATCTGGACCAACCATGATCCTCACACAAGGAAGAAGGCTTACAAAGGTAAAACCTCCTTTGTGTCACGCACAAGAATTTGGCTGAGCCTCCATGCCTGAGTGAAAACAGTGGAGTGTGAGCATGCGCAGATATGTGACTTTTCAGAAGCCTCCAAATCCAGTAATGCTTGCCCAGTGTGGTCCCAGCTGGAGTTGGGCCTCCCAATGAAGGAATTCTGGCTTCAACAATATCATACTGTATAAGAATCACAGGAAAAAAAAATATTAGTAGGGAGTTGCCATGTGTGGGGTAACATAACTGTTTTCTTTCCTCTCAGTTTAAAATGACAAAATATCTTTACATCATCAAAGAACTGCTTATGGAAAAGGACAGAATACTTATTTTTTCTTCCAGAAAAAAAAATTGATAATCAACTCAAGATGGTAATCATAATCTCTCTGGTCATAGATTATGTGAAATAATTCTTCCATTTAGAATAACTTTCTGGATAAATATATTTTGCCAGGTATTAGATTATGATTGTATTGCCCTAGTATATTCCAACCAGTGAAATTAATACTATGCCTGCCAAAGGAAGCATGGTTCTGGATCTGACCTAGATGATTCTCAGGTGCAGTGGTACTATACCGATGCTTGACCCAAAACTGGCTGGGGCAGAAGGCATAGAGGAGATGTGAGTAAAACCAACTTAAGTGACATGGGATATAGCCTACATTAACACCTCTCATAAAAAGTAGGTTTTACATATTTATAATTTATTTTCTTGCATAAATGACATGTGCTAACTTCATAGAAGATAAAGCTAAATTTAACTGAAATACCATGAACTTCACAAGATTTTTTCCAGATGAAAAGCTCCACTACTACATACAAACACTTCAAGAAGAGCATTTAACCGGCCTGAATGTAGTAAACTAAAAATAGCAGATCTGTTCATTTTTTTAAAAGCAGGACTTGAGAAATGCCTTTACTCAACAAGCCAGGACACTGATGATCGATGCACCATGTTCAATTAACACAATTTTGAGCCCCGTGTGATTAAAATTATGGTATTTTAGAGAGGAAGAAATTTTATGGATGTTTAGACTTTTCAGTAAGACTAATAATGATGAGGGACCCTGAGTAGGACGCGGAAGTTACAGGGGATTGGGAAGTTTTGCAAACTCATTTCGCCAGCCCACAGTGCACTTTATCATTAGCACCTTGAGGTCCTCACCACCATCTCACACTGCAGTAAATCCATTTATTTCTATCCCATGCTTCTTCTTCAGTCAGAATAATCTGTTTGGTTAATCTTCCTTCATTTCTATTGTTTTTTTTTTTTTTTTTTTTGGTTCAACTTCTCATTAGTTTTCTGCTGACACAATAAGCTTGACAAATTTCTCTTTGAAACTGGCAAAAAATTACTACACTTAATTAGTATCCCTTAAGTTCAGAAGGAAAATGAGATCTCTACAGAAGGGTCCACACTAAAATTCTCCTCTTAGAGAAAAAGAGATAGTTCACTATCATCATAACTACAAATCACTGCATAGCTAAAACAGCTTTGAGAAAGCAGAGGCCAATTTAAAGGGAAGGAGAAAAATCAACACCCCACTGAAGGTGATTGTGTGGATTAGTTCTAATTTGGTAGAGTTAGAATGAAACAGTGGCAGAAAGCCTGCTTATCACTCTTTGTGAACAATGCAAATGACCAAGAGATTCTGAGCTGCCATGTTATTCATGGCCATAATGACAGTGAAAGAAAAAACAAAAAACAAACAAACAAACAAACAAACAAAAAACCTGGTGTTTCAAAGTTTTTCTTTATGATTAACTACGAGGTTCTTTACAGCAGCTCTTATTTAATCCTCTTACCAATACAAAATAGGTACACTGACTATTTTCATTTTGTGTGTCTAGTGTTTGGTGTGTATGTGTGCATGTGTATGTATGTATGTGTATTTTCTCCTGTCTGGAAGCATTTTGAAGCCAGAACTTGTCATTGGAATACCATTCTTCAACCATGTTTCCACCTTGGTTTTGAATACAGGATCTCTTACTGAAACGAAAGCTTTCTCTTTCACCCAAACTGGTGGCCAACAAAAAGACAAGGATCTACTTGCCTTCACCTTGTATTGCTGGAATTACAGGCACGTACTGGCCTCTTCTACCACATACTTGGGTTCTCTGGTCAGGAATGCATGTCCTCATCTATACACAGCAAGGCCTTTACTCACAAAGGCACCTCCCTGCAACAAGTAAGTACAATTCTAATGTATGTGCAGAAAGATGGCAGCTGTTTAGGAGTTTCCAAGTCTTGGGAATTAGAACTGAAGTTCCAATTCAAAACACCCTATTCAGAAAGAGAACTCCTAATGAGACCATACAATTTGGAAAGCACTGTATCTAGTTGTACATTCTCTGACTTGCCCTAGCCAATGAAACGCATCAAAAGAACAACCTCAGAGACTGTCTCCACCCTGGGGCCACTTCAGAAAACTGCTTGTGTCTCAAGCAGCCCACTATAACAGTGACTTACTTACAAGTGGGTCTCTCATTCTGTTTTTTTGAAACAGGGATTCTTTGTATAGCCCTGGCTGGTCTGGATCTCTCTCTGTAGACCAGGCTGATCTCCAACTCAGAGATTACCTGCCTTTGATCCCTCCCCCATCCTGGAAGTGCTCGGATTAAAGGCTTGCATCACCACTGCCTAGCTAGATGCAGGTCTTCTTTATGATCAGCAATTCTGGAGGAAATCTATTATATCTCTGATTATTCTGAATGTCAAATCCACAATAAAGAATTTTCACACACACCTTTAATTTTATTTCTTAAATCACAGAGAAGAAAGAAAATAATGAAAAAAATTATAATATGCACATCATGACCACATCATATGTGCACTGAAATCTTCTTGTAGTTATTTTGGTTGGAGAGGGGCTCGAGAGAGAATCACTGGTTAAGATCACTCGTTTTTCTGCCAGAGGCCCTGAGTTTGGTCCCCAACGCCCACTCAGGTGGCTCACAGCCAATCACTCCAGTTATAGGAAATCTGATGACCCCTGGCCTCCATGAACATAGGACCACACAGACAAACACATGGTTGAAAATAAATCTATGTAAGTACAGATGATATAAAATAGTCTAAGATTTTTTTCCATGAATTTTTATAGAAAAAGATCAAACTGAGTGGGCCCAAACTAAATCCTATTTCTTAAAAGTAGAACTCCAATTTGAGTATTATAAGTATTTATTGTTTCTTTAATTTATACTTCAATTTGAGATATCAAAATTTTAAGTTATTCCTAACTCATCTGTAAGTATGATGGTCAATGGGAATAATTTCATTTAATTTGAAATATTCCTATGACATTCAGTCAAGGAAACAGATATATCTTGTCAATAATGTGTATAGTAACCAATTGGGTAAACCATTCAAATTCAGTTACCTGCAACAAGTCCCACCCTCTTTTCCCTACGCAGCGGCTCTAACAGAAGGCAGTTCAGCAAATGCACTCTTCTGTTGTGTGAAACTGTGAAGCACAAATCACTTGAAAAGTTCCTTATAGACTACTTATGAAGCTTCCAGAATTTCTTTCATTGCTGAGGTATGAACCTAACAGGTTTCTTAATATATGTGACAAAAATTAGGATGTAATAGACAAAATTATAATAATGGGCTATGATAAACAATATATACAGAGATTATAATAATGGAAACAAACATTAGAAACTTTATTACTTGTAAAAAATAATTGTTGTTGTAAGCTTTTAAACTTTAAAAGCAGGGTCATGAGGCTATTTCCCCAATTAATGTGGAATCTGATAGACTATAAAGAATTGTAACTGTTTTCTGTCTTAAAGTTGCAAATAAAAGCTGAGGTTAGCAGAGTTTCTGGGGTATTATGCAGGCACTGGGAACACAGACAAGGAGGAGGGTTCAGGCTGTGAAAGTGTTAAGCTTTGGATATCTCTCCACACAAACCAGTTCTGCTCAAACTGTTGTTGTCGCAGTAGAAAAGCTGTGTATGGCCAAATGGACAAATCTGAATTTTAATAAACTTATATAAGTGGTGTGATTTATTTGACAGACAAGTCATAGATTTCTAATAGATAAGTGAAATAAATACTATGTTCATTTAAAACTAACAGAAAAGGAACTCCTACAGGATATTTTTGGGGATTGAACAAAACTACTTCAAAAGTCATAGAAAAGAATCAAGGTAAAATGAGAAAGGAAAATGGAACATTTGGGTACGATTTTTCTCCTAGAGGTCAACTGTCAATTTCAAAGTAAAGCCTACAATATTGAGGAGAAGCCTATGGTTCAGCTGTCTTAGGTAGAGTGCCCTTGATTTAGGGGGTGCTTTGAGATTTAAATTTCCCAGGGGAGGGGGTTTGGAGAAACCCTCTGGGTTCCTTCCACTGGTAACTCTCCCAGCAACCCATGAATATTTTTCATCTCTGGATACCTCTAAAATGCTTAAGTTGTGAGCACCTGCAGAAGTCTTTTATGAGGAATTTAATAAACACAGAACCTCAAGTTATTCCTATGACTTCATTAATCATTAACAATTGTACTTATAAGTAAAAAAAAAACAACAACAAATAAATCAACACAAACAGGGTATCTAATAAAAAGTCAGAGAAAGCTGTTGTAGTTATGACAAAATTATCATGATTACAATTAGTATGTTTAGGAAATTACAGGGTGAGATGGAAAATTTCAACAGATATTTAAAGCTATCATACTAAATAAAGCAGACCAAAATATAAGTCAAATGAAGATATTCTGAAGAAAACATGGCTCCTTGAGGTGGGAAAGTCAATATTCTTTATAGATACAGTCTTAAACCTAGCATTGAGCTTTTTATTTTGTTTCAAATGTTGTCTTGGGGAGGCATTTCCCCCATTTTAGAGTAACTCCATCAAAAAAAAAAAAAACTTACATGCATATATATTTTAGAAAGCTTCTATAGGAGTAGGTTTCTATATGGCACTTTAAAGGGCCTTAATGTTAGTTATCCCCCCCAAACAATAGCCATTGACTTGTGTTTCAAGAACAAATGAACAAAAGTCTTTAAAAAGGTAATCAAGCTATTAAAAGCCAATTAAAAAGAAAGTTAAAAGAGCCCCAAACACATTAGCTTACAAAAAGCAATCAAATTCTCATTAAACACAAAACAGAAAATTAAAGCACTAAAAAAACAAAAACAATTGCAATCACCAAATTTCATATCTACTAAAAATAATTTAAATAAAACTAAAAGAATATTTTAGTGAAAAATAAATGAAAAAGGCAGAAGTAATTCATTACTATCGCTGCCATAAGAAAACAAATATTATATTAAAAGACCCTTTGGGCACTTGAATAATGATCCTAAGGAGAAGGATGGTCATGCCGAATAAGAACATTCAGCACAAAGTTGAGACAGAAAGATAAAGGTATTTTGGTAAAACTGATAAAAGTAAAACATAATGCAGAAAATACATGTGTTCATTTAAATTAGACTTTCTTAACTTAACTACATATAATATGATCTCTTATATATCTACAAAAATATCTTTTAAGTATTGTTTATTTAATAAAATTTTAAATCAGAAAATTGAAAAAAATAAAAATAACTAATATAAAATGATCCAAAATGGAATATAGAAGAACTTGAGATGAAAGGAAGAAAGTAAAGTTGTATATTTCACTTCAAATGTTTCAGTACTTATATTAAACATAAACAAAATACATGTTTAATTAAATGAAAATAATTATTAAATTATTAATTAATTAATGGCTTCATGTGTGGTGAATGTGCATATGTGGCTTTGAGTGTGTGCCCTTGCATGATCAAAGGAAAAGAGCAATCAGGTCTGCCTCTATCACTCTTTATCTTATTCCCTTGAATTGGGACCTCTCTCAAGGTAGAGATGACTGTTTTTGCTAGGCTGGATGGCCATTGAGCTTCCAGGACCCACCTGGTGACCAGTTAGAGATTACAGGTACACGCAGTCATACCTGGCTTTTTCAAATGTGTTCTGGGCATTCAAACTAAGGTCCTCATGCTTGCCCACCAAGTGAGTAATTTCCTCAGCACCCTTCCCAGATGATTTTAAATCCAGATCCAAGAGCAAAGAAGAAACTATACTAAAGCACATAGGACATAAAAATGCAGAAACTACCAATAAATACTGCAAATAAATACTGTATAAATACTGACCAACAGAAACTACAATGGCAACATTAATATTAGATGAAGTATGCTCATGTCAGAGTGTTCAATATAGATGGAAAGAAATATATCCACTGATAAAATGTAAAGTCAACCAACAGTATACTTATCAGTATAAAAATACATGTGTCATAGTGGAAAGTTTTAACTCACCTCCATTAGAAACATAAAGTACACAGAAGTTTTATCAATGTAAGCCATTTTAAGGGTATATTTAGGCATTCTATGAGGTTTGAATTATCTACTTTATCAAACAACAAGAGCAAAACCCACAAAAACTTTGAATGTAAAGGTGTCACACAGGTGAGTATCTTTTTCTCTATATAAAATAATAAATGAAATAGAGCTTATCAAAGTAATTTCCACTGTGTATCCATATTTACTTTTACCCTATCCACCCTGACATGGTATGGAACTATCTTAGATGTCTATCAACAGATTAATGATGACAACAATGTGGTGCCTATCAACAGATTAATGAATGAAAACAATGTGGTACAAAGGTGCAAGACAATTTTATTCAGCAATGAAAAGGAATTAAATTATGAGATTTGCATGAAAATGCAAATGGCAGTAAAAATGTTAAGTGAAACAAACAAACAAACAAACAAACAGACAAGCCAGACTCAGAAAGACAAACACCACGTTTTCTCTCATATGTGATTTAAATTTAAGAAATAAAAATAGAATGTGTATGTCATGAAAGTAAAAAAGAAGGACTATTGGGGTAAAGGTAAAGAGACCAGCAAGAATCAGAAAGGAAGGATGGAAAGGAAGAGAGGAAAAATGAGACAAAGGGTAATGGAAACTAGGTCTGTATCTTAGTCACTGCTCTATTGCTGTGAAGAGACACCATGACTAAGCCAACTTTCACAGAAGAAAGCTTTTAATTTCTTGGGGGAGTGTGTACAGTTCAAGGGATTTAGTCTATTATCATCATGGTGAGAAGACTGCTAGGATACAAGAAGGGGCTTGGAACAGTAGCTGAGAATTCCACACCCTGACACTGGGTCTAGCATGGGCAGTTGAAACCTCAAAGTCCACCCCCAGTGACACATTTCTTCCAACAAGGCCACACTTAATCTTTCTAAGTCTTTTAAATAGTATCACTTCCTGGTGAGTAAGCATTCAAATATATGGTAGCCATTTCATTCAAACTACCATAGTGTGTGAATGTCAACAGGGGAATTTCTTTTGTTTTTATACTTTTTATTTTTTAATATTAATCACAGGTTATTTACTTTGTATCCCATCCGTAGCCCCCTTCCTCATTCCCTCCCAATTTCGCCCTCCCTCCCTCATCTCCTCCCTGCCCCTTTCCAAGTTCACTGATTGGGGAGGACCTCCTCCCCTTCCATCTGACCCTAGCTTATCAGGTATCTTCAGGACTGGCTGCAATGTCCTCCATGGTAGCTCAGTATCCAAGTGAGTTCCCTAGTAAGAGGAACAGGACTATTTCTGACATGAACTCAATGGCTGCCTCTTTGACCTCCCCCCCTCTCCCCCTAGGGAGGAGCAGCCTTGCTAGGCAACAGGGGAATTTCAAATGGCCCAACCCATAGACAGAAAGGTGCAGGCACTTAAGGACTACTGAGAGTGGGCACATTAGCATTTTCCAGCAGTGTCTCCTAATTGATCCTCTAATACCTAGTGTTTAGCCTAAAATCGTATTGTACAAGCTACACTAAATAGACTTAGCAGGTTGTATTTAAATGTGTATATATCTCTATTACACACATATACACACCTAATGTACATATGTGACAAAAATAATCAAAGAAAAAGAAGCCAAAGATTTGAGGAGGACTAGGGGAAAAACATGAAAAGAGGGAGAAAAAGGAAGAGAAAACCATATAATTGTATTCTAATTAAAATAAATTTATTAAGAAAAATACTTAATTTATTGTTTTGCAAAAAACAAACAAACAAAAACATTATTTCGAGAGAAAAGACACTAATCTAAACTAATTAAAAACAAAAGCAAAAAATTTAACCATCTCCTTTCACTTCCCTGTCCCTTTTGAGGGACACATGACAGCACCTGGGCAGACAGCTGTCCTCATGTATAAGAAAATATAATATAGCAAGAAACTTATTGTTAAGGCAGAACATTCCATCTTCACTGGGTAGCTTGCTTTTCTTTTAAGTGTATAGTCTACTTCCATTAAAAAAGAAAAAAAAAAAAAACCAGTAAACCAAAGAGCAGCACAGCCTTGATGGAATTTCAAAGCAAGAATGAATTGGCTTTGAAATGTGAATTATTACGTTCCAGCGAGAAAACAGATTGTCTGGGAAGAAACACTGTCAGGAGTTTGCATGTCAGAGGATTACTTGGCAGTCCATCGCTATCACACACTCTCCCTGTGAGAGGGCTGAGGAGTCTGAGATAGCCTAATTTATAAGTAGATTTCATTGTATGCATCTGAGGATTAGATGTGGTTATGTGAAGGGAAATGTTTACAGCAGCGAAACAAGTTACAGCAGCTCAGTGCACAACTCCTTTGTTTTTTTGTTTTGTTTTGTTTTTTTACAATAGCATCTAAAATGTGCTTATTTGAGAAGATTTATCTTTCAAATATGCCTTTTGCCTTAGTGTGGAATGTGTACACTATAAATTCTGAAAAGTAGTCTAGAAATGAAATGAAGAATTGTTCCCCAGAAAAACATCCTCCATCGATGTATATGCACACATTTTTACGCTTTGAACTGTGTCTCCGTAAAACAAATGATCATATTATTCTCATTTTCATTAGATTCTGCCTCTGGCAGACATAAAACACCTGAAAGTTCATCACACTTAGATCAAATGGGAAGAAGTCAAATTTGTTCTGGTTTTACAGTGCCTAAAAATCAGATGTTTTAATATGTGGTTTCTGTATATGTGTGTGTATTAATTCAGTTTTTAATTTGCTAATTAGTGCATTTAGACTTTTATACTTATATACTCTTAAAACAAATTGTAATTAAATACAATTCAGAAATGACTGGATATGGTACCTTCTGCTAGACCTTAAAACCAAATTGCCTGAAATTACCAAAATGAATTTAAGCTATTCATAGAGACTGTAAGATTTTTCTTTTCCTCTGAAGGTTTTTATGCTTTCTTCATAAACTTAAGAATTATTAGTCAACATTCTTGTACCCGCCATCAAGCTAGGTACTCTGCGATATAGGAAAGAAACAGAGACAAGGTCTGTAGCTGGAATCCATGCAGCGATCTTCCAAGTTAAACTGTAGTTTAACTTCTCTTGATGCAGGCAATTAGAACATTAAGGAAGTTTTACTAAAGAGTTGAAAATTGAGCTTCTGAATACACACAGCAAAGCATAAAGAGCAGGTATGCCTCATTTAGGGGAAGCAATTGCACAGAAAATTGCAATAAGAAGTCAGCACTGCCTATCTGCAGAATAATGAAAAGGGTAAATTGACAAGTGCAGAACTTAGACACCAACTGGAGAAAAAACCAGATAACCCACCAGGAAGGGCTTTGATGAAGACTAAAAAGCATTATTTCATTCAGTTTGAAACAGAGAGCTGTTGCAATTTATTTTATTTTATTTTTTTGTAGAACTTAATCATGATAGAAGAGAGCCTGGCAGATTAAGCAGATAACAGGTAGACAGACACATTTCTCACAGTTCTGAAGACCAGAATTAGCTGTTTCTGATGAGGCCTCTCCTCCTACTTTATAGCTAGCTGCCTTTTCTGTCTCTACATGACTGGGGGAGGGGAGAAGAAAGGAGGGAGTGGAGAGGAAGGGGGTAGTAAGAGGAAGTGGTAGAAGTCTGGGAGGCATGGAGAGGGAGAGAATGCTCAAGCAGCCAGGACTCCAACAATGGCTGTTCTTCTCCTGCGTTTGTTCAAGAGAAGAAGCAAGGCAAGGCCCAGCAGGCTTCATTTCTCTGAGGTGCTCTACGTGGTAGATGGCTGCTTCCTAATTGGGTCCTGTATTTATCTCTCTCCTTAAGGATCTTGCATGGACCTATGCCCCCTATAAGATGTGACTAATGGGCAGCCTCGTGTAGATTTCCTAGTAAGGGGAGTGGGGCCTCTCTCTGACATGGACATCCTTGTCAGCTTTTCAATTTCTTCTCCCTGAAGGGCCTGCCTTGCCAGGCCACAGAGGAAGAGGACACACTCAGCCCTGCTACTACTTGATGAGCTAGGGTAGATCAGAAGGGGCACTTCTCTTTTCTGAGGAATAGGGGAGGGGGAGGAGAGAAATAGACAAAGGTGGGACTGGGAGGGGAGGAAGCATGAGACTATGACCAGGATGTACAGTGAGTAAATTAATAAAATTTTAAAAAACATTCCAATTAAATAGGAACCTCCTTTATAGCTTAATTGCCGTCACACTAGGGAAGTGAGATTAAACATGTGTCTTTGTGGGCAAGAAAAGTTATTCCACAGCAACTGATTTTCTTACTATCTGCCTTTTATTTTATATCTTCTAATGACAAAAACTTCAGTCTTTAAGCTTCATTTGATTCAGTCACCGCTGTGTGCTTGCCTGCATGAGTGTGTGTGTGTGTGTGTGGTGCTCGCAAAAGTGCACATGCGCTTAAAGAGGCCAGAGGACGACCTCAGAAATCGCACATCAGACACCAGCCACCTTGACTTTTGACACAGACTTTCTAGACTTGGAGATCTGAAATTCAGCTTCCTCTGGGGATCTCTCTGTTTGTACATCCCCACCGCCGCCATTATTAACGCACACATGAACTAGGCTAGAATTTGTTGCGTGTATTCTAGGAATAAACCCTGGTCTTCCTTTTTCATTTTGATAGCTGAGTTATCTTCCTAGCCTTTAATTTTTTTTTTTTAATATAAACCTGGAATGCATTTAGGTCTTGAAAGCAAGTCCTGTCTTCTCTCTGTGCCTGGGTCTGTCCTTCCTTCTCACCCTCTTTCCTCTCCTGCCTTTCCTCCATCTTTTCCTTTCCCCATGTACTCTGAGCACTTGCTTACCTTCCTTCCTTCATCCCTCCCTCCTCACCCTTTCTCTTTCTCCCTTAACTCATCTACCCCTCCTTCCTTCTTTCCTTTTTTGCTTTACTCCTATGCTTTATAGTTTCAGAGACAGTTGTTCATAGAAAATATGTTGGTAATCATCAAAATGAAAAATTGTAACTCTATGCCTAAAGTGACTATGTCACTACAGAAAATGGCCTATAAAATCAAGTATAGTACAGTTGAGTCTGATCTTTAAAATGCATACAGCTCTGAGAGGCTCTGAATGGAAAAAAAAATGTCTGAGAAAACAAAATCACTATTAAACCTCATATGAAATACTTTATTTTAAGCAGGTTTTGTTCTGCATCTATTTCTACAATTATATTCTAAACACAGGCCAAAAACTTCAATTTTAAAGACAATAGTATCATAAATATAATGCTGCTTTCATGCACTGATTGACTAGTTTCAGTTTTTAGGACAAAGACTTAAATTAAGTCTTTTTAAAATTGCTCTAACTTAGTATAAATTGAACTACTTTTAGAGTCTTTAAAAAAATATGCCATGCCCATACATACAATCAATACTATTCAAAAATAAATATTAGGTGTTATTTAAAGATTATTAACATAATTTGGAAAACTTGAAACTTGTTATAGAACACTGTCTTGTAAACACAACAGCTATTGTCATTTTAGTCAGAATACTTTCAGCCACACCAGGAGATCCTCATGACTGCACAATGTCCCTCCCAGAAAACAGGACCAGAGAAAGCCCTTCCACCTTTAGTTGAGATTACAGCCACCCTTCCCTACACCTCCCTTCCAGACAGATGTAATTCTGCCCCAGCTGCATATGGGCTCAGTGTCTCCAGGCCTGGCTGAGCACAAAGCCTGCAGAAGAGTATTCAAAGGGAAGACTGTGATAGTTTGAATGATAATGGCTTCCATAGACTTGAATGTTTGCTTCACAATTGAGGGGACTGTTTAGGAAGAATTAGAAACTTTGGCTGTGTTGCTGGTGTACAAAGATATGTAGGGGACTTAAGGTAAAGCCTAGATCAAGTTTGTTCAGTTTGGTCAAACACATCAGAGTGACACAGCAGAGAGGAACATGAGTTCACTGAATCCAGTGAGGAACAGTTAAGAGCTCAGGCGCCAGGGCCTGAATCTGTGAACTCAGAACCAGGGCCTGCTGAAGAAACCCGCTGCTTTTTGCAGGGTTTAGAGGCTACTTAAAAAGGGTCAAAACTGAGGAGACTGATTAGAGGTGAAGGCATGGCTGCCACAACCAGAGACCTTTGTTTTGGCGGTACATTCATTAAAACACTTCAGACCCTCTAGCCCAATCAGTGCTACAAGTCCACTCAATAATATCACAAAGGTGGGCACTCTGAACACATGTCCTGTGTGCATGCATATATGCACATACCATAGTGTGACGTCACTTTTGTTCACTAATATTACAATATCCTCAAGTTTATGTTGGCAGAAATTTTTCCCCTCCAAAATCAATTACAGGAATTTGTTTAGTCTTGTCATTCTCTGCTGGGCAGGGGCCTGGATTTTGTTAGGGCCCTGGAAGTCACCTTTCTTTTCTCTCAGGAGCAACTAAAGTGCTTTAGGGTAAGGCCCACCTGTGCTAGGCCTGGATGTGGAAAAGGTTTTCCACAGAGTTACAATTTACCTCTTTTACAATGAGATTACCAGTGGCAGTGGAAGCTTGGGCATTCCAAAGCCATACAAAAGTGTTACAGGTCTTGGCTAAGCTGTTGCTCGGGGGGATAAATGACGAATGTCAGGTGCCTATGATGGAAAGCTGACAGTGTCAGCAACCCACAACCCACCTTGTTTATTTGAAATCAAGGATTTACAAACCTGAGCCAGTGGGAGGGCTTTGAGAGTTAATGTGTTTGATTCACCAGGGTCAGGAACACTTGATTTACATGTAGTGGTACAGTGCTTCATCTTATATGCAGTACCATGGTTTTATCACAAGAAGAACACAATACTTAATTATCCTATAGGTGGGGAATCTCTAGATACAATTGAAGGTCATTGCCAAAAACAAAGATCCTTACCAGGTGTGACATTTCTAGGAATTCCCAGATGCTTGCTAGACAGGTTTTCTTATCAGGAAAGAACTGTAATCTCCCCTGAGGGCTATGTGACACTCTTTACTAAATCTGGGGTAACCTAGATCAGGGATAGAAACCTACTGAGAAAAGGGAATTTGTTGAAATAGACTGAGCTCAATTGGTTATCCAGATTGGTCAGACTTCAACCTTATCCAGCAGATTTCCAGAGTCTGTGGCCCAGAGTCTGTGGATCCAGGATAATATGAACTGGTATTTTGCTAAAGTTTTTTTTTTTTTTTTAAGTTCCTTTGTTGAAGGTTTCCTGAGGGGAAAGTATAGTTGTTGCAGGCATTATGCTAGAAAGATAGATTGTTTTAGATAGCAACTAAATAAAGATAAATGTTCAAAAGTAAAAATTCTATTCAACAATACTTGGTTTGCAATTATCTTTCCAGTGTAACTTAACACCAATAGAGAAACATCAACAGCATTAAATAATATGTCTTAAGAACAGATAGTGAATGAAAATAATAGTCCAGTGGTTAAAATGCTGATTGTGAACATTTAAATGCAGTTGGTGAGAAAAAGGACACATTGGTATGACATAGTCAATTTTAATTTTGCACCTGTAAATTATCCTTGGCAACTAGTAGTCATGGATACGGAACAAATTATAATTGGTCAGAAGATGAAAACTAACAAAAATCATGTGCAACTGGAGGGTAAGGATAGAGTCTATGCCATAGAATTTTGCACTAAGAAAGCATGATTGGAATGATATTAAAACATGAACACAAATACAGCACAAGGAGTAGCTACTTTTGTACTAACATCTACCAAAATCAACCTAACAATTACATTTGATTTGAACCTTGAGAAGGTTGCAGAGCAGTATTGAGGGATTCTGAGAAGAAGCAAAAGGGACTTTGCAGCACTCTTATTGTTTCATATGACCCCATGGAGCCTTAGACTTGAAGGAAGCAAGAGAGCCAGGAAATGCTGCCAATCTAGGCAACTGGGAAAGAATCCACTTTAGCATAAGAATCTTTTAAAATGGAATGAGCAAGGAGAAAGAATAATTAATTTATATTTGGATATTTTTGTTGCTTGACACACAAAAAGATCTAACCATATAGTAAAATTTGTAGTTGGAAAACGAACGAATAACAACAACAAAAACACCTTGCATATGTGAACTCAATATGCACCAAAGATACTCGAAATCTATCCTGAAATTACTGTAGCAGTAGGATCTGATTCAATCTTATTTCATAGTGGTCAACGCTCCTGATTTTAATTTTAAGTGAACTGAAATGTATTTTCATGTCTCCCTGATGGAGGAAGCATAGTGAGAAGGACAAATAAAATTCTTGTCTTGTTTGACCAAGCAAAGCAAAGTTATCCTAGGCTCTATCCTAAGCTACCTGAAGTATTTCCTTCCATTCAATTTGAGATTCCTGGGATACGTTCTCCACCATAAACCTTCTGCTACACATATCCCTTCCATTCACTGGAAATTGTAGCCCACATTAGGAATTTAAGAAAATGTAGTACACACCGAGTTTTTGCTGTATCTAACTCCATTTCATAAATTTTAAATATATTCACACATTTAATGTCCACAGCAAACCAAAGTAAGGTGTAAGGTATCACTTTAGCCACTCAACTAATGTGAAAACAGGCACAGAATTTACATAACTGATCAGCACCCTTTGCCTATGAATGGGATGGTGTAAAGATTCTATGCTGTGGGTTATTTTTTTAATTTTTATTTTTCTATATTAATTACAGTTTATTTACTTTGTATCCCAGCTGTAGTCCCCCTCCCTCATTTCCTCCTCATCCCACCCTCCCTTCTTTATATCCTCCCATGCCCCTCTCCAAGTCCATTGATAGAGGAGGTCCTCCTCACCTTCCATCTGACCCTAGCCTATCAGGTCTCATCAGGACTGGCTGCATTGTCCTCCTCTGTAGCCTGGCAAGGCTGCAACCCTAAGAGGGAGGTGATAAAAGAGCCAGCCCATGAGTTCATGTCAGAGACAGTCCCTGTTCCTCCTACAAGGGAACCCACTTGGATACTGAGCTGCCATGGGTTACATCTGAGCATGGTTTCTAGGTTATAACCATAAATGGGCTTGGTTGGAGTATTGGTCTCATAAAAGACCCCTGGGCTCAGATTTTTTGGTTCTGTTGCTCTTCTTATGAAGCTCCTGTCCCTTCCAGGTCTTACTACCTCCCCCTTCTTTTATAAGATTCCCTGCACTCTGCCCAAAGTTTGGTTCTGAGTCTCGGCATCTGCTTTGATATACTGCTGGGTAGTCTTTCAGAGGCCCTCTGTGATAGGCTCTTGTACTGTTTCCTGTTTTCTCCCTTTTCCAATGTCCAACCCGTCTGCCTTTCTGAGTGAGGACTGATCATCTCACCTAGGGTCCTCCTTCTTGATTAGATTCTTTAGTTGTTCAGATTTTAGTATCATTATCCTATTTAATATGTCTAATATCCACTTATAAGTGAGTATGTACCATGTGTGTCTTTCTGCTTCTGGCATACCTCACTCAGGATGATCTTTTCTAGATCCCACCATTTGCCTGCAAATTTCATGATTTCCTAGTTTTTAATTGCTAAGCAGTATTCCATTTTGTAAATGTACCACAATTTCTGTATCCATTCCTCCGTTGAGGGACATCTGGGTTGTTTCCAGGTTCTGGCTATTATGAATAAAGCTGCTACAAACATGGTTGAACAAATGTCCTTGTTGTGTACTTGAGCATCTTTTGGATATATTCCTAGGAGTGGTATAGCTGGATCTTGACGAAGCACTATTCTTAATTGTCTGAGAAAGTGCCAGATTGATTTCCAAAGTGGTTGTACAAGTTTACATTCCCATCAGCAATGGAGGAGGGTTCTCCCTTTCTCTACAACCTCGCCAGCATGTATTGTCACCTGAGTTTTTGATCTTAGCCATTCTGATGGGTGTAAAGTGATGTGATGATCTTCAAACCTTGCACTGCCACTGTATTCCAAAGGAATGTCAGGTGACAGACTCACAGCAGATCTGAAAACTGCCTGTATATTCTTGTAAATCATGTTTTGTGGGTACCGACAACACTTGATCATTTAAGTAATGTTGCTTTTATCTAAACAAAACTTAGCTAAATTAGAGAAATAAGACAATATTAGCAAGAAAGGCAAATTATACTTGACAGACACTTTCTAACCCTAATGTGGACAATATATGTCTGTATATCTTTTTAGTCAATCTTTCATAGCTGCTTCTTCTCTTTAAACTAGACATTTCCCCAATTTGGTCCAGAAGTCCATCTAATTAAAGGAACAAAGCTTGGTTCTAGCACAGTAGTAGTTACTCCTGTAATTATGTTTGAAGTTAACTTTTAAAAGTCACAGAAAATAATGTGACAGAAAATAAGTATACACACACACATACACACACACACACACACACACACACATATATACACATACTTGAAACAGTAAGCCAATACATTCTGAATTTGATGCTGTCCAGTTTTTATCTTCACTGAAGATAAAATGCTAAATACAGATAGAGTTAGTCAATTTAGTTTCCTTCTGTCTAAGGATGTTATCAGACCCTCATCTGTCAACAGTAGAATACCTCCAGATCAGTAGAACTACCTAGTGGTGACATGTGCTCTAACTTGCAAAATTATTTTTCTTAGCCAGATGATTAGAAAAAAGCATTTCATTGTTGTTAAACATGGGTTTATTCTTATGTTAAAAACAAAAAAACAAACCGGAAACCAAAACACAAGCCCTCCCACATGATTTTAATATAAATAAGTAAGTAGAGAGGTAAATAAATAAATAAATAGATAGATAGATAGATAAATAAATAAATAAATAGATAAATGTCTCAAGGAATAAAATGTCTTCTACGCTGCTTGTTTAATGCCCTGGGAGAGCTCTCTCTCCCACAGGAGGAGCCCTCCACAGGGAGGCTTCCTGGATACTTGGATGAAACCTGCTGTATATCTGCTTTGTAGCAGCATGAACTGTTTGATAACAGAAGCACACAAAAGTGAACGGTTCTATTACAAAGAAAGCATTGATGTTGGACTTGAGAAGAAAATGGGAATTCAGACATGCATAGCAACACCACTTGTGGTTATAGGATTAACTACGGAATGTGACTACAGCCTAGAGGGTACCTCACCAGTTAGGTATGAAGAAGATACATACATACATATATATGCAAATATAAATGCTCAACACACCCTATTCCAGCTGCCTTAGACGCCGCATGCATCTCAGAAACACACTGTCTGAAAAGAGTTAACAACATCCCTGCAGCTTTCACAGGATGGAGCCATCGCTGAAACAAAGCTATCTGAACAGAGCTGGTGGACAGGGGCCTCTTAAAGCATAGACCATTTCAAAAGATTTTGTTTGTGCATCCGTGTTACACATAACTTAAAATTTCACTGTGATTTAAAAAGAAATGCACTGTGAACATAAAGTACCCACAAAGACTTTTGTGCTTGTCTGTTGCTGTGTGCTCGTTGTTACTGTGCTTGCCTGCCTAATTGCTCTACACTCAAAGTCTCATCCTGCATATTGTGTTTGGCAGGTCCATACTTTTTTTTGTCCCAATTTTCTTGTGGTTTTACTTTGTACACATCACTCTTTAGCACTGTCTTCTATAAACCTGTATATTTTTAAACCTGTGGTGTATATGAATTTAATTATATGATAAATTTTCATTCCAAATATCATTTGCAAGACATATTGATGTATGACCATAAACCCTACGTTAGAAGTGCACACAAAACTATATTGGGCCCTTCTGGAGAGCAATTGCATATCAACATTTTCAGAACACCTTTAAATTATCTAGCAGTTTTGAGAATGCACTTATGTGTACCTCCACAGCAGGAAGCTAAGTGTCTTTGTAAGAGATTTAGCTTTTTTTTCCAAAGATGCATGTACTTGTAATTAAGATTACTATTAGATTGCCTCTGTGTTTAAGTAATAGCCAAAGTAATTGTAATGACACTATTTAAAAGAAAGATAAGAGCTGTACATCTAAACAAACTAAGCAAAAGAGAGGACCCTAACTAAAATGTTCAATCCCCATCCTGAAAGGCAAAGAGGATGGACATCAGAAGAAAACGAAAATAGGAAACAACCTCGGAACCCGCTACAGAGGGCCTCTGAAAGCCAGAAGAAAACAGGAAACAACCTTGGAACCTGCCACAGAGGGCCTCTGAAAGCTTCTGCAGTATAGACTGTCAAAGCAGATGCTGAGCCTGATGGCCAACTGATGGGCAGAGTGAATGGAATTTTATGTAAGAAGTGGGAAATAGTAAGAGCTGGAGGGGATGGGAACTCCACAAGCAGAGCAACAGAACAAGATAATTTGAACACAGGGAACTTCCCAGAGACTCATACTCCAACCAAAGACTATTCGTGGAGATGACCTGGAACCCCTGCACAGGTGTGCAGTTCAGTGTCCAAGTGGGTTACATAGTAATGGGAAGAGGGACTGCCTCTGACATAATCTGATTGGCCTGCTCGTTGATCACTTCCCCCTGAGGGGGGAGCAGCCTTACCAGGCCACAGTAGAGGACAATGCAGCCACTTTTGATGAGAACTGATAGACTAAGATCAGAAAGAAGAGGAGAACCTCCCCTATCAGTGGACTTGGGGAGTGGCATGCATGCAGAAAGGGGAGGGAGGGTGGGATCGGCAGGGGAGGAGGGAGGGGCTTATGGGGGGATACAAAATGAATAAAGTGTAATTAATAAAAAAAAAGAATTTAAAAAAAATAAAAGAAAAGAAAGATAAGGCATTATCTTAATTTGAAGGACATACTATATAAAACATTAGTTACTGTTCTTGATTTATCCAATACAATTTATTATATCTTTCTAAAAATAAAAAGTTCTACACCTTAAAATAGATATATGAACCACAGGACATTTCTCCTTGTGGTTGATACAAGGTTGCACTGTGTAACCTAGGCTGGCCTCAAACTGGCCATCCTTCTGTCTCAGGATCTCCCAATTGCACGACACAGCGTATATTACCACACTTAGCAGATGCCAGGAGGAATTTCACATCCTCCAAATGCATAGAGCAGTTCCTTGTAAAGGAACAAGCCAATAATTTATGAGAAGGAAGGACTGGCTATTACTTTGATCCAGATTTTGGCTTTACAAATTAGTACCTCCGTAGGTTACAGCAGTTTGGGATGAACTTTGAAATCTAGCATTTGTTTACCGTTCTTATGCTGATGATCAGCACCATTCTTCACTTTGACGTTCCTCCTGACAGACAAACTCTGCTTTGTTCTCGGCGGATTTTCTGATCATTAAATATTGAAGCAGTCTATGTTGGGCTCAAAATGTAAACTGTTTGATCCATGGCTTTAAGCAGGATCTACGGGGCCAAGAGTACTCAGCTGACACTACCTGATCTTCCTAGAAGTGCAAACAGACAAACTCAATTGTCACACACACACTTGCATTGAAGTAAGTGTTTCAAATTTTTAGAACTCACATTCTTTTCAGCCTCACGTGGACACCCATTGAATACTCTCCTCAGGTACATAAAATTGCCCTGACCTCTGCTCATTATCTAAACAGTGATATTCAGGGTTACTCTTGCTTTTTATTTTTTGTTACCTCTATTACAACTCAGCAAGTACTACTGATATCTCAAGACTACCTCACATTTCCCCCTCCTTTCTGTGCTAACTGCTACAGACTGGATAGCCACCATAATTTCTTACATGTACAACTTAGTTTTATGTTGAACTGAAAAAGAAAACGCAACGGACATATTTATCAAGAAACATTAGAATTGGTGCCAAAACTGCTAAGTCCAGACAGAAAGGCACATCGTGGCAACAATATCGGTAGTACAGTTTCAGCTAGCAATGACTTTATAGTAATGATTAATTTTGCATTAGTATTATTCAGTGTATGAAATCTTCACATTATAAAGGAGCTTTAACTGTTAGACTTCAATATATATATGAAATGACAGATGAATTTTACCCATTTGGCTTATAATTATTCACAAATGAGACTATTGAAGTAGTTCATATTCACGATGTTCATACCACACTCCCACAGCATGTCTCATATTTTATTTGTGAATTGTTCAAATAACCTGACTATATAATTATTAATATTAAAAATGATAAAAAGACTCTTAAACCCTTAGTCAAACTGTAGGCACTATTAAGTTACAGAGTAAGATTTCAATTCATATATCTATGATTATATATTTCTTTTATCTTTACCAGTCTAATAAACTTCTTCCAAGAAAGTTATCAATGCAGCTGGGATACAGTCAGGGAAGAATGCTTCTTTGCTTCTTTATGCTTGCACAGAATACTTGAAAAAAGGGTAGAGTTGTTCACATAGAAAAAAAAATCAGAATTATCTTTTCTTCTATCTGTTTTCTAGGTTCAGATTTCTAGCCTCATAAAGAATAAGGCCTTTCATAAGCAGATTCCCCCTATCAATAACCTGCAATAACCCCTCCATAAATCTAAAAGAGATCTTACACTGTTGGTTTTTAACATGTTATTATAAAACAGAATAGCAAATAAGCATTAATAACATTTTTTAAATGGACAGGAGGATTTCCAAGATGGCAGGGGCCAGAGCTGTATCTGAGTGGCAGAAGATCAGAGACTGTAGTTAGGATGATTAATCAAGTGATGAACCCCAAAACATTGTCATCAGTGCTTCAACCAGAGGGAAGGGGACACACCAGTTTCAGTGAAAACATGGTTCCAACCTAGACCATCTCCAGGACATGGTTCAGGATGTGTTTCTTTCTAGCTGGCACAGTCCAGACCTGGCAGAGCCTGCACAGTGCTTCCAGCCTACCTGAGTGCTGGATACAGATCCCCTCCAGCAACCAGACCTCAGATCCTGCTTTCCTAGGAGTGATCTAGAGGTAGCACCCCAACCCCAATACAGGGTTCTTCTGGTCATCTTGTAGAAACCAGCTGGACAAGACAAACTTACAGGGTCCTAGGCCCAAGATGGTGAAGGCAAGCCAAATCTGTGGGCCAGGAGCTCAGTGCCTGCTAGGCCAGCAAGTAGCTGCACGGCTGAATCAGAATCCATAAGGCCAGCACCCGTCTGTATGTTTGTTGTGGCAGTTGACCTGTAACACCAATGTCCACTCATAATCTGCCTGATCTGCCTGACCCACCCGGGGCACAGCCAGCAGAAAGGTCCTTCATTCATGGTCCTCTGTACCCTGAAAGGCCCAAGTCAGGCAGAGAAACATTCAGCTTAGAGCCCACTCTTGCTGACTCCTGATCTACCTGACCCAACTGGGACAAGGCCAGCAGAGGGAGCTGTACCTGGGCTCTGACCCACATCTTCTGTTTCTCATCACAAGGAGGCCAGCAACATTTCAACATTTAACTCTCTACCTACTCCAAAACTCTCTGACCATCAGAGACCACTAGACCTGCTAATACCAGAGGCATCAAAATGTGTAGAGGCCAGTCTAAGAACACAAGCAACAAATCCCAGGGCCATTTGACACCACCAGAAACTGGAAGTCCTACCACAGCAAGCCATGGAGATATTATTACACCCAAAGCCCAAGAACAAAAAAATAATTAAATCTGATGTTATGAAAATGATAGAGGCCTTAGAGGAAAAAAAAAATCCTCAAACTAGAACAGGAAAATACAAACAGGTAAAAAAATTGCACAGATGAAAGAAGTAGGAGATGGTAAGACCTGGAGAGGACAGGAGCTCTACAAGGACAGCAACAGATCCAAAAAGTCTGGGCATAGAGGTCTTTTCTGAAACTGATACTCCAGCCAAGGACCATTCATGGAGATGGCCTGGAATCCCTGCATGGAGGTAGCCTGTGGAAGTTCAGTGTCCAAGTGGTCTCCATAATAACGGGGACAAGAACTGTCTCTGACATGAACTGATTGGCCTGCTCTTTGATCATCTCCCCCTGAGGGGGAGCAGCCTTACCAGGCCACAGAAGAAGACAATGCAGCCACTCCTGATGAGACCTGATAAAGTAGAATCAGAGGGAAGGGAAGTAGGACCTCCCTTATCAATGGACTGGAAGAAGGACAGGGGTGGGGAAGAGGGAGGGTGGGATTGGGAGGGGAAGAGGAAGGGAGTTACAAGGGGTATACAAAGGGAATAAACTGTAATTAATAAAACTAAAAATAATTTTAAAAAAGAAATTAAACAAATATAGGAAAATACAATCAAGCAGGAGGAAATGAATAAAACTGTTCAAGACCTAAAATTGGAACTAGAAGCAATAAAGAAAACTCAATCTGTGGTAATCCTGAGATGGAAAACCTAGGAAAGAGGACAGGAACTACAAACACAAGCATCACCAATACAGTATAAGAGATAGAAGAGAGAATCTCAGGGGTAGAAGATACAATTGAAGACATTGATACATCTGTCAAATACAAGTTAAATCTAAGAAGATCCTGATACAGAACATCCAAGAAATCTGGGACACTATGAAAAGACAAAACCTAAGAATAATAGGAATAGAAGAAGGAGAAGACTCCTAGCTCCAAGTCTCAGAAAATAATTTTCAACAACATCATAGAAGAAAACTTACCCGACATAAAGAAAGAGGTGCTTATAAACATACAAGAAGTTTACAGAATACCAAATAGATTGGACCACAAAAGAAAAATCATCTTGCCACATAATAGTCAAAAACTAAATATACAGAACAAAGAGAAAATATGAAAAGCTGCAAGGAAAAAAGGCCAAGTTACATATAAAGGCAAACTTACCAGAATTGCACCAGACTTCTCATCAGAAACTCTAAAAGCCAGAAGATCATGGACAGATGTCACGCAGACCCTACTAGAACACAGATGTTAGCCTTGACTACTATACCCAGGAAAACTTTTAATCATCATAGAGGGAGAAAACAATATATTACATGACAAAAACAAATTTAAACAGTACCTACCCACTAAACCAGCCCTAGAGAAGATAAATAGAAGAAAAACTCCAGCCCAAGGAGGCAAATAACTCCCAGGAAGACAAATTAATAAATAACCCACATCAACAAAACCAAAAGAAAGGACTTACACACACATACTGAACTATCACCAACATCAAAATAACAGGAAGCAACAACCACTCATCATTAATATCTTTCAACATCAATTACCTCAACTCAACTCCCCAATATTGAGTGGATGTGTAAACAGGACCCATCATTCTGCTGAATACAAGAAACACACCTCAGCAATAAAGATAAACATTACCTTAGAGTAAAGAGCTGGAAAAAGATTTTCCAAGCAAACAGACCCAAGAAGCAAGCTGGGGTAGCCATTCTAGTATCTAATAAAATAGACTTTCAACCAAAATTAATCAAAAGAGATGGGGAAGGACACTTCATACTCAGCAAAGGAAAAATACACCATGACCATGTCTCAGTTCTGAACAACTATGTCCAAATGCAAGGGCACAGAAATTCATAAAAGAAACACTACTAAAGCTTAAACTCCACATCAAACTCCATACATTAATAGTGGGAGATTTTAACATCTCACTCAGTCCAATGGAAAGATCATCAAGACAGAAACTGAATGGGGAAATAATAAAAACAGATGCCATGAATCAAATGGACCTAACAGATATCTGCAGAATATTTCATCCAAACACAACAGAATATACCTTCTTCTCAGCACCTCATGGAACTATCTTCAAAACTGACCATATACTTGGTCACAAAGTAAACCTCAACAGATACAAGAAGATTGAAATAAGTTCCTGCATCTTATCAGGCCACCATTGATTAAAGCTGGAACTCAACAACAGAAACCGTAGAAAGCCTACAAACTCATGAAAACTAAACAACTTCCTGTTCAATTAACAATGGATCAGGAAAAAAGAGAGAAAGAAATTAAAGACTTTTTAGTATTCGGTGAAAATGAAGGCACATCATACCTAATATTATGGGTCACAATGAAAGCAATGCTAAGAGGAAAGTTCATAGTACTAAGCACCTTCATAATGCAATTAGAGAGAATCCATACTAATATAGCAGCACACCTTAAAGTACTTGAACAGAACGAAGTGGACACTCCAAAGAGGAGGAGACAACAGAAAATAATCAAACTCAGGGCTGAATTCAATAATTTGGAAACAAAGAAGACAATAAAAAAACAAAACAAAACAGAACAACAACAAAAAAAACCCCAGTGAAACCAAGGCTTGTTCTTTGAGAAAATCAACAAGATAGACAAACTTTTAACCAAACTAACCAAAAGGCAGAGGGAGAGTTCCCAAATTAACAGAATCAAAAATGAAAAGGGGGACATAATGACAGACAATGAGGAAATCCAAAAAAATCATTAGGTCTTTCTTCAAAACCTGCCTTTCACAAAATTGGAAAATCTAAAGGAAATGGACAGTTTTCTTGATAGATTTCATGTACCAAAGTTAAGTGAAGATCAGGTAAACAGTTTAAACAACCTATAACCCCTAAGGAAATAAAAGCAGTCATTAAGTCTTTGAATCAAAAAGGGCCCAGGACCAGATGGCTTGAGCAGGGAATTATACTGGACATTTAAAAAGAGTTAATACCAATACTATTCAAATTATTCCACAAAATAGAAACTGAAGGGACATTGTCAAATTCATTCTACAAAGCCAGTCACTCTGATACCCAAACCATACAAAGACTCAAGAAAGAAACAGAATTTCAGACCAATTTCACTCAGGAACAGCAATGCAAAAATACTCAGTTCTCGAAAACCAAATCCAAGAACATATCAAATACATCATCCACCATGATCAAGTAGGCTTAATATCAGGGATGCTGGGATGGTTCAACATATGAAAATCCACCAACACAATCCACCATATAAACAAACTGAAAGGAAAAAAAAATCACATGATAATCACATTAGATGCAGAAAAAGCCTTTGACAAAATCCAACACCCTTTCATGATGAAAGTCTTAGAGAGATCAGGCATATAAGGCATATACCTAAATATAATAAAGGCAGTACACAGCAAGCTGATAGCCAACATAAAATTGAATGGAGAGAAACTCAAAGCAATTCCAGTAAAATCAGAGCTAAGACAAGGCTGCCCACTCTCTCCCTACTTCTTCAATATAGTACTAGAAGTTCTTGCTAAAAGAATAAGACAACTGAAGGAGAGCAAGGAAATTCAAGTTGGGAAGGAAGAAGTCAAAATTTGCAGATGATAAGCTAATAGAAATAAGCCACCCCCAAAATTCCATCAGAGAACTCCTACAGCTGATTAACATCTTCAGCAAAATGGCTGGATTCAAGATTATTAAAAAAAAAATCAATAGCCCTCCTATACACAAATAACAAACAGAACAACAACAACAACAAATTATGAAAACTATACCCTTCACAATAGCCACAAGTAATATGAAGTATCTTGGCATAACTCTAAGCAAGAACTTCAAGTCTCTGAAGAAAGAACTTGAAGAAGACATCAGAAGATGGAAAGATCTCCCATGCTCCTGGATCAGTATGATTAACATAGTAAATTTGGGCATCTTACCAAAAACAATCTACAGATTCATTGCAATCCCGATCAAAACACCAACACATTTCTTTACAGACCTTGAGAGAACAATTCTCAATCTCATATGGAAAAACAAAAAAATCCCAAATAACTAAAACTATCCTATACAATAAAAGAACTTCTGGAGGTATCTCCATCCCTGACTTTAAGCTATATACTACAGAGCAATAGTAATAAAAAACTGCATGGTGTTGGCATAGAAATTTACTGATCAATCAATGGAATATAATAGAAGACCCAGAAATAAACCCATATACGTACAGACACTATATTTTTGACAAGGAGCCAAAAACCTTACACTAGAAACAAGTGATGCTGTTCTAACTGCTGTCCACATGCAGAGAAATGCGAGTAGATTCCTATTTCTCTCCCTGCACAAGACTGCCATCCAGGTGGATCAAAGACCTCAATGTAACATCAGGTTCCCTAAATCTATTAGAAAAGAAAGTGGGGAAGAACCTTGAACCCATTGGCACAGGAGACAACTTCCTGAACAGAACACCAACAGCTCAGGCTCTAAGATCAACAATTAATAAATGGGATCTCTTGAAATTGAAAAGTTTCCATAAAGCAAAGAACACTGTTTGTTCTTTGAACAAAGAACAAGCAAAATGACACTCTACAGATTGGGAAAAGATCTTCATCAATCCTACATCTGACAAAGGACTAATATCCAAATATATATAATGAACTCAAGAAATCAAATTCCAATAAATAAAACAACCCAATTAAAAATTGGGGCACAGAACTAAACAGAATTTTCAACAGAGGAATCTTTAATGGTCTAGACGCACTTACAGAAATATTCAATTTCCTTAGGCACCACGGAAATGCGAATCAAAAAAAATCTGAGATTCTATCTCACACAGGTCACAATGGCTACGATCAACATCTCAAGGAACAGCTCCTGCTGACAAGGGTGTGGAGAAAGGAGAAAACTCCTCCATTGTGGGTAGGAATGTAAACTCGTGCAACAACTTTGGAAATCAATGTGGATCTTTCTTAGAAAATTGGGAATAGCTTCACCTCAAGCAAGACCCAGCTATACCACTCCTGGGTATATAGCCAAATAATGCTCTACCATACAGCAAGAACACTTGCTGAACTATGTTCATTGAAGCTTTGTTTGTAATAGCCAGAATCTGGAAACAACCCAGGTGTACCTCAACTGAAGAATGGATAAAGAAATTGTCCTGATGAGACCTGATAGGGTAGGGTCAGATCGAAAGGGAGGAGGGCCTCCCCTATCAGTGGACTAGGGTAGGGGCATAGGGGGAGAAGAGGGAGGGGCCACAGCTGGCATACAAAGTGAATAAATTTTAATAAATAATAAATAAAACATTAAAAATAAAATAAAGGAAAAAAGAGAAACTGTGGCACATTTACACAATGGAATACTACTCCGCTATTAAAAACAATAAATCAAAGAGCCATCCCCTGAGTTTATGTCAGAGAAAAGCCTCTCTTTCCCTTACTAAGGAACTCACCTGGACACTGAGCTGTCACGGGCTACATCTGAGCAGGGGTTCTAGGTTATCTCCATGCATGGTCCCTGGCTGGAGTATCAGTCTCAGAAAAGACCCCTGGCCACAGAGGAAGAACATGCAGCCACTCCTAAAGAGACTTGATAGGCTAGGGTCACATGGAAGGGGAGGAGGACCTCCCTCAGTAGACTTGGGAAAGAGCATGTGAGGGGAAGAGGGAGGGAGTATGATTAGGAGAGGATGAGGAAGGGGGCTACAGCTGGGATACAAAGTGAATAAATTGTAACAAATTAAAATAATTAAATAAAAATGGAAAAAATAATGAAAATTGCAGGCAAATGAATGGAACTAGATCATCCTGAGTGAGGTAACCTAGACCCAGAATGTCACACATGGTTTGTACTCACTTATAAGTCAATTTTAGCCACACAATACAAGATAAACATACTATGAAGCACAGACCCAAGAAGATAAATAACAAGGAAGATCCAAGAGAGGATGCATAAATCTCACTCAGAAAGGAAGATAGAATAGACAGACATAGTGGCTGAAGAGAGGGAACCAAGTAAAAGAGGGGGCACCGATTGTTAAGAGGATAGAGATCAGACCTGGGGAGAGTGAAGAAGTGAGAGAACAGAAGGCTTGTAGTGAAAAATGACACTTAGGGTAGGAACATCTCTATGACAAGCTGGAGACCTAAGTCAGGGTAGGCTCCTGGGAAGCTATGAGGGGAATTCAGAGACTCATAGTAGCAGAGGCCATAGAGACTGAAGAGGACACCTTCTAACTAGAATAGGCTCCTAGTAGAGGGATGGGAACACTAATCCACCTACAAAAACTTCGACTCCAAATTTACCCTGCCTACAAGATGTGCAGGGATAAACATAGAGCAGACAGATCAGAGACCGAAGGAATGCCCAGACAATGCCAGGACCAACCAGAGACCTACCCTATGAGAGAGTGCCAACCACTGACATTATGATGGATACTCTGTTAAGCTTGCAGACAGCAGCATGACAGACTTCTCCTCTGAGAGATTCTACCCAGCGGCGCCTCAAAACAGATCTTGAGGCTCACAGCCAAACATAGGTGACACTTAGGTAGTCCTGAGAAAAAGAGGGAGGAAAGAGAAAGGGACCTAGAGGTGACAGGAGTTCTACAAGAAGACCAATAGAACTAATTAACCAGGGTCCAGAAGGCCTTGCTGAGATTTAAGCATCAACCAAGGTCCATGCATGAACTGGACCCAGGTTCCCTACAAAGAGGTAGCAAATGAACAGCTTAGGCTTCATGGGGTATTCTAGTAAGAGTAGTGTAGACTGTATCGGACACAGACTCACTTGCCAGCTTTTGATCACTTTACCTTGGTGGGACTGCCTTGCCAGGCTACAGGGGAAGAGGACACGCTCAGTCCTGATGCAACTTGATGAACTGGGACAGATGGGAAAGGGAGCTCCCCCTTTCTGAGGAGTAGGCAAGGAAGGGAAGGGGAGAGAGAGGGTGGCACTGGGAGAGGAGGTGGGATGGGGCTATAACCAGGATGTATAATGAATAAAAAATAAATTAATCATCAGAAAAGAACAGAAAAAAAGAATGGACCCAATGGTGCCCTAACTTGGTATGTATGACAGTCATAACTCATTTAGATGTGCCAAGAGGAAAATGAAATTCTATAAATAAACACACTTTAGAGTGATACCACCAACTGCATAGTGACAATCCATGTGAGGCTGTCTTATGATTCAATGAGTTCTGACAAGCCACAGGATGGGACTATACACTAACATATTCAGAAAGACGAGGTGTGACAAAATACCGCTCTCATTCTGACAAAAGCTGTGTTCTGTTAAGACTTTGAGTTTTGCCCCATGCAACTTCTCAACAAAGCAATTACAATTTTAAAAGTGTAAAGCATCTGGAAGTTACCTCTTTCAGACTACAGCTGGGATCACCTAAAAGCAACTTGTGAGTGTGGATTTTACCTGATAGAGCGAATCACAAATAGGAACAGGCAATTCAAACAGTTTTAGTGACTTATAGCCACAGAAATACTTTCCAGTTTATACTTACATTGTAAAATGGAAAGAAGCATTTGGATACCTGTCTCAAAAACATAAAAGATGAAAAACATCTTCCTTTCAACCAGAACTACTGATTCCCAGCAACTTTCCAAAGTCATAAACTCAGAGGACAGCCACCAGTATATACACTCTAGGCCTTTTAGAGAGTGCAGTTACTCCTTCAGCCACACATTTGTCAATCTGCAAGATGGATAGTACTGTAGACATCACGGGAATGTGTACTGCTCAAAATGGAAAGCCCCTAAAATGTTGCCATGGGAAAAAAAAGGAAAACCATACAGTACCAAGCAGCGTGCTGTTAGCATTGTAAATAAGCAGATTAAGGCAAGATTCTTGCCAAGAGAATTATAATGCAGCTTCAGCCTCCTACAATTCTAAGAGCTGAAATAGCTTCCAGAACTGACAAAGGAAAATGACCAGAAGAATAGAAAAGGCCAAAGAGAAAGATAGCTGTGTTTAGCTGAAGTGCCAGCATTCTCCATGGAGAGAAACACACTTAATGTCAACGAGTAGAAAAAGAGTCTGTGCTGCTGGGCTGGTATCCCATGAAATCCGGGCTTAATGGGTATACAAATGAAAGAACAAGACTATAAAGATGACTGATTAAGTGAATTGTTAACCTAGAGTAAACTTAGATATCAGGAACATAAAGAGAACATGATGTAACTTCTCTCTCGCTCTCTTTCTGTGTGTATGTATGTGTGTGTGTAAGGGGTGAGGGTGGTCTAGAGAAAAAATAGTAGGATCCAGGTGTTTTGAAAGGAGAGGTTGGGGTACATAAACCCACTTGAGGAGGGAAGAAGAATGAGAAGAGGACCAGATAACACTAAGGACGTTTGAAAAGATCATAAGGTAACATATTATTTTATGTTTACTTAAAGTTATATTTATATTTAAGAATATATGAATGAAGTTGTGATGCTTATGGAGACAAAGACCCTTCCAAAAATCCCAGTGCCAAACAAGAGAAATCTCCTTTCCAGGTGCTTGGTCAGGAGAATCCTAGCAACCCCCCCAAATAATGTTATTGCTGTGGCCCTCAGTTCCTCCCAGAAATTGAAGATAAGAACATATTGCTGAAGACACCACGATTTAGACAGAACATTTAGAAGAAAGTTAGACCCAACCTGGAAAGTATGTGCTAAAGGATTAACTATCACAGTAATGAAAGGAACTAAACAAGCTTACATGGAAGAGAAATCAATCAATAGTTTATCCAGCTATAATGCCTATGAACTAAAAACAATGATCAAAATGACAGGATATTCCAGAAGGTACAAGACTAATACCTTTGTCCTCAGGATAACTGTGGTGGTTTGAAAGAGAATAGTCCCAACAGGCTCACATTAAATGATTTATTTTATAACAGTTGTTGTGGTCATGCACGATGCCTCTTCATAGCAATAAACAGGGACCAAGAAATTATTTAGTACCAGGAGTGGGGTATTGCTGTGATAGGACTTCCCATGATGCTTTTAGCAGAATATATACTTTAGGACTTTGGATAAGGAAAGCAGTTGAACACTGTAGCAGAGTTTAATGGGCCATACTAGTAGAAGCATGGAAGACTGTGTTGAAGGCTATTTGAATTGTGGGGGTCCAGATTAATAAGATCCAGAAGTGAAGAATATTAGCAAGTGGACTAGAGACCATTCTTGTGAAATTTTGGGGAAAAAAAAGTGGCTGCTTTGTGCACTTGTCCAAAAAATCTGCATGAGACTAAATTAAAGCGTTTTGGATTAATGGCCTTAAAGGGGAGATTTCAAGGAAGCTATTACTGCTTGTGTCATGTGGTTATTACTTGTCACTCTTATGCAGATCTGCAGTAAATAGAAACAAGGTGAGCAAGAAAAAATACAAAATGTACAGTTGCAGAAAAAGAGGAGCACTGGAAGGTACAATAAGACTACAAAAACAATGTTATAAATTAACATCCACATGAATGTGAGAAATCTCATAAGACCCCACCCTTACATGAAGAGCTATGAGCAACTGATGGCTGCCAAGGGAAGAAGAATCAGTTTTCTCCAGGGATGAGCACTCTGAGAGGTTATGTAATACCAAGTGGTGAGCCCTACACACATATAAAGATAAGCCATACTAATAAAGTTATATTTACAAGTGAATGTGTATAACAACAGCAACTAACAAGTAAGAAGCTATGAATTTGAGAAGAAGTGATAAAGATGTGTGAAAACTTGGATGGAGAAGAGGAGAAATGTTGTAAAGACAGAACACAGATATGAAATTCTCAAAAATTAAAAGTACAATAGAACACTATACAGTTGTAAGTATATGCTAATGATAAGAAGGGATGATTCACAGATTAGAATCAATAAAACAGAGGAAAGAAACCATGGAGAATTAAGCTTTGAATGCTAATCAAGAAACTACTAACCTATACATTAGTTCTTTGTGGGAAACAGCCTGGTTGTCCTTAAAGATTATATTTCATATTATATAATACTTTACTTTGTCTGGTGTCTGATCTCAACTAAGTGTGTTTTTCTAAAACAAATTCATAAAATGCATTGTGCAATTTGTTAGGTTCACCTAGACTGTATATTGTAAGAGAAAATGGTGGCTATGTAGATCAATGAAGAGCACAAATGGTGAGGAACTGAGCTGTGGCTTGTTCTCAGCTACGTTGTAATGAACTAGGAGGACGATCCTTGGCCTCAGTCAAGCCTTTCAATGACCATCCTTGGCTGACATCTTGATATGACCAGCCACAGCTGACGTCCATTCTCTAGCTATCTCCAGTAAAAAGCATTTTTTAACAGAAATTCTGTGAGATAACAAATATTTATTGGTTTAAATAAGTTTAAATTGAGGCTATTCCTATGTAGTTTCTTCTTATGTCACCTTAAAAATTATTTTTTGAAGAATTTGTTTCTCATTCTTTTGTATTATTGATTGATTTTTCATACTCAGCTATTCATAATAATCTTACCATTGTCATGTCTGTACAATCTGTAGCAATGGCTCCTCCCTTCTTGGTTTTTCTGAGCTAGTTCTGTCTGTGTATGTGTGTTTCTTTGTGTTTTAAGTTCAATCATTAGTAATTATGTTTCTTTTTCTTTTAAAATTTCAGTGAGCACGTTGGATTTTGTAAATTGCCTATTATACATCCAAAATAATTTCATTTTTTCTTTTAATTATTTCTTCCTATTTCTTTTAGATTTAGTTTGAATTCAAAGCTTCTTAAGGAAGAAACTTTGTTTTCAGTTGTTACACTTTCTTCCTGTTAATATAAATTTGTAAAGTAATAATAAATTCTCCAGTACTCATAGTCTGAACTATGCTCCATAATTTTACATTGTGTTTTACAATAGAATCCTATAACCTTACGATGCCTCAGAATGATAGAAAACTACATTTGGAAATGACCTAGCTGCTCAAAAGCCCTGCTTGACACTGTATAGGAAGGACTTGTTTTGCATTTAGGACCAACAACAAAATCTACATACGCCCATTACTTAGATACTCTACTATTCTAGCTTTCTTCCATACAGAACTGTCACAGTGCTTCTCATATTTATTAAACCCATTTTAGTGCAAGCACAACCAAAGGTGAAAGTGTGGGGGGAAAAATCTAACTTTGTTAAACAAAAGACTGAAAAGATGTCTGATTATTAAGGTGCTGTTTGCATTGATTAAGCTTCTGTTTGTTTCTGCTACACAGTGAATGAGCTAGGAGGAAGAGCAGCCTCAGGGTCAGTCAAGCCTTTGCTTTAGAACTGTTCACCAAGGTTTTTCTTTTACAATTATTACTATAGTTATTCATCCGTGGAGTTCCTTGTCTGTAGACTTTTTTCTGGTTTTTAGTGGTGCTGAGAAGCTCACACTGAAAATTAACCTTGAAAGTATGTTATAAAGAAAATAAAATTAAAAATTGAACTGGAAAAACAAACAAACAAACAAACAAAAAGAAGTATGGGTTAACAGCTCTTTAATTAATGACAAATCATTGGGAAAAGCTCCACAACAGGAATATTTTTATCAACTTGATAGTTTTGTGAATTATATTTATTTTCAAATGTAAATAGTTCCTTGATTTTTTTACTTACTAAATATTTGCCAGAATATGTTCGTCTCATTATATCAAAATATTTTTGTCTGGTTTACCTTTACATGGTTTTGCCTGAATGCTTCCTGGTTCAAGAACTATTTGAGCTACAGTCTTACTGCCTAATTGCCAAATGAAAATATAAAAAGGTGGGATTGAGGACAGAAGTCTCAATTGAATGTTTTTACTGTCATTTAATTATGTTGTTGTTCTTATTGTTTTCTTTTCTTTTTTTTTTTTAATTGTGGATAGTGGTTTGAAATAGATTATTCAATTCGGCTATACTGAAAAAAAAGAAGTGTCAAAGAGATCCAGGGACTTGCCAATTTCTTCTTCAGGGTTGGAACATTAGGGTAGTTTAAATAGAAGGCAGAAGATATACATCACAGCCAATGTGTGGTCCCCTACCCTATCATTGTCTCAGCTCCACCTCTCCTGCAAAACTTCTGACAAGTTGTAAGTCTTATCCAGAAGACAAGGTCCACCTCTAGTGGACCACCAGAGGCTCAGCCTTGCCTTTTCCCAACAGAAAGTTCCTAGGGAATCTCAAGTTTGTTAGGGTGCATGGTGTCATCCTAAATCCAGTAACAATCTTGTCCCCCGATGGACAAGAAAGACTGCAAGGTCCCACAGATATCTGGAGAAGCTTTATGTCAGGGACATTTTCCTGTCTTCCCATTTCAGCAGGCATCATGTTCTTCATACCTCTCTTTGGTGACAGGGAATAATGAGAATATGGATTTTCTTTTGAAAATTTTATTCTGAACAAAGCCTGACATTTGATTTTGTGTCACCTATCCTCAATATAGAGATTTATTCCATTCTGCCACATTACCAAGAAGGATAAGGAGATCCAGGGACCCAAGTCCATCTTCACTGTCATCTCACTAGGATATCAGTTGCTCAAGGTTCTTCTAGTAGTTGTCACAGTCAATTACCATACAGTGTAAACAAGACCTTATCAGAGATGATAAAGACAGAGTGGAAAAAGTGATGAGAATGTTAAACCCTGTCTCTGAAATATGTACTTTTACAAAACATTGAAGTTACAAAAAAATATATCTTACTGAAATTTTTAAATAAATATTTTATTTTATATTTTTATATTTTAAAATATTTTCTTATTTTAATTTTTATTAATTATACTTTATTCACTTTGTATTCCTTCCCCATGTCCTCTACTGATAGGGGAGGTCTTCCTCTCCTTCCTTCTGATCCTAGTCTATCAGGTCTCATCAGGAGTGGCTGCATTGTTATTTTTTTATATATTAATTACAGTTTATTCATTTTGTATCCCAGCTGTAGCCCCCTCCCTCATTCCTTCCCCATCCCACCTTCCCTCCTTCCCTTATCTCCTCTCATGCCCCTCTCCAAATCCACTGATAGGGGAGGTCCTCCTCCCCTTCCATCTGACCCTAGCTTATCAGGTCTGATCAGGACTGGTTGCATTGTCCTCCTCTGTGGCCTGGCATGGCTGCTTCTCTCTCAGGGGGAGGTGATCAAAGAGCCAGCCATTGAGTTCATATCAGAGGAGCTTCACAAGGAGAGTAACACGACCAAAAAAGAAATCTGGGCACAGGGGTCTTTTCTGAGACTGATACTCCAACCAAGGACCATTCATGGATACTACCTAGAACTCCTGCTCAGATACAGCCCATAACAGCTCAGTATCCAAGTGAGTTTCTAGTAAGGGGAACAGGTACTGTCTCTTAATGAAATTTTTAATTTGCCCTAGTTAATTATTTTATAACCAATTTTGAAAATAAGAAACAAAATAGAATTTCCAAAGACCTGAATTTACTAAACACTTTTAATAGAACAGTTTATATTTAAAACTTTAGGAAAACTTGAGCATCTTTTAAGAGCAAGGAAACTTCAAAGAAGTACAGAATTAGGAGTGTGATAGTCGTTCAGTTTTACCATGTTCAGGATTCAAAGCTTAGATATCAATAGATCTCTGCTATCAAAATGGTAGCCTTACCAAGCTGACAAAGTAATAAAAGTATTACACAAGATATTAAAGAACTCTTCAACTTAGTGGCATGCAGTTTCATAAGGATTCATATTTATTCTTTTCTTCTGAGTATAAAATAATAGCTTTTAAAAACAAAATTATCTATATTTGGAAGGTGTGAGCATACATGGGGAAAAACCAAGTTCCCTTTCACTAAGCCTATAGGCTTTTCTTCTAATCTTCAGGATTTAGAAGATAATTTTTAGAATAATAGTTAATGATTCCCAGAGCTTCTTTTCCATAGGAAGATCTGAAAAGCTTTGGAAGATTATGTGTTCAGTCTAGAGTCCTTAGCATGCAAAAGGGGCATGATCAAATTAAACCTTATAATGGTTGCTATGTGCCTCTGTTTCATATGCTGAGAAAGTCACACATACTCTGCTTGTCAGGGGAAGGTCTGAAGTACTTATCTTTTCTGTGTTCCAATCAGCACTCACGTTTGCCAGTTTATTCCATTAACAGTAATTTAATGGTTGACTAGAAATTGAATGATACATATTTTCCTTTCATTTATTTATTAAATAGCAAATATATTATAGTTTAAACAGATATTAGGATGAGATGGCAAGCTCATTGCAGAATCAATCAGGTAAAATCCTAAGATGTGTACATTGTTAACCTACAGGGAATGCTTTGAGTTCTTAGAAAATGCTTTAAGTGTAACAAAAGAGTGACCTATTACCTACTCATTCTTTTTAACTTCAATAAGGAAACTGGTTTATAAGTTGGAAACCTACTAGTCAGAAGGACAAATATGACTACTATGAGAAGCTGAAACACCCCTCATGGGGAACAACTCAAAAAGAGAAACAGGCTGAATTCCCAGTGCTCAGGAAGAGTCCTCAGGGGGAGGAAGGAGTCAGCTGTATTTAAGGCAACGTCTTTAGGAGCTATCCTAATCTAGTTCCTCTGTCCGAGGACCCACAGAAAAGTCTTTAGGAAAGCCTTCAGCGTCTGCAGGCTGGGACTCAGCCCTGGGATTTGGACACTGACTCTAGTCTAAAGCCACAGCCACTGCTCACATGCCTAGCTGCTCCCACCAGGAAGCCAATCTGCAGCATCACAGGGTTGCATCTAATTTCACTGCTGTACTCACTTTAAGAATTGCATTCAATTGAAACTCCATGTTATAGTCTAGCATAACAAATGGGGTTCACAAAGCTGGATTAGTTAATTATTTATATGGTTAAAAAAAAGAAAGAATCACTAAATGCCAAAGTATATAATGTGATCCACATTTTTATTAAACCCAAGGAGGTAAAATAACAAATTTCCACTAAAGGAAAAATAATTAAAAGGAAGGCCTTATGAATGTGCTAGTAGAATTTAGTATGTAACTGATATTTTCAGTGTAGCTTGCAAATAAAACATTTTGGAAAATTGTAATATTGGGTAAAGCAGATCAGGAAAGAAGTAAATCACAGGGTAGAGAGGCAGCTCGCAATTATGAGTATTTATTACTCCTTCTGAGAAACTCAGTTTGGTTTCCAGAACTCACATTGTTGTTCACAACCATCCTTAATTCCAGTTTCAGGGGATCTGATACCCTCTTCTGACCACTGCTGGCACTAGACACACATGTGGTACACATGCACACATGTAGACAAAGCATTCACATACATAAAATAAAATAACAGTGATAATAACAACAACAAAAAATAAAGTTTTGAATTTCTAAAGTATTACAAATAGAACCAAAGAATAGTGTCCATATTAATTTAAACGGTACAGGTAATATTGACTCCATAGACAAGGTAAATGGGAAGATCACATATTTCAAAGGCTGTGGGAACTTGCCATGGGAAGTCTTCTTCATGTCCCACAGTTTTAACGAGCTCAAGAAACTCTAGAAATGACTTTTTGGTTCTAGATTTCCTAGCAGTCAGACTTTATCACACAAAAGTATAAGGTCATCTTGAATTGTTCAGCCAAGACTACCTGTGACCTTTTTATTATCATTTCTGAACATTTGCAAATGCTTTACCCTTCCAGATAAAGAAAGAATTTGGTCCTAGGGGAAAAAAATAAACTTTTACTTATCCAAGTATAAAAATGTCACAAGTGTAGTATAAAAGCAAAGCTTAAATCAACATGCGCAATTCAGTTTTAAACTTAGTTTCATTAGTTTTAAGACCAGATTAACTCCTGATTTAATCTTATACCTCTAGAAAATAATTTACAGTGATAATGTTTTAAGGAGGTGGTTATAGGTATTAATTACCAAAAAGCCTCAGTGGACTGAGAAGCTCTGGACAGGAAAGTTGCCTTGACTGACAACACCTGTGGAAGCTTCTGATGAGGAGAACCACATACCAACCCCTCTAGTGTCAACCACCTCTGACTGCAGGGACCTGACCTGCAGATGGACTCTTCCATGCCCAATCTTCCCTCTTTTCCATTTCATAAAACAGGGTAAGAAGATCAATCCTTACTTAGAAAGACAAATAGGATGGACATTGGAAGTAGGAGAAAACAAGAAGCAGGATAGGAGCCTACCACAGAAGGCCTCTGAAAGACTTTACATAGCAGTGTATCAAAGCAGATGCTGAGACTCATAACCAAACCTTGGGCAGAGTTCAGGGAATCATATGAAAGAAGAGAGAGTTAATATAACCTGGAGAGGTGCTCGCTTCTGCAGCACATATACTAAAATTGGAACGATACAGAGAAGATTAGCATGGCCCCTGCGCAAGGATGACACGCAAATTCGTGAGGCGTTCCATATATTTTATGACTGCCTACAGATTGGGAAAGAATCTTCACTAACCCTTTATCTGACAGAGGACTAATATCCACTATATACAAAGAACTAAAGAAGCTGAAAAGCAGCAAACCAAGTAATCCAATTAAAAAATGGGGTACAGAGCTAAACAAAGAATTCTCGACAGAGGAATATCGAATGGCTGAGAAACACTTAAAGAAATGCTCACTCTCATTAGCCATCAGGGAAATGCAAATCAAAACAACTGAGATATCACCTTACACCCATCAGAATGGCCAACATGAAAAACTCAAGGGACAACACATGCTGGAGAGGTTGTGGAGAAAGAAGAACCCTCCTCCACTGCTGGTGGGAATGTAAACTAGTACAACCACTCTGGAAATCTATCTGGTGCTTTCTAAAACAATTAGGAATATTGCTTCCTCAAGACCCAGCTATACCACTGCTAGGTATATACCCAAAGTTTGCTCAAGTACACAAAAGGGATATTTGCTCAACCATGTTTATAGCAGCTTTATTTGTAATAGCCAGAACCTGGAAACAACCCAGATGTCCATCAAGGGAGGAATGGGTACAGAAATTGTGGTATTTCTACACAATGGAATACTACTCAGCAATCAAAAAGGAGGAAATCATGAAATTTGCAGGCAAATGGTGGGATCTAGAAAAGATCATTCTGAGTGAAATATCCCAGAAGGAGAAAGACAAACACGGTATATACTCAATTATATAGACCTATAAGATATGATAAACATAATGAAATCTATAAAAGATAAAAAAGATAATCAAGAGAGCGGACATGGGGTAAGATGATCAATCCTCGTTTAGAAAGACAGATGGGATGTACATTGAACATATGACAGGAGTCTACTGAGCGCATCTGAAAGACTCTAACTAGCAGGGTTTTCAAAGCAAAGACTCATGACCAAACCTTTGGCAGAGTACAGGGAATCATAAGAAAGAAGGGGAGTTAGTCTGATGGGGAAAGGATAGGAGCTCCACAAGGACCAAATATATCTGGGCACAGGATCTTTTCAGAGACTGACATTCAGCCAAGGACCATGTATGGATATAACCTAGAACCTCTGCTCAGATGTAGCCTGTGGTAGCCCAGTAACCAATTGGTTTCCCATAGTGAGGGGAACAAGGACTATTTCTAACAGGAACTCAATGACTGGCTCTTTGGCCTCCCCACCCCCCAAGGGAGGAGCAGTCCTGTTAGGCCACAGAGGAGAGCTTTGCAGCCAGTCCTGAAGATACCTGATAAAACAGGATCAGATGAATGGGGAGGAGGTCCCCCCCATCAGTGGACTTGGAAAGGGGCATGGTGGAGATGAGGGAGGGAGGGAGGGACTGGGAGGGAATGAGGGATCAGTACAGGGCTGGGATACAGAGTTAATAAAATGTAACTGATAAGAAAAAAATAAAATTCAAAAAAAAATATAACCTGGAGAGGACAGGAGCTCCACAAGGACCAAATGTATCTGGGCACAGGGGCTTGTCTGAGACTGATTCTCCAACCAGGGACCATGCATGGAAATAACCTAGAACCCCTGCTTGGATGTAGCCCATGGCAGCTCAGTATCTAAGTGGCTTTCCTAGTAAGGGGAACAGGGACTGTCTCTGGCATGAACTCTATGGCTAGCTCCTTGTCCTCCCCAGCCCCCCATGGGAGGAGCAGCCTAACTAGGCTACAGAGGAGGACATTGAAGTCAGCCCTGGTGAGACCTGATAAGCTAGGGTCAGATGGAAGGGGAGGAGGACCTCCCCTATAAGTGGACTTAGAGAGGGGCAAGGAGGAGATGAGGGAAGGAGGGTGGGATTGGGGAATGAGAGAGGGGCTACAGCTGGGACACAAAGTAAATAAACTGTAATTAATATAAAAAAAAGAAAAACAAAGCAAAACAAAACCTTAAGACCCCCATTCCATGAGCACAGTTTCACATCTGCAGAGACTGTGGCCCTTCAGTTGTTTTGATTAAAGCACAATTTAGCCTCTGGAGATGCCTGGTAGGTTAATTTTGTTTCTACTTCATGCCCATCAATCCCAAGTAACAATGACCATAGGTAGAAGCAGAAAACTAATAACATTTTTTTTGAAAATGCTTCAACATAGCAATTTCTTAGAATAGTAATTAGAAGATCTGTACACCAGCTAGGCATGCTGGTGCAAGCTCATAATCCCAGCAATAGAGAAGTGAAATGAGGAGGTCAGAAATCCAAGAGCAGCTTTCATGACACAATCAGCTTAAAGCCAGACAAATCTACATACGATTCTGCCTCTAAAGTAATGGCAACACATTCAGAAAATGTCTACATAGCTTACAACCTGACTTTTTGTTAAACTTGTATAGCAAAAGATGGTAACATCAGACCAGGGAATATTTAAAGGTGACACACTGAATACCTATTTTCATTTGAAAATCAGATGGCAAAGACCTGAATAAAATATTTAAAATCCAGTATAGGAATTGAACTTCTGATTAAAACAGATTTTATTAATCTAATATATTTTCAAATTTAGCGATAAAATGAAAATTACAGTTATAAAACCCCCCTGCTTTAGAGAACAAGTGGGGGGAAGATGTTCTTTAAAGGGTCTATGAGAATGTCTTAGAAGTGCAGCCCGTGTTGATCACACAGTGCCGTGTTCATGCTGTTCTTGGAGAAGTCTGCACGAACATGCAATTACTGCTTGCCACACAGCACCTGTGAGGATCGATTCCATTTCATTTCTGTTTAAACAGGAACACAGACAGAAGTATGGAAACATTCTCCTGTAATTCACAGTAGTTACTGCACAATAGCAATCGTAGGTATTTAGAATCATAAATTTCAGTACCCCAGAAAGTTAGGTGACACACCTTGCCGTTTCCTCCCTCTTTATTTTCACAGGTATTGATTTCTTAATAAAATCCCAAGAAGCAAGAGGTGTAGTAGAAGAGTTAAGTGTTATAAACTTTGAGATTAATAGCTTTTAATACAACAGATTTTATTAAGTTATAGTTGTTCACAGAGGACCATATTGCAGGATAATACAGAGCCTAGGAAGATTACAACTTGTACACTGACACACAGAAAAACAGCCATATCAACAATACAGGGATTGTTATAGTTGTGCATGAAGTGGCATGCTAGTAAAAATTTAAATGGTATTTGGCCAATCAAAAAATTTCAAAAAATTTGAAAGTCTCAATATACTGTGTTTTCTAGTTTCTTAGGCATAGATAGTCCCACGTGGCTGATTAATGTAACCGAGAAAGATGTAGAGACGTTACATGACATTTTGATCACATAAAACCAGCAAGTGTTAAAACTATCATAAGGCTGTCAGAGGGCTGCCTTTATAACGGTATATAGATAAGGCCACCCTAAAAAGAAGGTGAAGAAAACTCAGATTTCTCAGCCCCTTGCCAGTGACATAAATGGATTACTGCATAGCTGATGCCAATTTCTCCTAGCTTGAGAGATTTGGGAAGGTTTGACCTCAACTTCCTTTTTCCTAGAGTCTGGGCATGGGTGAGTTTCTGAGTTTCTATTTATACAACAGGACCTGAAGTTATTCATTTGACATATGAGGAAAACTTAGGCTCAGGAGGACACCTGACCTACGCTCATTGGATCATTGCCTGGAAGTTAATTAGCAATCGGCAGGGTATAAGCAAGCCTACAGGTGTCGTTCAGACCATCAACGACAAGGGTTATTTTCGGAGCAGCCTTACCTCTTGAAGCACTCTCTTCATCTTCAGTAGCAGCGTCTTCACTGCTGTGCACTCCTGGAGCATCAATCTGAACGGCAGAGAATCTATGCCTCCATTTTCCTCCACACCCAGCAGGGGCCAATCTGCAGAGGGACTGTTGGGCATGCGGCCGACATGGGAACACCAGGCTTCTTGATCAGTGTCTTTTGTTATTTTCAGGGAAAGGCTCCTAAGAAGAAACAAGATAAAAAATTACAATGTGGTGTGCTTAAAGCAGCATTTCCTCCATTGTCAATCAATGTTAATATAGCACTAAAGCCTTCCTGTGATCTTTGTTATTTCTATGAAATAGTCCTTGAAATACTCAGACCTTCAGAGGAAATTATCAATTACATATTTTGTGTTAAAATTCAATGATAATTACAATTTTAGATTATGGTATTTCCCCAATTAGTACTTCATTTATACATGGAACCACTTATGAATGTTGAGACACTAGAAGACAAATTTTTGTATGTGAAGTTTCTAATGATGTGCTTACATTAACTTGAATGGGAATATTCAGAGGCAAAATCATAAAAAAATCAGTTTAATCGCTTCTGACTTAAATTTCTAAAGCAACCAATAACAATTTTAGTCAGAAAGGCAGCATATGTAGGATTTTATGTTAAAACTGTGGCATAAGGAAAAATGTGTAATTCCACAGTGGCATTAGCATGGAAAGGAAGAAGACTATGTCATACCTTAAAAAACTATCAGTCTGGCATGAGGCCTATTTTACCTGAAGACAATTGACAAAAGGAATATTAAAAAAAAGTCCTTTGCTCCTCGCATCCCCACCCACATTCCCTCACCCCCCACCCCCACCACTTACCCAACCTGGCACCACACAACACATTTGCCTAAAATCAGATGCAGGTTTCCAAAGCTTCCTTTTCCTTTCTCTACCAGAGAGATAGGTTCTGACTTCAGAAGACAGTTCTTGATGCCCTAGTCTTGAGACACAGCAGATAACTCTAACAAGCCATGCTCACTAAGCCTTGTCGTCATTAATTTTCTCATTTATTTCCATCCCATAACTTGCCTTCCAAAAGCTGCAGTCACTTTCCTGATCTGGTTAGTTCTATAATTGACCCTTCTTTGGTTAAGCTGCCCAGTGGTTTGAGTGCTAACTGTCCTTCGAGGCACTCCTCTATGAGAGCTTCCAGTGCACTAAGACACACCTGTTAATGTCATGCTTCTGTAGTTCCCCCTGGTCCCTCAGTCTAGTCTCGGGACCCACCTGCAGAACATGGCAGGGTAGAGGAAAGGATCAAGCACATTCTGCATGGAAAACTTTTTTAAACTGGTAAAAGACATTTTAGGGGGTGGATAACAGTCTAGTAACAAAATAAATACTCCTTACAAGACTCTGAGAGAGAGGCGTGCAAACTCTGGAAGTATCAGCTATGTTTACATGCCCATGTACTGCATGGCTATCTGGAGAAAGCTCACACTTAGCTCTAATTCCAGAGCTGCTTACTCCTCCCTCCGCTTCCTCAGACGTACAGTAAACTGAGGCTGTATCGACTCCCAACTTGTTTAAACTGGAGTATATTGACACACATGATATGTGTCACAGCATGGCAGTGGGACAGGAGTCTCCAAACATGTTATCCGTGCTCACTGAACTACAGATACAGAGTTATAATAGTAAGAACTTTCTTGTCTTCCTTTAAAGGGAATTTGTAATTTGTACTTAGGAATATAAAAAAAAGGTAATACAAAATCAAACAATTCAGATTTTAAATTACTTAAGTATCCAAGAAAATATTACACTTTGGCAGTGCTTTGTACCTTCCCAACATAGGTTCCTAGTACTTATGTCATGCAGTTCAGAACACACACACACACACACACACACACACACACACACACACATATGTGTGTATGTATATGTGTATTTATACATGAATGTGTATGTATGCCCACACATGAAAACTAAAGATCTCTGCAACTGACAAGTAGCTAAGATGGGCTAGATAGATACAAAAATACACACAAAAGATAAAATTAACATGTGTTTTATACTTCAGCAGTTGGAAGGGAAAATGCTGGCATTTTCCCCCTCAATTGTTGTGAAAATTCACACTCCCAGGAAAGTGATAGTGGCTGAAGTTGTGACAATTGGGTGTTGTCATTGAGTTAGGAGGATCTTCTCAGCTTTGCACTCCTTAGTAACTGAGTCCAAATGATAATTACAAATGAGAATTTCCTGAGACATTTTACATGGACAAGAAAAAGTGAACCTACTCCAAGTGCCCAATGAATATAAATTAGGTGGAGTCTGTTAGCAGCAAGACCAGTAGCTGCCCTGGTCCTCAGGAGGACATCTTACACTGCTCATTCCTACACTTGCATGCCGGTCGTCATTCTTCCGAATGGTTAGGCCACATGGCTTACATTTCATAACTGTCAACTTCATGGTCAGTATTGTAATATTAATGGCTTTTTAATAACAGAACATCATTGTACATAAAGCATCACATGTCTATGATGAAAGTGTTTCTATGATAAAAAAAAAAAAAAAGCACAAAACATTCTCACATGAAGTCCTAGCTCTCTCTAGCTGGCTAGACTGGATGCCCCGGTGCTGTTCTGATCAGAAGTGGCCAAGGCTCAAAGGGCAAAGCAGCTCCTGTGCTGGGGGCTGACAACGACTGTTGACTAGCTTCTGATTTTTTGGTTCCATGGTGCATTAATCATCAACACCACCACAAAACAGCAAAACAAAGCCTGCGCTATTCAACACTCACTCAGATCACCTCTAGGATTATTTGTAGCACTGTATGATAGCAGCCACATATTCTTTGATGCCTAGAATGGCTAATAATAACTAATTTAAATTTTAGTTATATTTATGTAAGACTGAGTTGAGACTTATGGACCGTTCTCAGTCCATAATGAAAATAACTGCGTTCCCATAAAAATAACAACTGAAATAATTAATAATAAATGTAGTGACAATATTCTAAAAGGCCAGAGGATTTGAGAGTATGAACTGGTACTTAAAACTTTTAACTTTAATTTACTGTAGTGAGTTGGCTTCATAATTTTGCCACTGGGATGCCATGTGAGATAAGAATTTATTTTTTATCAACCTTTCTAATGTAAATATATTTTCAGTAGGACAGATAAGTTTAACAGAAAATGTATTGACTTGACACAAAGTATAGATGCATTAGACAATATTTTCTCACCACAGAGCAAAAACATGAGTATTTTCACAATTTACCCCTATGCAACTGACAGTTATTAAATATAAGCAGTGTGCCGTAACCATTCAGAAGAGTGACGGTCAGCATCAATATACACAGGAACTATCAGTGTGAGAAATGTAAAAACTTAATGCTTCACCTTTACATAAAAATGCATATCCAACTAATTATTTTCCCAGAACCTATGATGCAGAAAATTGAAGGTAGATTATAAAAATTCGGCATAATTTACAAATTTGTCCTGGTGCAGCAACTGCTTTTCCACATCTTGCCTTACATCTCCTCTCATCCTTGCTCTTGACCAAGTCACACTAGGACCCCTGAGAAGTGCGAACTCTACCCTGCTTCAGAGCCTTACATATGTGTTGTCTGCACAAAAATGGCCTCTTCCCTACCTTCAGGTTTGCCTTCAAAATATATATTCAGGAGAACGTTTGTACCCAGCAGTTACCTCACCCACCAAAAGTATACTGACACCCCTTTTTCGTAGTAAGCTTTTCTTCACAGTGGCTATCAAATGTGCAGTTAAGAGACATTTTGGAGAGATCACTCTGAGCACACTGAACTGTGCTGAACTGCACACTTCATGTTCTAAATGCAAACAAGTGCTTCACAAGGTATCACCAGAGTTGCCTTTCGAAATATCCCCAGGCAAAAGAGAAAAAGAGATGAATTCCCAGGTGCCTAAAGTGAAATCAAAGTAACAGTGTTTGTGCAAACTGCCATTGCAGTGGCTTCCTTTCCAAATCTGAGAGAAAATATATATGATCTGAATTGTAAGCTGCTCAGCAAAAATTTAAAAGTTTTTGCTTTGCCTTAAAAAATACGGTTTATCTTGCCTGTCCATTCTTAGGACTTTTTCCACAACCTACTTTTTCACGATCACTTCTCGCAGGTTCTCTACCTTTGATATGACCTATGATTTAAGATCAAATTTAAAGACAAGATTACACTTAACAAGAGGTGGAATGAAGAAAAATAGAAAATTTTATGATATGATGGAGAATGGCCTAAATTAGTGTTTAAAGGAATTATTCTACATATGTAAATTTGTTCACTAATAGACATTTTCCACTGTGATTAATCATCGCATCACAGCTGTTCTCTAACTGGGTTCACATCACAAGCAAGTGTCCTTCCGAGAGAACTAAAACAGACAACGCCAAAGACACCTCATATATTTGGAAATAAATTTCACTCTCCTTTGTTTTTCTCTGATATTATAGAAGCAAACTATCAGGAAAAAAATCACATTGTCTTGTTTTCCTCTATCAAGTAGGTATGGATCAATTCTGTAAACCTGCAAGTTTTTGCTCTCAAGTATTCTGTGGGTATCACCAACCAATGTAAATTCTCTGATGCATTGTCAAATTTTTGTATTCGTTTTTTAAATTGTACATTTTCTTCTGTGAAAATTGGGATAGTTTCCTATGCAATTCTCTGTCAATATATGGAAAATGATTATCTAGAAATGGTAGGAACATAGAAAGACTGCTCAGTGGTAAAGAGCATGTCCCAGTTTGCTTCCAATTGCTGTGATAAACACTGATTAAAACTAACTTGTGGGAGGAAGGGGTTTATTTGACTTACAGATCCTGTGTCATAGTCCATCATAGAGGGAGTCATCAATTAAGAAAATGTCTTCTAGACAAGGCCAAAATTCAACCTGATGGAGGCAATCATTCAATGGATATGCCCTCCTTCCAGATATTAGTGTTAAGCAGTCAAAAGCTATGACAGAGAACATATTACTCTTGCAGAGGACCCAAGTTAGATACTCAGCCATGTCAAGTTGTTTACCACTATCTCTAGTCTAGCTCCAGAGAAATTGGTTCCTTGTTCTAGTTTCTGCAGTACTTCCATTCACTTTCGTTTGTGCATATTCTCACATACACATATATACATAATTAAAAAAGCTCTAAATCACATAAGAAAAGCAAATTATAGTTGAATAGTCTGTACTCTAAAGAATATTTATCTGAAGAACTTCTGAGAATGTTAAAAGAAAATCTAGAACCACTGTAGTTAAATTATTACTACACTCTTAGATGTATCACAGAGACAAAGACCGTCAAAAAGTGTGTGTAAGGAAGCTGGGAATTGGCCACAGTTACCTTTGATGACAGGCAATTCATGAGGCCTTTTACTTACATCATTTACCTAATTTAAACTATTTAGTGGGAAAATACACTAGAGAATGCACTATGCGTTTTATTTTCTTCAAAAAGTTCACAAATTTTGCATCTATACTATTGACTTACTCTGAACTTCTCCTCTACAGTAAGAGTTTCATTCTGTCAGCCTAGGAGAGTCAGTAATATAAGAATGACCATTCACAAAATGCAATTCTAAAATTCAAAGCATTTATTGTCAATGCTACTTATTTTGTGGCATCTTTTCTTTGCTATCAAAATAATGGGAAACAATACCAGGTTTGCTTAAAGAATTATCAGATAGGAAATTTGACTAATATTTCAGAGACACATTTCCGTCATGAATTCATTTTTGTTTCATCAACACATAACAATTGCAACATGTAATTATTTAAAAGCTTGGATTTAAAACCATTCATTCCTGATCATTTAAAGATTTATTATTTATTTATTTAATTGTATCTCTATGTTTGTTTGCTTCTATACAAATGCGTCTTGAAAATGTCTTCAAAATTCCCTTCTACCTATCTTATTAAAATTTGCCTAAACATTTTGCAAATGTGACATTCAATTGTAACATACAGAAATTTTACAGACTGTAGAGATGTTTCCATGACTAAGAACACTGGCTGCTCATCTAGAAGACTTGGATTTGGTTCTTAGCACCCAACTGCAGTTACTGACAGTCTATAGTCCCAGTTCTATGGGATCCAACACACTCTTCTAGCTCTACAGGCAGGAGGTATCCTTAAGGTTCCAAACATTCATGCAAGCAAAATATTCATAAACATTACATTAAACTGGATTTAACAAAATAAAATATTTCATGCTTGAAGGTGTCTCAGAATTTAAGATCTTATATAATCCAGAGCAAAGTCATGTGAGTAGATTATAAAACTTTATAGTAACTTATAAAAAAACAATATTGTTTGAGAAGTTTGATACATTCACCCTGAATGCCCAGGATTTTGCTATCCAAGTGCTTAGTGTGGTATGGAAGTATAATCTACACCGTGTACATTTTTAAAAGATAATCAGTTCTTCCTGTGTAAGCTGACATAAAGACAATACCAAAAATAAATATACACGTACACAAATATTTATAATATTTATATGTTTAAATGAGGTATAGATTATTACTTTGTGTAAACCTATATAACACTAATATTTATTAATCTGAGAAAGAGTAATATGACCCACATAAATCTTAACAAATTATGTAATTATATTCTTTAGGAAACAAAAGTAATTTTGATAGTTTGCATTCAAGTTGAACCAGAAAATGAGTAAATGTTTTCATAGTACACAGAACACAAGATTTCCAAATACCTTCACAAAATCCTGCATACATGCATGCACCACATACACAAATTATTGAGCTACTTATGAAGTGGTTTTATTTTCAGGCTGCTGAAAGAAAACTTGCTTTTGCTTGAATTGCTAAACATTTAGTCTTAGTTAAATGTTCAGGGGAGTTTCCTTGGAGAGACCTAATCAAACATCTGCCCCCTTTTAAACTGCACCAATGACAAACAAAAGTACAGTTACAGCAAAGTCTAACTCGGGAACCAATTAGGTCACTGGGTTTACTGGGTAAATAACAGAGTATAAGTGAAGGTTACTTACAAGATCACGGATAACCCCAGGGCAGTGCCAGAAAGTCTCACCACAAAACGGGTAACGATGTCCCCATAGCAGTATAAATGGGTTCTCCCTTGTTAATTTTCCAAGTATACATACTCTACACCTCCAGAGACCAGAAAGTCACATTCAAATAGGGTAGAATTACATGCAAATGGCCAAGAGGTATGGAGGGAAGTGGCTAGAATCCCAGGTAAGACTACATCCCCCCGCCCCCCGCGTCCTCTTCTATGAAGGAACATTAAGTCAATAAGTCTGATCTTAAGACCTCTTACCAGTCATGATGGCTCAAACAGTGTTCTAAGCCTTGTCCCCATTCATGAGTCCCCTCTGAGAGGGCATTGTGACTAGTTCTTGAAGCTCCTGTTGCCATGACTTCCCTGCCACAACATGCTGTAAATGGGAACAATGAGCTGCAAATCCCTTTTCTCCCCCGAACTACTTATTGTCACAGTATTTTTAATCACATACAACTGAAAAGAAACTAGAACACTAAAGGAAAGGAGCATGCAGACTAGCAGAACAGATTAGAGACAAATGTTCTCAGTCACCGGCCATGAGAACTCCATCCTTTCACGCAAACACACTGTTCTGCACAGCACACATCCCGTTCTCACCCTGACATTCCATCTCCAAATGTTTGCATTGCTTCAGGCTGCTTGCTCTTCTCATGTGTTTAGTGACAACCTGCATATGTGTCTGGTACTTCATTTGTCATGTTGTAATTTCAGCTCTTTCAGAGGATTGTTGAATCCCTAAGCATGTTTTGCAATTCTAAGTGCCTTGCTTCCAGCAGTATTTTAATAACTATCCATTGCATGGGTGAAAGCACGATAATTTCACACACATAAAACAAATGTGCTAAGAATTGTACATTATTAACTGTAAGTATTGGATTTATAGATTGCAATTTCTCATGAAAAGAAAAACTGTTAGTTCTACCCTTGAAGAGTCACCAAAGGCAATCTTATCAAAGCAGTAAAATATTCACTCAGATCATTACAGATAGATATTAAAAAAAGGGCAACAACTCTGAGTGGCAGCACAGTGACAGGAGGAATAATGCTGAAGGGTGGAGTATGAAGAGTCACCCAGCAGTTTCACAAGGAGACAGTTTGGGAGTTGCTTCTGCATTTAGGTAAGCTCTTACTATTGTAAGGTGCTTGCTCTCAAGATCAAACAAAGTTAAAATGAAGAGCCTGCTATTTGAGGGAAAGTTTCTGTTTAATTTAGGAAACACTGCCCACTTATTTAAATTTCTTTCCAAACAAATAAATATAATCACACTTCTCATAGCAAAGCATTTGAGCTACAAATGAAGCAACTTCAAGTCCTGAGTGAAGGATTATTTGTGCCTGTACTTGCATTAACAAATACAAAGCAACTAAAATTTAATGTATTTGCAATCACTGAATAGTGTTTCCTTAATTATCAATCCTAGTTTTATCCCCAATTATGATGCCTTTGAAGATATTTTATTTCTCATTTGCATTATTACTAACATAGGAAAAATTATAATCTGTATTGAGTTAATTTAGCATTGGAGGGGCTGCAGTCAGGCTACTTGTAACAGCTGCTTTGTACAGCACCTGCACTATGCAGCAAATGGAATGCTTAGTCGCATAAGCCCTAACTAGATTGAACAGCCATCACATTATGAAAAAACAATTTTAGACCTCAGGATGAAAATTATGGTTTGTAAAAAAGCTAAAACAAATTAAAATATTTTAATTATCAAGTTTGTTTTTAAAATATCTAAATACTTAGAAAGTCGTGATGCTATCTATATATTAGTGTAATAGTAACTGAAAAATCCTAATTCTTTTAACTGTTTAATCCTTCATTTCTTAAACATATCAAAACACTCATTTATGATTTTAATAATATCTACTGATTTCCTAAAAAGCTAAATTTGTGAAATTTTAGCAAAACTAATTTCCTGAGAAAATGTGTAGATAGTTTACTATGCAATTACTTTAAACATATTGCATTACTAATGGTAATGCCTAGATCCCCATAAACATTCACACTATCGACAGGTGAGCCCTTTAAAGGTATCTGACTACACAAATGTAATTACTTTGTAATTAATAGAAACCTAACTATAAATGGAAAAGTAACAAACCAATGACTCCTTTTTTCTCTCTGGACCATTCCTTGAAGGTTGCTAACCATAACAGGTCTAATGACCAGTTTCAGTATAAGCACATATTGGTTAATAAGTATCAAAACATGCCCACAGCATAAATGCTTGTTACAACAAAATCCTTGATGTTTGTAAGAGAGTTTGAGGCTAGACCTTGAAACAGAGGACACAGATCATCATATATGAACTGATTAAATGACAGGGTACAGTAGCAAAATTACCCTTCCTTGTTGGTAGAGTACAGGAAATCTAAAATGATATTCCCATCAGACATCGAAACACCGCTGCAAGGTCATGTAAATCAGGAAGCACACAACGGTTTGTGTTGCTGTTGATACATCTTCTCTAGTTTTGGAGACACAGATACACAAATCCCTGGACTCTGTCTTCTTTGAATGTTATATCTAGTTCTTTCTCTCTGTGCTTTAGTGTACTTGACATTCAAACAAGATAACAGTGGCTGTGGGAGGCATGGCTTCTCTTTCAAAGAAACAGCGGAGACACAGATTGGTATCAATGTTCAGTTGTTGTTGAAACAGGGCTGAGACTAAAAAGGAAATATGCAGACCCATTCCTAACATACCCAAAGAAGAGCTGAGAAAAGAACCTTCATTTCATTGTTCACCTGAGGAGAGCTCTCATAGAAAAAGGTAACAAAAGAACAAACTTTAAAAATAAAACAAGCACGTAAATAAACAAGACTCAAATGGCAGAGTGAGCTGGCTTCACATCTATTTTATATTTGAAGAGGAAAAATACTCTGTGCTTCAAACACAGAAAGTCTGTACCCAGAGGGTGCATTTTCACCTCTCCACGCTTGCCAGAGAAGGCTATTTGACAACTGCCTCCATGATGTACCACACTGAAAGTCACAACCTTCCTGTATAGAAATACACAAGTAAAATTCACCACCGAGAAATTGTAAGATTTCCACCTAAAAGATATTAAAATTATTTATTTGTAGGCAATACCTATGTTTTGTATTGTTTTGTTATTCTTGGTCAAGCATCTTTGTTAAATGGTTCACATTCTGAGAAAGCCCTTGTTCTCCACCATTGTCCTTACTGCAGTCTACATGGAAATGAAAAACGAGGTTCACACCCTCTTACCTACATGTCAGAGTACATATTCTGCAGACTCAAGTATCCAAATCTCAACGGAAAAAAAAAAGAAAGAAAAAAGAAAACCACTACAGTTGATTTCTTGTCACAGAACACTGAGTGTCCCAGTCTCAAGTAGAACAGGCCTCTTACTGCGCTCTTACATTGCTTTGGCACTCTGCTGCCATCATTATACCTTCCATATTACTTTCTTATGACGTCCTTTTTTGGCTGGTCTTCATCTAGCTTAGCCAGGCTCATCTAGCAGACTTAGCCTGAGACTCCTGCTGTCCCTGCCCAGCTTAAGTCTTTGAAGACTGACTTTCCTGTGAGCCATTGCTTTTCTTCAACAAACATCTCTGAAACATTTTCTGTATTTGAAGAAAAGTGGGTCTCTGGGTACCAAAGAAGTTTATAGTCTGCTTGTGAGTAGCTCCTCCAGCTAAGGCTCCAACACAGTGCTAGACTGTTTCTACTTTGCTTCTTGAATGTAATCTTTCTAGGTTCCTCTCTGTAATCTTCACCTTTGCCTTGAAATATTACTGCCGAACAGATAATCAGAATTAATTAGTGAGGTGCTATATAAAATTTTGTTTACAGGCCAATCACTTTTTACTACTGCTCTGTCCCAACACTCCGATGCTATGTCCAAGTTCTTACTCTTCTCAACAGGTAATTAATTCAGCTGATAAGCTTTAGTTGATGATGTACAACACTTTTAGTTTAGCAGATTACCTCTTGCCCATATAATTATAACAAAAAACATGTAGATGCTTAGAGAATGGTGTCTACCCAAAGCAGACATTTAGAGGTACTTGGTGAATCCAATGCTGCTCAGAGCTATATTTTCTGATAATATGTTGTAATGCATTTAGAAGGAAAAAAAAATGTTAGTTATTCTTCAAGGGATCTCTTTTCACCAGGGAAAAAAGTGGCTGAGACGTCAGCATTAGAGCATTACAGGAGCTGTGTGTTAATGTGGAATTATCCTGATTTAAAATGGAGTAGTATGAGCCATAAATCTCCTAAGTCATATATTATAGTGCTCAAATTTCTTTTCAGAGGTAGTGTAGTAAATCGACTTTAATTCATTTTCTCTCTTTGTTCATTAGGAGAGCAAAAATTGATGGCTGGTTTCTGTGATTATCTTGTCTTTTAGATGATAGACTATTCTCTGTTCTCCAAGTATATTGTCCTCCTAAATAATCAACATAAACTTTAGGACATGTTTTCCAACATTTCAAAAGTAATTACCTATTTGCTACTCTAACGTTTTCTCCCATGGATATCTTTCTAGAATTTCTATAATAAAATTTTACCTTGAGATTAGACAAATATGAAAATTTTTCTAAGATATGAAAATTTTTCATTTTAGTATCATTAAAAATATGTTAGTACACACATACTTTTGTAAACAAACACAGGTTTTTTTTTGTTTGTTTGTTTGTTTGTTTTTGTTGGGTTTTCAAGAGAGTGTTTCTCTGTAGCCTTTGTTGTTCTGGTCTCCTTTTGTATACCAGGCTAGCCTCAAACTCATAGAGATCCACCTGCCTCTGCCTCTGTGAGTGCTAGGATTACAGGCATGTACCCCCATGCCTGGCTCACAGTAATCTTAAACTATACTAATATAACAAGGGGAATATGTATTATTAGCTTTTCTATACCATTGTTGTATAAGCCACACAAGAAAAGAAGGGAACGAAAGAGAGGAAAATATACTGAGTAAGATTCTGAAATGTTAGTATGAATTTGAGCAGTTTATATGTACAGAGAAATTTCTGTAATAAACACATTGATTAAACTTAAGAGGCAGAGTTTATTTTCAGTTTAAGATGGTGCTTTGCTATTTTTTTCCTACTAATGTGACAAGACACCATAGTCAAGCAACTTGGATTTATTTCATGTTACAACTCTCAAGAACCACTCATTAACTGGGAGAAGTCAAGCCAGAAACTTGAGGCAGAATCTCAAGCAAAGACAGTGGAGAATGCTCCTTACTGGTTTACCCCATATAGTTTGCCCATTTTGCTTTTTTTATAGCACCCAGAACTATCTGACCAAGAATGACAATATCCACAGAGTGTGGGACCATTCTATATCAATCATTAACTAAGAAAACACCTTATAGAGTTGCCTAAAAGTCAATCATATGGAAGCATTTTCTCAATTAAGATTCCTTCTTCCCAATGCAGCTAGTCCTGTGAGACCTGAGAAACTAGGGTCAGATAGAAGGGGAGGAGGACTTCCCCTATCCGTGGACTCAGGGAGGAGCATGGGAGGAGATTAGGGAGGGATGGTGGGATTAGGAGGGGATGGGGGAAGAAGCTACAGCTTGGGATACAAAGTGAATAAACTGTAATTAATAAAAAAATACGTAAATTTTAAAAAGATTCCTTCTTCGTAAATAATGTAGAGAGAAGTTGTTTCATGGTATATTGTTGGCATATGCTGTGTGTCAAAGAAATGAGCATTAAATGTTCTAAAATTATACCACCCATTAAATATAGGTATAATATATGCTAAACGACACAATAATATGCTAGAAAAATATGATTCTCTTCAGAAATACTGGTATTGTGAAAATACTTCCATGAGAATAATCATTAACGCATATATATAAAGCATGCCAGTCATATAAGACCTACCTGTACATTTTAGAAAATATGTACTTGGGGTATTTACACACTAGAAAACATGGGCATTAGTCATTAATGTCTTTTCTGAGATACATGGTGTTCTCTCTATAAACCAACTGAGATTTGAATAAATCCTTCTCATCTCAGGGGACATTAAAGCAACAAAGGACAAAACACCTTGCCTTTGACCTCTGATTCAAGTTCTAAACTCTCTGAATTAGCCCACATTTCACAAGAAGAGAGATTAGAATTAAGCTCTAGCTGCCAAAATAGTTCAGTTTTTAAGTAAGGTGATATGCTTTTTACTGCTGTGATGAAACATCAGAGCAAATTGTAAAAGAAAGCATTTGACTGGCCTTACAGTCCTGGAGGGTTAGAGTCCACAATGGCAGAAAACAAGGCGTGGTCACAGGACCAGCTAAGAGCTCACCTAATGATCCCCAAACAGAGGAAGAGATAGCACACTGGCATGGATCCTTTGAAACCTCAAAGCTATTAACTCCCCCCACCCCCATGATACACCTCCTCCAGTAACACTTCCTAATCCTTCTCAAACACTAACTGATGACTAAGTATTCACATGCATGAGTCTACGGGGCCATTCTCATTCAAACCACCACCTAGCACTCCCTTTCCTATAATTGTGTCAACACAAAGTATGCTCATTTAATATTTGAGACAGGGTTTCTCTGTATCACCTTGGCAGACCTGGACTCACATTTTTTAAATTAATTAATTAGTTAATTAACCTCACATCCTGATCTTAGCCCCTTCCCTCCTCTCCTCCGAGTCCCACCCTCCCACTCTTCCTCTGCTTTCCCCGTTCCCCCTCACATATTCCTCAGAAAAGGGGGAGACCCTTCTACCAACAAAATCCAGCTCATCATGTTGCATCAGGACTGAGTGTGTCCTCTTCCCCTGTGGTCTGATAGGCAGCCCTGACTGGGGAAACTGATCAAAAGGCAGGCAATATAGTCCATGTTGAAGACAGACCCCATTTCCTTTACTAGTGGACCCACATGAATCCTGAACTGCCCTTTGGCTACATCTGTGTAGGGGGCCTTGGTCCAGTCCATGTATGAGCCTTGGTTGGGTGCTTCAGTCTCTGAAAGCCCCTCTAGGCCCTGGTTAGTCGGCTCTGTTGTTCTTGTGGAGCTCCTGTCACCTCCAAGTCCTTCCGTCCTTCCCACTTTTACACAAGAATCCCTATGCTTTGCCCAGTGTTTGGCTGTGAGTCTCAGAATCTATTTGGCTCCACTGCTGTGTGGAGCCTCTCAGAGAACAACTAGACTAGACTCCTGTGTGCGAACATAGCAGAGTATTATTAATAGTGTCAGAGGCTGGCTCTCTCCCATGGGAGAGGTTTTCCTGGACTCACCTTGTAGACTAGGCTGGCCTTAAACTAACAGAGGTCCTCGTCCCTCTGCCTCCCAAGTGCTGGGATTAAAGGCGTGCACTGCCATACTCTGCCTTTGCATTTTATTTATTAACTAATGTACTGAGAGGCAATGTTTCCTTCTGTCATTGCTGTAAAGACATGAGTCTGCCAAATGTAATGTCGACTTTATCTCTATTTGTTCGGTATTGTACAAGTATGTAATAAGTATTTATTAATATATGTGGCAATGACTGAACATTATAAGCGAATATATCTCTATCAAAAATATCACATTTGAAATATTAACACAAGAGGTTTATTATATGGCTTATATAAATTATGGGTTTGATTTTTAGGTATTCCCATAATTTTAGAAGCACATCATTCAAGTGGTGTAATCAGTAATATAAACACACTCCGTACTTGCACCTGAAAGAGGCTGACAGCACCATGACCAAGAAACTTAATAATTATTGGAAACATTAATATTAATATTTCTGTAGTGTTTATACATACTTCTCAGCTCCATTATAATTGATTGTGTATATTTTGTATATGTGAGAGTGAAAATGTTGCTACCTAAAGTCCCTCTCCCACATATGCATGTATATACCCCTAATATTCTCCTCTGGGAGTGTATATGAAAGCTGTAGCTGTGACAGGGTATCATGAGCCAACTCGGTTATCAGTTCCCTTCAAGCTAGTAATACTAGTCACAGAGAGCAAGAGTCTATCTTGGACTCGGACTCAGTCGGAGGAGGCTCTACTGGCCTCAATGCTGTGAGCTAGACTCTGTGCTCTACGCATAGTGGGGAGCATGTTTATAGGAACCTCCATGCTACATCTCCACAACTCATTAAAAAAATTCAGTAATTGAACATGTTTGCCATCATTCGAGATGTCAAGAACACGTTTACAAGTTATGAAGCAAAAACTGTGAAGAAAAGTGAAATGTTCCCAACTTCTTCCTGTTCTGAGAGTAGTTAACCTGATGTTTTCACTAATGAAGGCATAAGGCACAGATTTTTGGACCTGAAAGGAAGGTCTCTGAACATCCAGTTGTTACTGAGGGTGACAGTGAGCAACCAGGAGACATCCATAGTGACACTGGCTTGTGTTACCAAGGGGTAAGCTTAGAATGTCATCTTTGATACGTACAGCAATCAAGTCTGGCATTTGCTACATAAGGGGCACATTACCATGGCTTTCCAAGGGCACACGCCAAACTGTCTATTATGTCATCTGAAGCTGATTCTGATGCACGCAATCTCTTGAAAAGAGATTTACAAAAAACCAAACAAAACATGGCATGTGTGTTTGCTAGTAAAACCTTCAGAAATGCAAGGCACATGGGAGGAGGGAGGGCTTATCCTCTTCACACAGGCTTTGAGCTGTGTTTCTTGTAGCGTTGTCACACAGTTTCTTTGAAGGGTAAGGGCTTGCACTGCATTTTCCATGGTCTCTGAAATTAACATAACCGGCATTTCATCTCTTGTAACTTTTATATAGTCTTCCTTGTATTCTCAACATTGTGCATGTGGCCCATACAGTGTCTCAGCCATGTGATTTCAACATGCCTGTCTTCATTACATTGAGGTGTACATTTCAGCAGCAGTTTTCCAGTTCTATAGCCGTGAGTTCCAGCAAAGACAGGGTGGACACTGTATTAGACTAGGAGCTCTGAAGTTGGAAATTTGTCAAATAAAGTGAATTGAAGAAGGATCATATATTATGTTTCAAAATAAAATGTCAGCCAAAAAATGAAGATTTTTTTTTGTTTGCTAACATATGATGAAAGAAATTTTCTTTCAATGAGTAAATATGTATACTTCTGATAAATTTAAAATTTTGCATCATATTTTTGAGTAAAGGTTTAGGGTGAACTTAATGAAAAGTCATTAACATTTGTGTAACGTACTGAAGTTTTATCGCAGAACTTGTCTGGACTGAAAAATAAAGGTTTTAGTGCATGTTGCCAGTTATCAATTATCTTTGAAATGTTTAATATAGCCAATAAAACATTTTTCATGCTTCTCAATTTGTGTCTCTCCCTTCCATTACCAGATATTTGTTGATTCCTGAGTTAGGCTTGTGGCAATTATCCTAGACATCTTTCTCAAATATTTGAAAATCATCACAATAAACAAATTTAGGTCTCAGAAAAATTAATATACAATATATGTAGTAAGGCATTGCACACAAAATGTGTTTGGGTTTCTAAAACTGACATGGTTTTAAATCTCAATTTCTCTGTCACTGTGATCTGAAATTTTGAAGGTATCATTGAAAAATGTTAAATTCATGAATACTGACATTCCTTCTGCTATTTACCACTGTGCAAGTTCTTCAAAGCAACTTTGTATGTAGGTACATTAAAAAGGTAATGCATTATCACACAGTCATGTACCGTTGTTGAAATGTGTCAATGGAAAAAGAAATAATGTCCTATAAAATACTTAAAAACACATGTACAAACAAAATTACTTGAATATAAATTAACTTTCTTCACCAGATTGGCCACTTTTGCAGTGCTTTGCAGAATATGCGCTTATAGGGACAGAACAGAGATCATCCTTTCTTGCATGAAGAGTTCCACTGGAGGACCACACTGCTCAGACTGTATACACAGACTGTGGAGGACCACACTGCTCCAACTGTATATACAGACTGCAGTGGACCACACTGCTCCAACTGTATACACAGACTGTGGAGGACCACACTGCTCCAACTGTATACACAGACTA
>NW_026592118.1:2685490-2691481 GCF_907164565.1 Psammomys obesus | reverse complement strand
GGACCACACTGCTCCAACTGTATACACAGACTACAGAGGACCACACTTCTCAGAGTGTATATGCTCTTCTCAGAGTGTCTTATTTAATGACCCGTTAAACATATATTCATATATTTGAAGCCTCCCACGTCATGTTTGATTATTTTTCCTTTTGAAATAGAAAGCACAAAACAAAATAGTACATTCTGGAGTCACAGTGTTTAAACTAATATCCATTTTTGCTTTACTTAGGTCTCTCTTGCTAGGAGAATCTTTTTTTCACAAAACATTTGTTCATTTCTTTATTAGCAAAACAACTGATTCTACAGGAAAAATAGAATGTCCATCTCATATTTTGGTTTGTGAATCTCAGACAAGACAACTAAACACTTGTTGTTTTCACATTAGATTAAACTGCAAGAATAAGTACCAAAGATGACAGACAGAGGGAGGAAAGGAGACAGATACAGAGACAAAGAAGGGTGCTATTTTTCGTCACGAGTGCGTCAGAACTCTCAGTTTTCAGGTATGAACTCATCAGGTTTGTGTAATGAGTGCAAAGTCACGAGAAGCCAGCAACATTGTAAAGTTCAGCTCTGAGAAACATGCCCTGTTACCAACAGTTCCAAAGCAAAGACCTACAGGAGGCTGAACAGCTAATGACGGGTGTGTGGTGAAGCTTTTCAGATTGGAGTACTTCAGTGAAAAAGGAAAGCTTCAGATTCAGGGAAGGCTTCCGGGATCATGGGAAAACATACATTAAGAGACAGCTATGCACACCCCTTGCCAGGGTCTCATGTTTAACGTGCCATCAAAATGAGCCTTGTTACATGCATAATTTTGAATTTCCCCGCAACCTGGGAAAGCCTTCTAGTAGAGAGCTTCTGATGAGGTCATCCCTATTAATTAATAACCCCTCCTTAGTACTATTCCTTTGCTGTGCTCAAGTGTGACCAAATTGATTTAGTTACATAAAGTTTGTTCTACTAAATGTGGACAAACACATTAAAATAGAAACAAATGTCTTCAATAAGACATTTTTCATTGTTTTGCAGATACAGAGTCAATAAATAACACAAAATATTTCAAACCTTTTGGTAAAAACGAACACGTTTTCAAGAACTCCAAGTTCCCCATAACTGAATGCGTAACTAAGCCTGTACTGAGAGCCTTTATTCTTCTCGGATAGGAATGGCTCATGCTGTGCTTCTCCCCATTAGCAGCGATTACTATGATCCTGGAATGCTTCATTTCACTAACAACATGTAAACAGAAAAAGTCATGAAAATACCTCCGGGCCAACATTTATCTATAACAACACACTTTAGAATGACAACTACATGGCATGCAAATGTGAAACCACAGCCTGAGTCCCAGCGGCAACATTAATATTCATACTGTTTATCTGCACAAGTGTCACAGTGACTCTCATGGTCTGAAGTGTTGTTTGAGAGCCGGGCAGTGTGCAGATGACTGATCATTAGTACCTCTGAGAGGCGAGACGTAGCCAGGAAATAAACCCGCAGAAATAAACAGGTTCATCCATTCTCTACTGTGTCTTCAGTCATGCGCTTATTATGAGATGAAACAGTTATTTTAAAAAATAGTAGCAATAAATTATTCTGACAGATATTTAAAATGTTTTCAATAAACAAAAATTTAAAAAGGAAAAGGAACATGGGGACTCTAATAGATGGAAAAGGGGTTGCTGGTGAAGTTAAGTGGCAGAAGCCAGCACCACAAAACAAAACAAAAGGCAACAATTGATAGGGCAGTTCCTCTGGTAAGAAACAGAAAATGTGAAGCTTGTTAGTTTCTTATGCATATACCTATCTCTTCCATATTATAAAATACAACACATTCTTTATTCATCCAGAAGTTATCTTTAAAAAAAACCCACAAATTTCTGAATAAAGTGTAAACATGTCTAAATGGGTGTCTCAGTCACATAGTCCTGACACATACAGTATCCTCAGGAAGACTCTCCAGACTTGTATGAAATATAAAGCAATGAATGGAGTTTAATTACAGTAAACACATTACCTCCGTTGTGGTAGCATTTCATGAATTATGTTCTGGTGCTTTAAGTCTAGGGATGTTTGTTAAGAATATGCTGTGGCAAATGAAATGTTTTTCTGGTTCATATTATGGAAAATACTTAATATTTACACAAAAATCTAGTCAATTTAACCATATGGGCAACTAAAAGTCTCAATATTATAAGACACATTCATTTTCAGCAAGAACTGAAAGAACTTAACCTAAGCCTTCCCTTGTATTACGAACACCACAAGTACAGTAAGCGCAATTATTTCCTCTGCATTGTGGTCAGATAAACAACAGCACAGTGATGGAGTACTACATGCCAACTTTGCAAATGAACGAGACATGATAATAAATGAAAAAATATTTTACAGTGGGTTCAGTGGGCTTGTCGATTGTTCAACTTCCACTTACTGTCCTCAAACGCTTTTACTTCTTTGCAGCTTTCCTTCTTTTGTGGAGAGAAAGGAAGACAATATTTAATATTTCACTTGGGCAAGTGTGAAGTGTGAACTTTAGGAGTTCATATTGTAGCCAACTCTCTGTGAGCATGTTTGTGGAAACAAATGTCATGGATTGCCTGTGAAGTTCAGAGCATAACTTGTGGGAGTTGCTTCTCTCCCTCCATTATAGGGGTTCCAAGGATTGTACACAGGCGGTCAGGCTTTCCTACAAATGCCTTTGCATCTTACGACATTTCTCCAGCCTATTTTACCCCTTGTAGAGACATCACAGTATTTAACCTTCACTATCCATGACATCCATTATTCTTGATACATTTGCAGAACACGTAAACACATAACTTAATGTTGAAACTATTTGCTAAACTGTGTACTAAATCTTCTTATAATTTTATACCTATTTATTTGGGCTAAAATCCAGAGATCTTAACTGAAGAGTTCATATGTCCCATGCTTAGTAAACTGAGGTTATTGTAATTTTTTAAATTTTAATTTTTTTGTATTAATTAAAGTTTATTCATTTTGTATCCCAGCTGTAGCCCCCTCCCTAATTCCCTCACAATCCCCCCTTCCTCCCTCATCTCCTCCCTCCCCCTCTTCAAGTCCACTAATAGGGTAGATCCTCCTCACCTTCCATCTGACCCTAGCTTATCAGGTCTCATCAGGACTGGCTGCATTGTCTTACTCTGTGTCCTGGTAAGGTTGTTCCCCAGCCACTGAGTTCATGTCATGCCAGAGACAGTGAGTGAGGTATCTCAGAAGCAGAAAGACACATGGTATATACTCACTAATAAGTGGATATTAGACATATAGGATAAACATACTAAAATCTGTACACATAAAGAAGCTAAGCAAGAAGGAGGACCCTACCTAAGATATCAATCCTCACTCAGAAAGGCAAATAGTATGGATATTAGAAGAGGGAAAAAACAGGAAACAGGACAGGACCCTACCCCAGAAGGCCTCTGAAAGACTCTATCCAGCAGGGTATCAAAGCAGATGCTGAGGCTCATAACCAAACTTTGGCCAGAGTGCAGGGAATCTTACGGAAGAAGGGGGAGATAGAAAGACCTGGAGGGGACAGGAGCTCCATAAGGAGAGCAACAGAACCAAAAAATATGGGCCCAAGTGTCTTTTCTGAGATTAATTCTCCAAGCAAGGACCATGCATAGAGATAACCTAGAACTCCTGAACAGCTCAGTCTCCAAGTGTTGTTTTATTGCTGATTCTATGGGGAAAAATAGCCTAAACAAAAACAGACAAAACAACAAAAACAGTATACAGGGAAATCTTTGATTTACAATTCCTGGATGCAGTCCATAATTACAGAGAAGTCATAGTAGCAAGAGCTTAAAATAGTTGTACATATCACAAGTAAAGAGCAGAGAGAAGCAAATGAATGCATGCTCAGTTGCTTGCTTGCTTATAGTTACTTAGATTTCTTCACTATTGGTTCAGACCTAAAGAATAATGTCACCCACAGTGGGCTGGGTCTTTCCACATCCATTAAACTCATTGTACTCCTTACCCACCAATATGACCACAGGGTAACCCAATTTAGACAATCCTTAATTGAGACTATCTTTCTAAGGGATCCTAGGTTATGTCAAGGTGACAATTAAAGTGAACCATCACTTAAGGATGGCACTCATATTTTAACTCAGATCTAAACCTTCACATTTTCTGAGTTCTTTCTAATATACATGCCAATATTGAAAAGGTAAAACTCTCATTAAAGAAACAGTAAAAGATCAGGGATCTTTTTAACCAGGAAAGAAAATTCTGCATAATATCTAAGATATCTATATTTTTTTGTGGCTGATTTTGAGTCTTTTGCCAACTGCTTATTGGATACATGACCTCTAACAAATTACTTAATACCTAAGCCTCAACTGACCATCAGACAAAGTGGTGCGAATAATACAGCTGTTTCATAGACTTATAGCATGCAGGCCATAGAATTTCAGTAATATCAGTTAGAGAAGACACCAAAACTTATATTTCTTCTTTCTTGGTTGTGTGGGATTGGTGATAGTTGTATAAGGCCTTAAACTAAATTATCAAGACCCTACCACACTTTCACATTTCTGGAGTCAATATCCAAACTCAAACCTTGAGTCAGTATAAATAAAAGGACAAGAGCTTATGTCCTTAAATCATTTGTAAACAGTCCCTTTCTTCCTCCATCCTACTGCAGTTACACCCCAGAAAACAAATGCTTGGGGAGGATTATTTGGTACCATAGGTAATATAGGCACACACTGTGAGCTGCCACATTCTAGGCATCTGTCCAGAGGGAACCCTTTCATATGCACCAAACAGGAGATGCACAAGGTTATTGTCTGAAGTGCTGTAAAAGAAATGGTGTTAAAATGTCAGGACTAAAGATTCTGACAATTATGTTGTCAATTCAGCATCTTCCTCCTTCATTTGTACTCTGTCCTAAAATGCAGGGAAATCTGAGAATTATCCTTCCCAAATCCCCAACTGCAAGCAGGTCCTGAGGTGAAAAGTCACTTGAATGAGGCAGGTGATACCAAAGAATAAGGTAAGCCATTATTTTATTGCACTGCCAAGGGAAGACACAAAGACAGTGGCAGACAGCAGAACAAAGTTTTACCAAAGCTTTAAGGCATCCTTCTGAAAATGAGCTAATAAGTCAAACATAATAATAATAAGTCATAAGTCAATCATAATAATAAGTCAAATATATATATGTCAAATCATAATAAGTCAAACATACTAAGATGCAAATTGGGATGCAGATATAACCATTCATGAGGCAAAGAATGTGAAGTTGTGTCAAATAGCAATACTTAATTATATAGTTCCTATAAAAAACAAATTTCATATGCAACCAAAATCAAAATTAAATCATGAAACAATATGTGTAATGCAAATATTAATCAAAAGAAGGCACACAATGAAATGATAACAGTAACCAAAGGAATTTCCTGGGGATATCATATTTTTTATTGACGAAAGTGTTGAACCTCAATTAAAAAAAAAAAAAACCCTAAAAAATTTGCCTCCAAATACGGACCTTCAGTGTCCAAATAGCAAAACAAAGAGAATGGAAATGTATAGGTAGAGTTAGTCCATTTAAATAATATGCTTTGAGTACCAACAGAACCACAGTATAAATTAAGAAAAAAGGTTAAATACTGGAACACCAACCTAAAATGTGTAGAATACTGACACAAGAATATAACATATATTCTTCTCAAGTCCATATAGAACTCTTATTCAAAAACCACATTCAGAACAGTAAAACAACTCTTAATAAATTAAAAATAATTCAAGCATCTATCTTTTAGCCAAATAAGACTTTTTTCAACTAAGTAAAATAATTTTTGGAGAGTTCCAAAATTAGGAAAAAGAAAACATACTTTTAAAGACTTATGGTCAACATAAAATTTAAGAAGATAGCTCAAAGTATTTTGAACCAAAATAAAACACACACACACACACACACACACACACACACACACACACACACACACACACA
>NW_026592118.1:2561804-2685480 GCF_907164565.1 Psammomys obesus | reverse complement strand
ACACACACACACACACACACACACACACACACACACACACACACACATACACACTCCAATGTATTCACTTTGTATCCCAGCTGTATACCATCCTTCATCTCCTCTAGATCCTACTCTCTTTCCCTTTCCCCTCGATGTCCCTCCCCTAGTAGAGTGATAGGGGAGGTCCTCCTTCTCTACTATCTGACCTAAGCCTATCATGTCTCATCAGGACTGGCTGGATCCTCACAAAAGGGAGGTGATCAAAGAGCTGGCCATTGAGTCCATGTCAGAGACATCCTCTGCTCCCTTACTAGGGCACCTACATGGAGAGTGAGCTGCCCATGGGCTACATCTGAGTAAGGTTTCTAGGCCTTCTCCAAACATGATCCTTGGTTGATTCATCTGTCTCTGCAGGACCCCCAAGCCCAATTTTTTTTTTTGGCTCCTGTCCCTTCCAGGATTTTCTATTACCCCTCTTCTATAAGATTTCCTGCACTCTGCCCAACATTTGGCTATGAGGTTCAGCATCTTCTTTGATACCCTGATGGGTAGAGTCTTTCAGAGGCTCCCTATGGAAGGCTACTGTCCTGTTCCCTGTGTTCTCCTACTTCCAAAGTCTATTCTGTTTGCTTCTGGATGAGTACTAAGCAAGCATCTTCCCTAGGGTCCTCTTGTTGTTTAGATTCTTTAGGACTACAGATTTTAGTACGTTTTTCATATATCATATGACTAATATCCACTTATAAGTAAATATACTTATAAATATACCATTTCTGTTTTCTGCTTCTGGTTTATCTCACTCAGGGTGATCTTTCCTAGTTGCATCAATTTGCTTGCAGATTTCAAGATTTCCTTGTTTTTAATTGCTGAACAGTATTCCATTTTGTAAATGCACCACAATTTCTGTATCAATTCTTCAGTTGAGGGACATCTAGGCTGTTTCCAGATTCTGGCTATTATGACTAAAGCTGCTATGAATGTAGTTGTCTTTCAACTTCACACATGGCAATTTAGAGCATATTGTATATTTGAATATAAAATTCTAGAAGAGCAAATTTTATTGCAAGGCAAAAATAAGAATACATAAAACGTCTACATTTTTCTTAAATTCTGCTTGTGCTGTCTTATATTGAAAGGCATTAAATAAAAATATTCCTATAAGATATAAACTTATTAGGGAAATATACTTTTAAAACATATTACTTAAGTGCTTAGCTTTGGAATTGTCTCAAAATATGAAAAATCATCTCCTGGTTGGAGAAGATACAGTAAACAGAGGCACTCATGGCATAATGAAAATAATACCCATAATTTAAAAATATGATAAATATTCAGTAATAGATTTGACCGTTTTTTAAAAATTAAATACAGTAATATTGAATGTAGACTTTATTAAAGACTTGAGGATGTAGATATTTGAAGAAAAAGAATCTAGAAATTTGAACATAGATCAGATTGTCTAATGATTTAACTTAAAGGATATTGCTTTAAACACACAGAAGATGCATGAACTTAGTGGGTAAAATTCAAGTTCAGGGGACATGCAACAAACGTTATCTCAGGTGTCTCTAATGGGCTGCACAGCATAAACAGGTTATAACCAGTCAAGTATTAAGCACTTCATATATGGGACACATGCACTGTGGACCCGACCTTGAGGAGTTGTGCAGTGCATCTCTAACCATCATAAGAATCATAAATCTGACAGAAATCTCATGAGGTAAAATTAAGTGACAGCAAGGCAGCGGTCCTTTTTGAAAACTAAGCTATCATTGATGGCCACAAAGTAATCTATTTCCTTGCTTTTCTATAATCTTCTGGCATTTTTGGTTCAAAGTCCACTTAAATATTCAAAGTCAGGCCAGGTGGTGGTGGGCACTCACCTTTAATCCCACCGCGGGGGAGGCAGAAGCAGGCAGGTCTGGGTTTGAGGCCAGGCTGGTCTACAGAGTGAGTTCCAGGATGGCCAAGGCCAAGGCTACACAGAGAAACCCTGTCTCAAAAACAACAACCCCCAAACCATATAAATATATACAAACATATATATATATATATATAAACTTATCTTTCCAGGATCCCTTTGCGTTCTTAAACAATAGGCTCTCTGATTTCATCAAATCTACACAGCCTTTTTGTCATGTAGGTAACATGTAGTTTCTGGGGATTCACAAAGGAAGTCTTGGCAGGATGTCATTCTTCCCTCCACAAAGTTTTTAGGAAGTTGCTAAATCTGCGAAAATTGCAGATAAACTACTTATGATAGGGTTTTTATGGGAAACTGACAACAGTGTGGGTGACCCTCAGCTTGATGTAACAGAAATGACAATTGTGTACAGAAATCTAAAAGAAGGTCATCTAGTACTGAAAGCTGGTTTCCATCTAATAGAAAGAGCATCCCAAACGCTTTAGTTGCTGTAGGAAGCTAATTCAGCCTCTGCTAGCCAATCAATCTCAATATTCCCTGACTGACTACGTAAATCTCTCAGTCCTTCCTTAATTAGGTGAAGAATTACTGACTTTATATTTATGAAGCTCATTTTTTTAAATTTATGCTTTAATTGTAGATTAGCCTATATTAAATATTCTTTCCCAACACATCTTCTGTATGGTTGTTTCAAATGTTAGATGGGCATCTACATGTATGTTAGAAAAATAATAGAAAATAATAAATTCTCCTAATGATGTTATGATATAAATGAGACAATAGACTCAACATGTAGCCTTTTTCAAAATGATAATTTGTATTGGAATTAATAGGGTATTGAAATTTATGTCAGTACAGATATATCAGAGAAACCATTCCTTTGTCCGTAATGATTTTAGTCAGATATGCTCATATTACTTAAATAAGAATTTTGGAAATACTTCTGTTAGTCAGAAGTAAAGAGAAGAAATGTTATTAAACATAATAACTGAGCACTACATTAATGATGTATTTCTTTGAGTGTTTATGATTACTTTATTCAGAATTTCATACATGCATATAATGCATTTTGACCAAAAGCACTCCCCATTCCTTCTCCTCCAATCCTCCCCAATAGTCCCACATCACTTTTTCATCCCAATGTCATGTACTCCTTTTTAAAAGGCTCACTGAGTCCACGTAGTGCTGAGAGTAAATGTAAGACCATCTGAGTATCTTTCCATGAACCGCATGCCTGATGAAAACAGACTCTCCCCAACAGCCATCAGTTGTCAGTGTCTCCTCAGCTTGAAATGGGAGGTCATGAGCTCTTCCTCCATCCACATTGTGATTTTGAAATAAACTTTACAAACTCAAGTTACAAGAAAACAAATGGAATTCTTACTAGCACAGTAAGTAGCTAAGTTTATAAGAATAAAAAACGGTGTGTAAGTAATTAATAAAAATTTAATTACTTTTTGTGGTCATTTGTTTTCTAATGCACAACAATGCACCTTTTTTTCCATTAAAAAACTGTTTATAGTTCACTAAGTTTTAATTATAATGGTGAGTGAATCATTAATGTTTTTCTATGGGTAGAATATTTTGGTTTACTTTGAAGAAATGATTCAATCTATTTTAGTGTTCATCTAATAAGAACTTCAACATATTGTTAAATACATACCTCATAGTCTGACTTATGATTTGGAGCACAATACCATGTAATTTATTTTAGAATGAAATGTTATTAAGAAAGATGCTGCTTGACACATTTTTTGAACTGTTTCATCATAAGCATACTATTTGTACTCTATTGTTACAAAACAAATTACCAAATTTATCACATGAAAAACAATAATCAATTTCTATGTGGCAACTCTATAAGTGAAAACGTTGTCGTATGACAGCCAGGTTCTCTATTCAAAATATCAGGTGACTTAAATCACAGTGTCAGCTGGGTTCCCTAGAGCTCACCTTGTAACATAACCTAACAGCAGACAGTGAAAGCCCTTATGGAGCCTAGGGAAACAAACAGATTATGTGTTCTAAAAGGGTGGTGAGCTTATCTCCCACTTACGTTTCTGCAAACCACAATGCCAACTGATCTAATTTGAACATTTATACCTTTTTTATTTTTATTAATTACACTTTATTCACTTTGTATCCCCCCATAAAACCATCCCTCCTCCCCTCCCGATCCCACCCTTCTACCCCCTTCTTCACGCATGCCCCTCCCAAGTCCACTGGTAGGGGAGGTCCTCCTCTCCTTCCTTCTGATCTTAGTCTAACAGATCTCATCAGGATTGGCTGCATTGTCATCTTCTGTGGCCTGGTAAGGCTGCTCCCCCTCAGGGGGAGGTGATCAAAGAGCAGGACAATCAGATTATGTCAGTGGCAGTACCTCTTCCCATTATTGTGGAACCCACTTGGACACTAAACTGCTATGGGCTGCATCTGTGCACGGGTTCTAGGTTATCTTTATGAATAGTCCTTGATTGGAGTATGAGTCTCTGCGAAGACCCCTGTGTTCAAATTTCTGGTTCTTTTTTTTCTTTTTTAGATTTATTTTATTTTAATTTTTATTATTAGTTACATTTTATTAACTCTGTATCCAAGCTGTATCCCACTCCCTCATTCCCTCCCAACCCCACCCTCACTCCCTCATCTCCTCCCTGCCACTTTCCAAGTCCACTGATTGGGGAGAACCTCTTCCCCTTTCATCTGACCCTGGTTTATCAGGTATCTTCAGGACTGGCTGCAAAGTCCTCCTCTGTGGCCTAGCAGGACTGCTCCTCCCTTGGGAGGTGGGGTGGTCAAAGAGCCAGCCATTGAGTTCCTGTCAGAAATAGTCCTTGTTCCCCTCACTATGGGAGACCAATTGGTTACTGAGCTACCACGGACTTCATCCGAGCAGAGGTTCTAGGTTATAGTCATACATGGTCCTTGGTGGAGTGTCAGTCTCAAAAAAACCCCCTGTGTCCAGATATATTTTGTCCTTGTAGAGCTCCTATCCTTTCAATGTCATAGTAACTCCCCCTTCTTTCATATGATTCCCTGTACCCTGCCGGAGGTTTGGTTATGAGTCTTAGTATCTGCTTTGAAACACTGCTAGGTAGAATCTTTCAGATGCCTTCTGTAGTAGACTCCTGTCATACGTTCAATGCACATCCCATTTGTCTTTCTAAGTGAGGACTGATCACCTTACCCCATGTCTGTTTTCTTGATTATCTTCTTTAGCTGTATAGATTTCATTATGTTTATCATATCTTGTAGGTCTATATAAGCGAGTATATACCATGTTTGTCTTTCTGCTTTTGAGATATTTCACTCAGAATGATCTTTCCTAGATCCCACCATTTGCCTGCAAAATTAATGATTTCCTCCTTTTTTATTGCTAAGTAGTATTCCATTGTGTAAAAATACCACAATTTCTGTATCCATACAACACCCTTCACAATCCCACTAATAACATAAAGTACCTTGGGGTGACACTAACCAAGCAAGTGAAAGACCTGTTTGAGAAAAACTTCAAGTCTCTGAAGAAAGAAATTGAAGAAGATATCAGAAAATGGAAAGATCTGGTTCTTTTTAATGTCTTTTTTTTTTAAATTTTTGAGGCATGGTCTCTTTGTAGAAGCCAGTCTCAATCTTTAAATCTTCCTGCCTCAGCATCTGCGAGCTAAGATCCCTGGAGTGTGCTACTACATCCTGCTACAATTATAATGGTGAACAGCTTTTTGTCTGAAAATGGATGTGTTTATGATACTGAACACTAATGAGGAACATAATATGTGTCAATTAAAATTAAATTACTACTTGCTCCAAAGTAAATATAGATCCCATTGCATTCCATATTTACTAAAATGGCTTTAATATTCGAGAAAAAAGAGAAATCTATACTTTGACTTGAATGTTTTCACCCAAGGTTGGTTTTCAATCTCTTATATTTAGCTAGAACTAAAAACAGCTGTGCTAGAAAATCACATAGAAAGGTACTCTCATTTAAAAAGTGTGACCTTTACAAGAGAGACAAGCTTGGCTGAAAATCAATACTCAGATGTTTCTCTGTGAAAGTTTTTTAAAGGCTTAAGCATCACTAAGATATAGGTCAGCATACAACAAATCTGACAGGAAGCATCGCTTTTATTTTATAAATTCTATGCAAAGCATTTGACCACACACACACACACACACACACACACACACACACACACGCACACACACACACTCACACACATGCGTTCTAGCAACACCTCTGCAAATATTTACGTCAGAGCATGGAGTACAACTATTTACTTCAGAAAACCTTTTAAGCTGAATGGAATGAGCTATAGCACAGAGAAGGTTATTTTGAGGTATGATGAAAATAAACAGTGTCTACTAACCCAAAGAAAAGAAAAATCCAGTATTGTTAAAACAAGTATATATGAGGACTAAAGTTTTATATCAGCAATCTTCAGCACATCAAATGACTGTTACACAAAGACTCCATATTCTCCTGAGAACTCATAAATTACCTATCACATATGCTTACAATAGAAACTGTTTTAATATCATTTCATTTGGTAAATCATTTTTGAATTTGATTTACCAAATAACCTTTTGCTAACTTGCCACACAAATCCATCACTATAAAAATCATACTTTCTTTCTTGCTTATTCCTAAGATTTTCATCTTAACGTTGCCTTTAAGAAGTTTCACTTTTAAAATAGTCCCCGTTAAAAATCTCACAATCTTATTAAAAAGCTCAAATATTTTAAAAGCCCAAGCTATTTGTAAAAATGCAAAGTCTCTTAACTGTGGGCTCTAATAAAATCCAAAGCAAGTTATATACTTTCTTACTCCAAGAAGGAAGAAGCATAATGTAAAAACCAAAATGTATGTCGGAGATATTCCCTGCTCCCCTAACTAGTGGGCCAACCTATCGCCTAAGATGCCATCATCCTTGTTTTCTTGGGGTCTGTGCATTGTAGTATGTCTATTCTGTCCTTTATGATTGAAATCCACTCATAATTGAGTATATGCCATGTGTGTCTTTCTGGGTTGTCTGGGTTATCTCACTCAGGATGGTCTTTTCTCGTTCCATCCATTTGCCTGCAAATTTCATGCTTTCCTTGTTTTTAATGGCTCAGTTGTACTCTATTGTGTAAATGTACACAGTTTCTTTATTCATTCTTTAGTTGAGGGACGTCTAGGTTGTTTCAAGTTTCTGGCTATTATGAATAAAGTTGCTATGAACATGGTTGAACAAATGTCCTTGGTGAATCATCTTTTGGGTGTATGTCCAGGAGAAGAATTTGAGAGAGGGGATGCAGGAGGGAGGGTGGAACTGGGAGGAAAGGAGGGCGGGGGCTATGACCAAGATTTAAAGAGAATTAATTAATTAATTAATTAATTAAAATAATAGGAATAACCCAGCAGTATACTTCCAAAATCTTGTAACTCTGAGTCTGACCTGTGGAACTTATTTACAATCTTCTGGGAACCAAATAGCTTTGGGTAGCCCCACTTCTCTAGTTCTGCCAACACCAGAGGACATAGCCTGTCTGCTAGCAGACAAAGGATAGTTCTACTCCATACCTGCCACTGTCCTTGGTTGTTTTATGGTCCTGCCATCTCGATTATTCCGAGGTTTCCATAGCAACTGAGGCAGTATTTTTACTGCTGGCCTTCCCTAGCCTCTCATGGTGCCAGACCTCAGATTATCTACAGTCCTGGGTCTTCACAGCAGCACAATTGTTCAGTGATGGAATCACCCACAATTCACTGGACACACCCATAGCAACCATCAATCAAAAAATCTTCCACAGGCAAGCCCACAGACCAGTGTGACAAAGGCAGTTCTTAAGTTGAGATTCCCTATTCCTAGATGACTGTAGTTTGCACCAAATGATGAAAAACAACCAGCAAGTCAAAATATCTCAGTCATCGATGAGGGGACATTTGAAGCACTGTAGAACTAACACAGAATAACAAATTATTTATCTACCTATACATGTGTTAACTCTTTTTGTTACTTATAAATGTTTGAACTAAACTTTCTGATGTGAAAGATTTGGTTTATTACATAAAACATCAAAGGAAACTTTTGCAGACTACAAAAACTTTCAAATATTTTAAAATAATTGTCAATGACAAAGTAGGAACGAAAAGTTTTTCATAAATAAAGTAGTAATTTTTCATAACAGTTCTCTCCAAGGATTCTGTTAAACAAAGTATTTTAAATCAGTTTCCTTTGTAAAAATAAAATAAAATAATAGAAAAGACAATTCATCTTCAATGGAAAGAAATACATTATATTGACAAAAGTTTGTGCTTGGATTTTATAATAGCAATATAAATAGTTCCCACACATGCCTTACCATAGAAATTTCTGTAAATAATTTGTAACAGAAACAAAGGCTGGCAGAGCACTGGTTGAGGGCTTTGTGGAGGTGAGATGACTCAACAGGCTTGATGCTCAGGACTTCATATTCTCAGAAAAATTTATTATGTTCAGTCCTGCTCCTTGGCTGCCTCCTGGAAGATGAATCCCCAGTTACTGAAATAGTACACCCGAAAATGTGCTCTTGGAGGGGCCCAGAAAGGAGGATTGAACATTCACAGTCAGTATGGATTATTTAAAAAAAATGTTTTAGTGTGTATAGGACGTGCATGAAGTATTAATCATAAACAACAGGTAAATCAGATAGTTGACGTTAACTCATTTATACTGAACGACTCTTGTGCTTTTGTAGTGTTTTGGTTGTTGGGAACCAAAATCAGAATTCCAGGCTCCAAACTAGGTGTCCCAGCACCCAGGAGATAGAGACGGGCAGATCCATGAGTGCTAGGCCAGCCTGGTCGATAGCACAAGTTGCAGAACAGCCAGAGTTACACAGAGAAACACTGCCTTAGATGGAAGGGGAGGAATACCTCCTCTATCAGTGGACTTGGAAAGGGGCATTGGAGGAGATGAGCGAGGGAGGGTGGGGTTGGGAGGGAATGATGGAGGGAGCTACAGCTAGGATAAAAAAAAATGAACAAAATGTAATTAATGTAAAAAAATTAAAAATTTAAAAATAAGATGGCGGCACCAGGAGGACTCTCATTCTGAGGAGCAGCACAGCAGGATTGTCACAGTGACCAGCAATCAGAACTAGCGGCCATAAAACACAAGTGATTGTGTTTCCCAGGTGAGAGGATACCCCACGGTGGGGGATTCAATCAGCTTTAACTCACCCAGCTAAACCGCGGAAGAGATCCTGGTTCTGCCAGGCGCTTGGTCACCAGCCCAGAGCTACACACCAGTGTGAGCTGGTCACTGTCCCAGACTGAACTGTGGGCCCACAACACCACAGACTGGATTTTCCAGTTGAGAGAGAACCCCACAGAGCAGGAAACGTATGGGACCGACCTTAGGTCACCCAGACATCCCCTGGAAAAGACTCGGGTTCCGCGGGTGCCCCAAGAGCCACCCCAGACCCAGAGCTGGGGACCCAAGCGCCTGCACAGAGCCCTGCCTGCGTGCCTGATTCGCTGCCTCAGATAGAACTGTGGGCACCAGAGCACCAGGCACCAGAGACTGTGATTCACTGTCAGGTGCAAACCCACAGGGAGGGAAACGGCTGATCTGATCTCAGAGTCCTCAGCTGACACCCCCACCCCAAAAAGGTCTCCGGAAAATTATCCAGTTTAGGCAGCCGCCAAGGCTCCCAACGGCCAGAAAGGTGGAGCCACAAGCGGGCATCTGTGCCTGTGGGTTCTACTCGCCACCCCAGACAGAACAGCGGTCCCCAAAGCAAAGACTGGGTGTCTCAGGCAGAAGGAAACCCCCAACGGAGGGGATCATCAGGTCTAACGCTCAGGACACCCAGCACCAAAAGACTTCCTGGACTCACACAGACTCTAGTGCAGGCAGGAGCGCTGTGCTCAGCTGCCATTATTGAGTTCCCCTAGGACACTGGGACACACAGCTGCATCCTCAGACCTACAAAAGCCAGAGAACCATTACAGCAGCCCTCAGATACTGTACCAAGGATCAACCAGTTATTCCTAGCTAGACTGTCAAAACTGTGGGAATCCCTGGTCCTTCAAGAGGGCTGCACCCACAGCGTCTGGACCAGAGCAGTGCCTGCAGCCGCCATCCGAGACAGGGACACACAGCTTCTGGTCCAGAGTGAGGCACCCAGCCTCCAGACCAGAGCAGCGCCGCCAGGCGCCAACTCAACCTAGGTGCACATTCTCCAGGCCCAGAGCGGAGCACTCAGCCTCTGGCCCAGAGACTTGCTGGGCACACCTCTCACTTTCCCGGACAGAACTGTGCACCCCAGGATAACAGACTGAGTTTCCCTGTTGGGAGAAAACCCCACAGCTAGAGAATCAGCAGGTTCTTCAAGAGGACTGTACATGGAAATTTAGTGAGCAGCAGCACACTAAATTTATAACAAGAAACCCAGCAGTGGGGCAGCTGTCTTGAGAAATTCTATGGGTAAGAGGAGATCCCCCCTGCCTAACAAAGACCACAACTACTACTCAGGGCTATAAACCTGAGGTGAGTAGTGGCAATTCCTGAGAAACACTGGCCATACAGTGACCATAACCAAAAAGCAGAGGAGGACTCCTTCAGGAAAAATCATCTTCCGGCCACAGGGATTCTTCCTACCTCAGGACTCCAAGAAGCACAGAAACTAACAGCCAACACCTAAATCAGCCCAATGGGTAGAGGTCAGCGTAAAAGCTCAACCAACAAAAGACAGAGCAATATGGCATCTCCAGAACCCAGCAATCCAGGGGCGAACAGCCCTGGACAACGCAGCGTAATAGAAAATCAAGAACATGACCTTACATCTATGCTGATGAAGACGATAATAGAGGAAACAAATAAAATACGTAAAGAATTAGAGGAAGATAAAACCAAACAGATCATGGCTATCCGTAAAGAAATGGAGGAAGTTGAAGACAAGCAGATTATGGCCATCCTTGAAGAAATACGGGAAGATGCAGCCAAACAGCTTGTGGCCTTCAGAGAAGAAATAATTACATCACTGAAAGAAATAAAAGGAACAGAGTTGAAGGAACTAAAAAAAAAAAAAAAGAGGAAAATACAATCAGACAGGTGAAGGAAGTAAATAAAACAAATCAAGACCTGAAGATAGAACTGGAAAAATTAAAGAAAACACAAATGGAGGAAATAATGGAGAGGAAGAATTTAGGGAAGAAAACAGAAACTACAGAGGTACACATAACCAACAGAATACAAGAAATGGAAGAAAGAATCTCAGGTGTAGAAGATACAATGGAAGAAATTGATGTATCTGTCAAAGAAAATGTTAAATCCAAAAAATTCCTGACACAGACCGTCCAAGAAATCCAAGACAATATGAAAAGAAAAAACCCAAGAATAATAGGTATAGAGGAAAAAGAAGACTCCTTCTCCAAGGCCCAGAAAATATTTTCAACAAAATCATTTAAGAAAATTTCCCCAAGTTAAAGGAGAAGCCAATAAGGATACATGAGGCCTACAGAACACCCAACAAATCTGATCAGAAAAGAAAATCCTCCTGCCACATAATAATCAAAACAGTAAGTATACAGAACAAAGAAAAAATACTAAAAGCTGCAAGGGAAAAAGGCCAAGTAACATATAATGGCAAACCCATTAGAATCACACCTGACTTTTCAACAGAAACTATGAAAGCCAGAAGGGCCTGGACAGATATCATGCAGACCCTAAGAGAACACAGATGTCAGCCCAGGCTACTATACCCTGCAAAACTCTCAGTCCTCACAGACGGGAAAAACAAGATATTCAATGACAAAAACAAATTTCAACAATACCTACACACAAATCCAGCATTACAGAAGACACTGGAAGGGAAAATACAACCCAAGAAAATTAGCTTCCGTCAAGAAAATACAGGAAATAATTAACCTTACTACAGCAAAACAAAAAGCAACCAAGCACACAACCTTATGACCACAGCCAACATCAAAATCAAAGGATCTAACAGCCACTGGTCATTAATCTCTCTCAACATCAATGGACTCAACTCTCCAGTAAAAAGACACAGATTAACAGAATGGATACGTAAACAAAACCCAGCAATCTGTTGCATACAAGAAACACACCTAAGGCACAAAGATAGACATTACCTGAGGATAAAAGGTTGGAAGACGACTTTTCAAGCAAATGGACCAAAGAAACAAGCAGGAGTAGCCATTCTAATATATGATAAAATAGACTTTCAACCAAAATTAATCAAAAGAGATGGGGAAGGATACTTCATACTCATCAAGGGAAAATTCCACCAGGAAGACATCACAATCCTGAACATCTATGCCCCAAATACAAGAGCACCCACATTTGTAAAAGAAACATTGATAAAATTTAAACCACATATAGATCCCCACACATTAATAGTGGGAGACTTCAACACCCCACTCTCAACAAAGGACAGGTCAACAAAACAGAAATTAAACAAAGAAACAATATCTCTGACAGAGGTCATGAATCAAATGGACCTTACAGACATTTACAGAACTTTACACCCAAACACAAAAGAATTTACCTTCTTCTCAACACCTCATAGAACCTTCTCCAAAATAGACCATATAGTTGGTCACAAAGTGAGCCTCACCAGATACAAGAAGACTGAAATAATCCCTTGTATCTTGTATGATCACCATGGAATAAAGCTGGACTTCAACAACAACAGAAATAGCAAAAAGCCTACACACACATGGAAACTGAACAACTTGTTACTAAATGACAGCTGGGTCAGGGAAGAAATAAAGAAAGAAATTAAAGTCTTCCTAGAACTCAATGAAAATGAAGACACAACATACCCTAACTTGTGGGACACAATGAAAGCAGTGCTAAGAGAAAAGTTCATAGCATTAAATGCCTTCAAGAAGAAATTTGAGACAGCTCATTCAAGCAACTTAATGGCCCACTTAAAAACCCTAGAAAAAGAAGAAGCAGACACACCAAAAAGGAGTAGACGGCTGGAAATAATCAAACTCAGGGCTGAAATCAATCAATTAGAAACAAATAAAACAATTCAAAGAATCAATGAAACCAAGAGCTGGTTCTTTGAGAAAATCAACAAGATCGACAAACCCTTAGCCAAGCTAACTAAAAGGCAAAGAGATGCCACCCTAATCAACAAAATCAGAAATGAAAAGGGGGACATAACTACAGACACTGAGGAAATCCAAACAATCATTAGGACTTACTTCAAAAGTCTATATGCCACAAAATTTGAAAATCTAAATGAAATGGACAATTTTCTTGATCGATTTGTCTTACAAAAGCTGAATCAGGACCAGGTAAATCAATTAAATAGTCCTATATCCCCCAAAGAAATAGAAGCAGTCATCAAAAGTCTCCCATCAAAAAAAAGCCCAGGACCAGATGGCTTCAGCGCAGAATTCTATCAGACTTTAAAGAAGAACTAACTCCAATTCTCTTCAAACTATTCCACAAAATAGAAACAGAAGGAATATTACCAAACTCATTCTATGAAGCCACAGTCACCTTGGTACCTAAACCTCACAAAGACTCAACAAAGAAAGAGAATTTCAGGCCAATCTCCGTTATGAACATTGATGCAAAAATACTCAACAAAATACTTGCAACCAGAATACAAGAACACATCAAAGATATTATCCACTATGACTAAGTAGGCTTCATCCCAGGTATGCAGGCGTGGTTCAATATACAGAAATCCATCAATGTGATCCACCATATTAACAAACTGAAAGAAAAAAACTACATGATAATCTCCCTAGATGCTGAAAAAGCATTTGACAAAATCCAGCATCCATTCATGTTTAAAGTACTGGAGAGATCAGGGATACAAGGCACATATCTAAACATAGTAAAGGTGATATACAGCAAGCCTATAGCCAACATCAAACTGAACGGAGAGAAACTTAAAGCAATCCCACTGAAATCAAGGACAAGACAAGGCTGCCCACTCTCTCCATATCTCTTCAACATAGTGCTGGAAGTCCTTGCTAGAACAATAAGACAGTTGAAGGAGATCAAGGGGATACAGATGGGAAAGAAAGAAGTCAAGTTATCACTATTTGCAGATGATCTGATAGTATACATGAGTGACCCCAAAAACTCTACCAGGGAACTCCTACAGCTGATAAACACCTTCAGCAAAGTGGCCAGATACAAAATTAACTAAAAAAAGTCAGTAGCACTCCTGTATACAAAAGACAAAAGGGCTGAGAAAGAAATTAGAGAAACAACACCATTCACAATAGCCACAAATGACATAAAGTACCTTGGTGTAACCCTAACCAAGCAAGTCAAAGACTTGTATGAAAAAAATTTCAAGTCTCTGAAGAAAGAATTAGAGGAAGATATGAGAAGATGGAAAGATCTCCCATGCACATGGCTTGGCAGGATTAAATAGTAAAAATGGCCATCTTACCAAAAGCAATCTACAGATTTCATGCAATTCCCATCAAATTGCCAACACAATTCTTTACAGACCTGGAAAGAAAAATTCTCAACTTCGTATGGAATAACAAGAAACCGAGAATTGCTAAAACAATCCTCTACAATCAATCAATAAAAGATCTTCTGGAGGTATCTCCATCCCTGATCTCAAGCTGTAATATAGAGCAACAGTTATAAAAACTACATGGTACTGGCATAGAAACAGAATGGTGGATCAATGGAATTGAACAGAAGAACCAGAAATAAACCCTCACACTTACGGACACCTGATTTTTGACAAAGATGCCCAAACCATACAATGGAAAAAAGATAGCATCTTCAACAAATGGTGCTGGTCCAACTGGATGTCTACATGTAGAAAAATGCAAATAGATCCATACTTATCACCCTGCACAAAACTGAAGTCCAAGTGGATCAAAGACCTCAACATAAAACCAGACACATTAAATCGGCTAGAAAAAAAAGTGGGGAATACCCTAGAACTCATTGGTACAGGAGAAAACTTTCTGAACAGAACACCAACAGCACAGGCTCTAAGAGCAACAATCAATAAATGGGACCTCATGAAATTGAAAAGCTTCTGTAAAGCAAAGGACACCGTCATCAAAACAAAACGACTGCCTACAGATTGGGAAAGAATCTTCACTAACCCTTTTTCTGACAGAGGGTTAATATCCAGTATATATAAAGAACTAAACAAGCTGAAAAGCAGCAAACCAAGTAATCCACTTAAAAAATGGGGAACAGAGCTAAAGAGAGAATTCTCTGCAGAGGAATATCGAATGGCAGAGAAGCACTTAAAGAAATGTTCAACCTCATTAGCCATTAGGGAAATGCAAATCAAAACAACCCTGAGATTTCACCTTACACCCATCAGAATGGCCAAGATGAAAAATCCAAGGGACAACACATGCTGGAGAGGTTGTGGAGAAAGGGGAACCCTTCTCCACTGCTGGTGGGAATGTAAACTTGTACAACCACTCTGGAAATCAATCTGGCGCTTCCTCAGACAACTAGGAATAGCGCTTCCTCAAGATCCAGCCATACAACTCCTAGGCATATACCCAAAAGAGGCTCAAGTACACAAAAAGGACATGTGCTCAATCATGTTTGTAGCAGCTTTATTTGTAATAGCCAGAAGCTGGAAACAGCCCAGATGCCCCTCAACTGAAGAATGGATGCAGAAATTGTGGTACATCTATACAATGGAGTATTACTCGGCAATGAAAAATAAGGAAATCCATAGTAATGGGAAGAGGGACTGCCTCTGACATAATCTGATTGGCCTGCTCGTTGATCACCTCCCCCTGAGGGGAGAGCAGCCTTACCAGGCCACAGTAGAGGACAATGCAGCCACTTTTGATGAGAACTGATAGACTAAGTTCAGAAAGGAGAGGAGAATCTCCCCTACCAGTGGGACTTGGGGAGTGGCATGCATGCAGAAAGGGGAGGGAGCGTGGGATCGGGAGGGGAGGAGAGAGGGGCCTATGGGGGGGATACAAAATGAATAAAGTGTAATTAATAAAAAATTAAAAAAAGATAATCCAGAAATAAAAATAAAATCGACTGACTTTAAAAAAATTAAAATTTTAAAAATAAAAATAATTAAAAAATCATATACACATATAAATACATGAATAAATTAATTAATAAATGCAGACAAAACATTCCTCTTAATTGCACAATAAAAATCCATGCTTACTTGGAACCTATCTGACAAACAGCATTTCAGAAAACTAAAATATAATGTTTTATGTATAGTGAGTAAGCAAGCCAACCTGGAATTGGCTTGCTCAGCTACACAGATAAAACAGTAGTTGTAAAACTGATGTTGTGTAAATTCACTGACCCACATTTATATACATGCATGCGGGCGGTCATATATATGCATCGTCTGAACTTTCCAAAGCGGCCTATTTCAGATTCCCCAGCTCCCGAGCAGCAGGAGACCAAAGTGGAACACAATAAACCTGATGTTTTCCTCTACAAAACCCAGAGCTAAGCTGCATGAGACACAGTAATCTGTTTCTACATTGTGTCTTTGCTATGCATGAAATTACCTCTAGTCTTTATAAAATTCTCAGCTTGCCAAACTACAGCCAAGGCTAAGCATTCAGTGCACTCTGTCAGAAAAATGAGTTATCGGAATAGTATCCTTCTATGTCTGAGTTTCAGAGATTTGGAAAAAGACTTGTATGTAATTTTTCATCCCAAAAGGCCACTGGCTTTTCTTATTAGCATTTTATACCCTTCAGTAATTATATATGACTTTTGAAAATTGCAAAGGCCAAAAGTGTAAAGAGGTATGGATAATCTTTTTGAAAAATTGTATGTGAGCAGATGGGTATCACACGAACGGGATGAATCTGTTAATTGTCCAAGAGGAAAGGTTTCTTAAGCAATTTTAGGCCATTAATGAGATGGAAAGCACAGCTCTGAAGAAAAGCAGTTGATTTTATGCTGTTTATACAAGATGTCTGACCTTGCCACCTTTTCATTTTGTAGAATAATTGTTCCCACAGGAATTCAAAAAACAAAACAACGTAGAGGGAGGACCATGAAGCAGAGATGGCTGTGAATTGCTAAGAAATAGCCATACTGATAGCAAGATCACTAACTGTCCTCCTAGGTCTACAGAAAACACAAATAAAGAAAGTTCTTCAAATGTTTGCTTGAACATCTATTTCTTAATAAAAATGTGGTGATTTGAATAATGCTAAGTTGTTCTATAAGATATATAAAAGTTAAATTTATAACTTGTGACCAAGTATTGAAAATGAATATCACCATCTTGAGTTTTATACTATAAAATCAATCATATATATGTAAAATCTATACAATTTGCTTTCCATTAAGTAAAAGAGCAAGTGTAGAGAATACTATATATAGTATTTCTAAAGACTCTCAGAATGTCAGGAAAAACCATGCTTTATCCTCTCATGTCACAGATTTTGATTTCAGAGGTAATATTTATGAAGTCAGAATCTAATACCCAGCTTGCCTAGTGCCATGGTTTTTCCAGATTACCTACAATGGCTTACTTGGTGAATGAATAAATATAGCACCCTCTGACTGATGTGCACATCATAATTTTTCTAGTTATTATGATATACAGAAAAGTACGCCCTCACACATACACAATTGTCCTCTTAGACAATTAACAAATTCATCCAATTCATGTGATACCCATCTGCTCACATACAATTTTTCAAAAGATTATCCATACCTCTTTACACTTCTGGCATTTGCAATTCTAGTATCTAGAACTTGGAGACACATTATACCAACATAACAGATAAAGTTAGGGAGTAATTAATGCTTGTAATCAGGTGAATTTTTGGTGTTCTTTTTTTTAATGGACTGTCTATTGTAATAATCATGAGTATTGAAATGTTGGGCAATGGAGAATAGTTAGTCAAGGAGAATTTAATAAGAGGTCTTCGTCTGCTTTTTCTAGGCTTTGAAGATGGCAGAAAGGGCCATACAAAGAAGTACAGGTGACCTCTGAAGAGACAGGGGATAAGGTCAAATTCTCTTATAAAGCTTCAGAAAAAGCAGGCCCTCTGATTCCTTCATGCTGGCCCTTTGAGACTTGTTTTAAATTTACCTGGAGAATAGCGTGGTAACTGTCTTTTGTTCCAAGCCACTAAATGTCTTCTCTTATAGAAACAACAGAAGACTGGCACAGTAATTGAATATTAATTCTTACTACTTGCAAGAATTCAAAGTATTTTTCATTCATTCATAAGTCATTTGGCTTTAGAATCTCTTGTAAAATGTAATAGAAATGTAATTTTAGCTGGATTTAATTCAAGTCAATACTCTCTCTATCATATCACAGCACTTTCTTGTTAGACATTAGCAGGGAATATTTTTGTATATTTGTATCTTTTTTTCTTTTTATTTATTCATTTTTTATTTATTACAATTTATTCACTTTGTATCCCAGTTGTAGCCCTCTCCCTCATTCCCTCCCAATTCCACCCTCTCTCCTTCTTTTCTACCCATTTCTCTCCCCAAGTCCACTGATACGGGAGGACCTCCTCCCCTCATCTGACCCTAGCCTATCAGGTATCATCAGGATTGGCTGCATTGTCTTCCTCTTTGACCTGGCAAGGTTGCCCCACCCCTCAGGGGGAGGTGATCAAAGAGCCAGCCACTGAGTTCATGTCAGAGACAGCCCTTGTACACCTTATCCACTTGGAGACTGAGCCGCCATAAAGGCAATGAATATTCACAGTTATTAATAATGGTAACATTTTGAGATAAAGAATATCATAAGTCTTATGGAAATTACAAAGCTTTTAGGAAGGGAATCTTAGGAAAGAAGTGGGAAATAGTAAGATCTGGAGAGGACAGGAACTCCATAAGAAGAGCAACAGAACCAAAAAAATCTGAGCACAGGGGTCTTTCCTGAGACTGCTATTCCAACCAAGGACTATGCATGGAGATAACCTAAGACCCCTGTACAGATGTAGTCCATGGCAGTTCAGTATCCAAGTGGTTCCATTGTAATAGGAACAAGGACTGTCTCTGACATGAACTGATTGGCCTGCTCTTTGATCACTTCCCCCTGAGGGGGAAGCAGCATTACCAGGCCACAGAAGAAGACAATGCAGCCACTCCTGATGAGACCTAATTGACTAGGATCAGAAGGAAGGAAAAGAAGACCTCCCCTATCAGTGGACTTGGGGAGGGGCCTGCATGCAGAGGGTGGAGGAAGGGAGGGATTGGGACAGGAGGAGGGAGGGAATGACGGGGGGGGGGATATAAGGTGAGTAAAGTGTAATTAATAAAGAAAAAACAAGCAAACAAAAAAAAACAAAAAAACTTTGTGGTAAACACTGATATGGAACAGTAGGTAGACTTAGTGCGTACTGATGGGATACAAAACAACCCAACCACAGCAGGAGAGCTTTGGGAGGTTGTGAATAAACAGATACTTGCCCTAAAAACCAGGAATTCAACTGTCTAGGGTTTAACCAACAGAGTTAAAAGCTTGTGTGCACATAAAACCCTGGACTTAAGCAGCTATAGAGCTTTGTTTATGCCTGAACTTGGGATTAGGAAAATTGCTGAGTTAGTAAAGTACTCTTCAAGCAAGCAATATGGCATGAATTTGCCCCTTAGCATCCACATACAAAGTATAATGTGGCAGCACTTGGTTCCATTCCAGTGCCAGGAAGGTAGAGAAAGAAGACTCTTGGGGCTTGCTGGCCCACCAGCCAACTTGAAACAGTCAGCTTCAGGGTGTATAAGAAACCCTGTCTCGGAATCTCCAGAAGGAGGGCAACAGAACCAAAAATTCTGGACACAGAGGTCTTTTCTGAGACCTCTCCAAACAAGGACCATTCATGGAGATAACCTACAAACCTTGCTCAGATGTACCCATAGCAGTTCAGTGTCCAAGTAGGTTTTCTAGTAAGAGGAACAGGGACTGTCTCTGACATGAACTCAGTGGCTGCCTCTTTGATAACCTCCCCCTAAGGGGGTGGGGAGCAGCCTTATCAGGCCACAGAGGAAAATAATGATAGGCTAGGGTCAGATGGAAGGGGAGGAGGACCTCCCCTATCAGTGGACTTGGAGAGGGCCATGGGAGGAGATGAGGGAGGGAGGGCGGGATTGGGAGGGAATAAGGGAGGGGGCTACAACTGGGATACAAAGTGAATAAACTGTAATTAGCATAAAAAATTAAAGTTAAAAAAGCAACCCTGTCTCAACATATTTGAATAAATAAATAAGGTCTTGCATGCACACAAATACACAGGTATTGGTATGGTTTGACTAAGAAATGTGCCCCAGAGACTCACATACTTGAACATCACCTCTCTGTCAGGCTCTGTAGGAAGCTCTAGAAACCCTTATGAGGTCAAGCTTTGCTAGCGAAAGCAGTTAACTGAGGGTGACCCTTGAATTTTTATAGCCTGGAGCCATGTCCCATTTATGCTCTTTGTCTGGGCTATGGGAGCATTTCGAAAAGAAGTCCTGCTCCTACCCACATTGTAAAGGACTGTATCCCTCAGACTGTAAGACAAAACATTCGAACATCTTTACTACATTCTAAGGTGAAAGAGAGGAAAATGGTTAGGTACAAAAAGCCATATGTAAAAGTGGGGTATGACTGAAGCTTTGAAGAAAAAAACCCACCATTTACTATGAGGATGTGATATAGCTGGGATGTCCCTGAATGGTGGAAGCAATATTGAATTATAGAAATTGAGTTAAGAACTAGAAAATTATGAACAATTGAGCATTGGATAGAAAAAAAAAAAGTATCTACTCCTTAGCAGTAGGTGGCAAAAAATATTTTTGCAGAAATGCTATAATCAATGGCCTGCAAATTTCACTTCAACAGTACAGCTAAAACTACTTTTTTACTTTATTAATTACACTTTATTCACTTTGTATCCTCCCTGTGGTTCTCTCACTCCACCTGTCCCGATCCCTCCCTTCCTCCACCCTCTGCATGCTTGCCCCTCCCCAAGTCCACTGATAGGGGAGGACTTCTTTTCCTTCCTTCTGATCCTAGTCAGCTAAAACTACTATCAGCAGATCCTTGCATCTTGAGAAAGCTATTCCTAAATATTGCAAGTTTGCAATATTACTCTTTGTAATACCTATAGTTTTAAGAAGATTGTGAAGCTACTCTGTATTTCAAAAGAGTTTTAAAAGTTCTTATTTTATTAAAATTAAAATATCTGTATTTTAACCACTGTATCATATGATAACTTCAATTGCACATTCATAATTCAGAAAGTTAATATACATCTTTTACACATCAGGTGTTCTGCTATATCCTGGTAGGGACATGAAGACATTCCATTCAACAGAATGTTGAATAGTGACATTTCAGGGCCACTATTCTTGTACTGATAATGCAAGAAAAATGTCAAAAGTGGGTGTTTATAGGAAAGTGAGGAGAGGGTATTAAAGCCAGCTGCCTAGACTACGTGTCATGAAGTCTGGATTTTGACTAATTTACTGCATCTGTAACACTACGAAAGTATCTCAGTTTTTACAGGCAGCAGGCTAAAATATTTTATGAAAGAATTTTGCCAAAAAGGCCCAGAAAGAAATCAGGGAAACAACACCCTTCACAATACCAGTAATAACATAAAGTACCTTGGGGTAACTCTAACAAAAAGGTGAAAGACCTGTTCAAAAAAAACTTCAAGTCTCTGAAATAAAAGAAATTGAAGAAGACATCAGAAGATGGAAAGATCTCCTGTGCTCATGGATCAGTAGGATTAACATAGTGAAAATGGTCATTGCCAAAAGATTGCCAAAAGCAATCTACAGATTCAATGCAATTCCCATCAAAATACCAGTGCAATTCTTTACAGAACTTGAAAGAACAAATCTCAACTTCATATGGAGAAACAAAAAACCCAGAATTTCCAAAACGATCCTGCACAAAAACAGATCTCAAGCTGTACTACAGGGCCATAGTAACAAAAACTGCATGGTACTGGCATAGAAACAGAATTGTGGATCAATGGAATAGAACAGAAGAACCAGAAATAAACCCACACACCCATGAATACTTGATTTTTGACAAAGAAGTCAAAACCATTCAATGGAAAAAAGACAGCATCTTCAACAAATGGTGCTGGTCCAAATGGATGTCTACATGCAGAAAAATGAAAATAGATCCATATTTATCACCCTGCACAAAACTAAAGTCCAAGTGGATCAAAGACCGCAATATAAAACCAGATACACTATATCGGTTAGAATATAAAGTGGGGAACAGCCTAGAACTCATTGAAATAGGAGACAACTTCCTGAACAGAACACCAACAGCACAGGCTCTAAGATCAACAATCAATAAATGGGACCTCAAGAAACTGAAAAGCTTCTGTAAGGCAAAAGAAACTGTCATCAGAACAAAACGACAGCCTACAGACTGGGAAAGGATCTTCACCAACACTATATCTAACAGAGGGCTGATATCCACAATATGTAAAGAAGTAAAGAAGTTAAAAGGCAATAATTCAAGCAATCCAATTAAAAAAATGGGTACAGAGCTAAACAGAGAATTCTCTGTAGAAGAATATAGAATGACAGAGAAACACTTAAAGAGATGCTCAACATCCTTAGCCATCAGGGAGATGCAAATCAAAACAACCCTGAGATTTCACCTTACACTCATCAGAAGGGCTAAGATCAAAAACTTAAGTGACAACACATGCTGGAGAGGTCGTGGAGAAAGGGGAACCCTCCTCCATTGCTGTTGGGATTGTAAACTTGTACAACCACTTTGGAAATCAATCTGGCGCTTTCTCAGACAATCAGGAGTAGTACTTCCTCAAGATCCAGCTATACCACTCCTAGGCATATATCCAAAAGAGGCTCAAGTATGCAAGGACATTTACTCAACCATGTTTGTAGCAGCTTTATTTGTAATAGCTAGAACCTGGAAACAACCCAGATGTCCATCAATGGAGGAATGGATACAGAAATTGTGGTATTTTTACACAGTGGAATACTACTCAGCTATCAAAAAGGAGGAAATCATGAATTTTGCAGGCAAATGGTGGGATCTAGAAAAGATCATTCTGAGTGAATTATCCCAGAAGGAGAAAGACAAACACGGTATATACTTGCTTATATAGACCTACAAGATATGATAAACATAATGAAATTTATACAGCTAAAGAAGATAAACGAGAAAGCAGACACGGGGTAAGGTGATCAATCCTCACTTAGAAAGACAAATGGGATGTGCATTGAACTTCTGACAGGAGTCTACTGCAGAAGGCATCTGAAAGATTCTACCTAGCAGTGTTTCAAAGCAGATACTAAGACTCATAACCAAACCTTGGGCAGAGTGCAGGGAATCATATGAAAGAAGAGGGATTTAGTAAGACCTGGAGAGAACAGGTGCTCCAAAAGGACCAAATATATCTGGATAAAGGCGTCTTTTCTGAGACTAATTCTCTAACCAAGGACCGTACATGGATACAACCTAGAATCCCTACTCAGATGTAGCCCATGGCAGCTCAGTATCCAAGTGGTTTCCCTAGTACGGGGAACAGAGACTGTCTCTGACATGAACTCAGTGGCTGGTTCATTGACCATCCCCTCCCCCCATACACACACACCAGAGGAAGGAACAGCCTTGCTAGGCCACAGGTAAGGACATTGCAGCCAGTCCTGAAGATACCTGATAGGCTAGGGTCAGATGGAAGGGGAGGAACTTCCCCTATCAGTGAACTTGGAAGAGGGCAGGGAGGAGATGAGGGAGGGAGGGTGTGATTGGGAGGGAAAAAGGGAGGGGGCTATGGCTGGGATACAAGTGAATGACCTGTGATTAAAATAAAATAAAATAAAATAAAATAAAATAAAATAAAATAAAATAAAAATATAAAAAAGAATTTTGCTTAGAGAGTGATCTGATAACAGCTAAAAATTTGTGTAAAAGGCAGGCTTACAATACATCCTTGTGTCTGAATATACCGACCGTTGCTTCTAATATCAGTAATATGTATGCCTAATAAATTTAACTCTATTAACTTTACAGAAAACATAACTCTAATGATTCCCATATTTTTCATTTTCTAGAAATAATTTAGTCAACCTAAAGCTATATGATACAGATGAACTATGTATTAATAACCTTAAATGATATATGATACATATCAATTATGATGACATTTGAATATAAAATACATGTAGCTGTTGATTCTTAACCAGCTATTTTTCATTTCTGCCTCTGTTTCATTTCCACACTTCTGAGCCTGTTCTCTGTTCTAGTAGACATACTCTTGTAACCTACTTATTCTCTTGTATATAACCTGCATCCTCAAGCTACAGGCTTTCTGTTGCGTTTAGCTGTGGGACATCTAAGGGAGAAAACTAAGAGGATGAGAAGGCAGAAGGGAGAGCAAATGTTTGTTCCCAGGACTTGTACCAAATGGCTTCAGCTGATGTAGCCAGCAATTCTACTTCGCCTTGACCTCAAATCTGTGTAATACCTTCTACACAATGGGAATTGGTCTTTTGAAACCTCACAAAAGCATCAGACAATCTGGGCAGGAGCCTATGTCACTCCACACTTCATGCCCACCTCTGCAAAGCATCTGTAGAGCTCCTCTTCAATTCTTTGCTAACAATGGTTTTTCTTTGATCTCTCCTGCAGAGACCTCCATCAGGGCCAGAAGTACAATATTGCCTCCTAAAGCAGAGAAGTGTCATCAAAGGGATGCAAAAGATGAGCATGGAGTATAGACTATGTAGATGTGACACTTGTGTTATCTTTTTCTTGTTACTGTATCTAGTAGACATCTATGGGATAATTAATATGTTCTGAATTATTCCATCACTGGAAGATTACTAGGAAAGCATGGCAGACAAATATTGTGCATAATATAAAATTGGTTGTTGAAGTTGATACATGATGTCTTGAGAAATTAAATAAAGTTGTTCACGTGAAAGAGTTGCCTCTGAACCTTCCTTTAATTATACTGCCTAATATTATACTGTACCTTCAGTTACAGTAACTAAAAAACATTAAAGTGCTTGAAAATAATTTCTGATTAGCAAATGCTAATAAGCACAAAGATATACATATCAGACTAATTCTTAATCTAATAAAAAAAACGTAGTAGGACTATTCATTTTATTAGCAAAATGACTGTTAGCATGCAAACACAATCATTCGCTAATAATATTTGGGCTGTTAAATTTTACTAACTATATTTCCCAAAGTGTTTTGAAAAAAAATACAAATCTTTGATAAATATTTCAATTTTCTGGATTTAGTATGATTAACATGAAATTAGGCAAAGATTGATGTACTGAATAAGAGTAAGTATTATTCACTAATTTGAGTCATTTTTTAAAAAAATTATAGATGCCTACTCAAGTACAATCATATAACCTTTTCATGAATCCATAAAATACTAAGTTAGAAAATATATGTTGATACTGGGTTTGGGGTGGAAGAAGCAATTAAGATGAAGGGACGTGATTCCCTGCTAAAATCACTTAGGTTCTGCACATGTGCAAACAAGTGCTGGGTTGAATGTTGACAAGTATGTTTATTCCCATCTGACAGTTGCCTTAGTTCTATTTCTGTTGCTGTGATAAAATCCTAGGACAATAGAAATATGGAAGAGATGGGCTTTTCTAGTTCACAGTGCCATGTCACAGTCACTCACTAGGAAGAAGTCAAGGAATTTGAAGAAGCTCCTCATGTTATACCTACCATCCAGAACATGTTCAAGGACAAGAACATACATACAAGACAATGGCCAGCTTGTTTACTTCAGAATCACTTTGCTGATGTTACTTGAACTGTAGGTGGCCTCTGCTCATATCAATCTAATCAGGCAAGATGATCATCTATGGACACTTCCATAAACCAACCTGATCTAGACATTCCTTCTCTGAGACTTTGCTTCCAGGGGAATCTAGATTGTTTCAAGATAATAATGAAAATTAGTAATAATATCAGCAATGGAGAGGATGAATTTGGTTAGTCATATAAAAGCATAGTGAGTAAAAGCTTAAGATTTCCAAACAGCGCTTCTTGAGATAAGATCAGACTCTTTATGTAGCCAAAGAAGACCTTGAACTCCTGACTCATAGACCTCTACCCTGAGTGCCAAGATTAAAAATATTGGCAACCACTCCCAGTATATGCAGAGCAGGGGATGAAACCCATGGCTTCCTGCATGCTAGGCAAGTATAACACCAACTGAGCTATAGTCCTGTCCCTTCTGTTTGCATTTCAATTTCCTACTTTAATTTCAGCCTTAGCGCAATAAAAATAAATATTCAGTAAAATAAAACATATTTAATTAACCAAATAAAATGTTAAATACAACTGATACTCTAACCCATAATTCCAGTAAAATGCCAGGGTATAGAATAAAGTCCCTGGGTATTAAATAAGAATATTGCAATTGATGAGGCCATAAAATGTATTTATAGATCTTACGCCCAAATGTTGGTTCGCACACACAGTTTAAAAATTAAAATTGTATTCCAGATCTACTGTGGAATAAAATTGATTATGATCACTCTTATGTTTTATGCTATGGTATATGACTTTCCTACTTATCTCATAACTGTCCTCTTCATATATTATATATTATATATATTATAACCTATATTCCATATATATTATACCTATATTCCATAGACTAAAACTTAAATCAGAGTGGGTAGCATACAATTATTTCTGTAAAAGATTGTAAGATTTTTTCTTTTTTTTCACTTTTTTGAGATTTTTTTATATTTTTATAAATTACAATTTGTTCACTTTGTATCCCCTCTGTAGCCCCCTCCCTCATCCCCTTCCAATCCCACATCTCCTCCCATGCCCCTCCCCAAATCCACTGATAGGAGAGGCTCTCCTCTCCTACCCTCTGACCCTAGCCTCATCAGGACTGGCTGCATTGTTTTCCTCTATGGCCTGGTAAGGCTGTTCCCCTCTCAGGGGGAGGTGATCAAAGAACCAGCCCATGAGTTCATGTCTGAGACACTTCCAGTTCCCATTATTACAGGGCCCACTTGAATACTGAGCTGCCATGGGCTACATCTGTGGAGGGGTTCTAGGGGTTCTAGGTTATCTCCATGATTGGTCCTTGGTTGGAGTATCAGTCTCAGAAAAGACCCCTGGGCCCAGAACTTTTTGATCAGTTGCTCTCCTTGTGAGGCTCCTGTTCCCTAGAGGTCTTTCTCTCCCTTCTTTCATAAGATTCCCTGCACTCTTCCCATAGTTTGGCTATGAGTCTCAGCATCTGCTTTCATACCTTGCTGGGTAGAGACTTTCAGAGGCCCTCTGTGGTACTGTACTGTTCACTGTTTTCTCCCTCTTCCAATGACCATCCCCTTTGCTTTTCTGCATGAGGATTGATCATCTTACCCAGGGTCCTCCTTCTTGCTTAGCTTCTACAGGTGTACAGATTTTAGTATGTTAATCATATGTTGTATGTTTAATACCCACTGATAAGTGAGTATGTACCCTGTGTGTCTTTCTGCTTCTGGGATGCCTCACTCAGGAGACTGTAAGATTTTTTCCTCACCCTGTGAGTGGTTTTTACAGTACAATATCCTGTGACAGTCAGTGCACTAGAGTTCCCCTCCCTACATTTATATTTACATGTGCACAATATTATTAACAATTGACAAGCTAGTAATATACATATAGGACTAGCAGTTGATGAGGCAGTAGTATACTATTATGACTTTTATTTGTGACACCAGATTTCCGCAATCCCTACTTAATTGTTCTTGATATATTTTGCATACATATTTAGTTAATACTTTCTGCTTTTACCTGCATCTAGAAACCGTGTGTGAAAGTGCAATGGTCTCTTTTATTAAAGTTTCTTAAACTTTTCTTACAATTTAACACTTCCTCTTTGTTCTTTGAAACGCCTTATATTGGGTGTTCTTCACATTGTGATCTTCCCAAACACTTTGCTGAAAGCCCACTCTCCGCGCAGACTATGTCAGGGGAATAGCACAGGCCAGCTAGCTGCCTCCTTATCCTTCCACCTTCCAACATACTGGGTACAGCTTTTTCCTGTGTTTCTCTTGTTTGCATATGCACATTACTAAAAATATAAAAAGATATACTATTAGTGCCAATTATTAAATATTAGTAAATAAATTTGGATATTAAATGTTTGTGAAAATGCAAAGTAATTAGCTGTCCTAATTAAAGTCCTTTGTAATCTATAGGTTTTTTTTTTTTATTCTGAAAAGTAAGATATATGACATTCATGATCTTGGAAATTAATCATTTTATTATTATTCCCTTTTACTGATAGATGCTTAATGTAATGCTTAATTATGCTAGCCATTAGTATTGTCATTAAAGTATATGTGAAACTATAATGAATTTATTACTAGTAATTTGCTTTAAGCAGTAACTGTATTCATTATTTAATAATGAAAACATCACTGACATACTATTTTTCTAAGTGGGTCCCTTATGATTTCCCTGATATTTAAATTATTCTGACATTTCAAAATATAAAATTTAAATTGAAGTGTTATTTGATACTGAGAACATCATAAGCATCCATCAAACAAGTTCTCATAGGATTATAATGACACAATAAAACTGTTGATCAAAGCAATAAGCTAAAAATGCTCTCTTGGAAACAAGAAAAGTGAATCCCTGTGGATTGTGCCCAAACATGATCACATATTGGCACAAATAAACTACTTAATTGTTTTTTTTTTTTTTTTTTTTTTTTTTTGTGAAATTTGAAATCACAGTCACAGGCTGACTAGATGGGTTTCAGGGTGTTGCTATTTTTTTGTGTTCTACGAAGTCCCTAACGGTAGCCTTCTAGTATGTCTTCACTGGGCCAAAAATATTCTTATATAAAGTGAAGCTCCCTCTTTCTTTTTTCTTTTCTTTCTTTCTTTTTTCACTGTTTGTGAAAATAAAGAAACCAAAAGAAAAAAAAAAGTGGAATTTTAAATTCTAAGTTTTTAGTAAAACTAATAATAATAACAACAATACATTACTGTAGGATTTCCTATGAGAACACAGCAAGTGCTCACGTTGGAAGCACACACCAGGCATAATAAAGAAGAAAAAGTAAAAGTCTTTGATGGAACCTAAGTGTTTGTCAGTGCTGAGAGCACTCCAGTTACTTCAGCTCCAGCATATTTAATTAGGAAAGTAATTAATTAACTAATTAATTAATTAATTCTTCTCCTCAGTAACCTGTGGTGCTGTCCTCCTCCCTGCCCTCCCCAGCACCGCAACAATCACTAGCATAAACAGCATAGGATTATTTCCTAATTTCATCATTAGTATCTAGATGAAGATACTAGTCAAACCGCTTGCTACCGACCACTCACAATTACAGAGGTGTCTCCTCTAACATGGTCTGTCTGTATGCACATATGTGAGGGGCGGGGTGCACATGCTTCTGTGAATGGATGCGTGTGAGAGTCTGAAAACAATCACGGTGCCTTTCCTCAGGCAGCAGACACACTTTGTTAAGACAGGGACCCTCATTGGGCTGGAAGAGAGATGGTAGGCTTGCCAGGCAGTAAGCACCGGGGCCTTCCTGACTCTGCTTCCCTGATGCTGGTCTGGGGACAGAGCCCTGGTCCTTGCACAGAAAGATGAGCACGTTACCAGTAAGGACACTACCAGCCCAACACCAACTGCTTAGAGCTGCAAGTTCAGGGTCTCTTTGCCTAGTGACATTTGGCAATGCTCTTAGTGGCACACTCACAGAATGTGAACTCCCCTTATGTACAACTCCAGATGAACAAGGTAGACATCTGGATGTGCCCAGATACAATGAATCTCTCTCATTTTTAAATATGGATTTAACATTAAAATTAACATTTTGTCACTTAAAGACAATTAACTCTCTTTTAGGTAAGTAGTCCTTTTTGATTAAAAAAACCCAACAACCTCAAATAGCACACAAATAGAAAAATAATCTCAAACCCTTTAACACTGTGACCTTTTTATTTCCCTCTCTCTTTTTAAAATTTTTTTCTTTATTTATATTTTTATTAATTACAGTTTTTTCATTTTGTTTCCCACCTGTAGCTTTTTCCCTCCTCCATTCCCAATCTCCCACCTCCCTTCCTCTTCTCCACTCATGCCCCTCCCCCAGTTCACTGATGAGGGAGGTCTTCCTCCCCTTCTTTCTGACCCTATCCTATCAGGTCTCCTCAGGGCTGGCTGCATTCTCTTCTCTGTGGCCTTGCAAGGCTGCTCTCCCTTCAGGGGGAGGTGATCAAAGAGCCAGCCACTAAGTTCATGTCAGAGACAATCCCTGCTCGCCTTACTAGGGAACCCACTTGGACACTCAGCTGCCATGGGCTACATCTGTGCAGGGGTTCTAGGTTATCTCCATGAAAGGTCCTTGGTTGAAGTATCATCTCAGAAAAGACCTCTGTGTCGAGCTTTTTTGGTTCTGTTGCTGTCCTTGTAGAGCTCTGGAAAAGATCATCCTGAGTGAGGTATTCCAGAATCAGAGATACACACAGGGTATATATTCATTTATAAGTGGATATTAGACATATAATCTAGGATAAACATACTAAAATCTGTACACCTAAGGAAGCTAATCAGGAAGGAGGACTGTGGCTGAGATGCTCAATCCTAACTCAGAAAGGGAAAGAGGATGGACAACAGAAGAGGAAGAAAACAGTGAACAGGACAGGAGCCTGCTACAGAAAGACCCTACCCTGCAAGGATATCAAAGCAGATGCTGACACTTACAGCCAAACTTTGGCCAGAGTGCAGGGAATCTTATGAAAGAAGCAATTAAGTCCCTCTCTCTTTTAACTTAGGGCTGGGGATTAACTCCCATGTTCTCCATTGCTAGACTAGCATTCTAATGGTGAAATTTAGATTGCTATTTTGTTATCATTTTGTTAATGGTTTTCATGCATTAAAAGAAAACTATACCATTAATTATAAAGAAGAATCACATGCTATACTAACAGGAACTGAAAAGTGACCAGAGCTTCAATATACAAATATTTAACTGAGGCTTCATGTAAAAAGTGCCAATTTGTTAGCTCTTGCCACTCTACTTCAGAAGACTACTCCTTTTTTTTTCTTTTATTTTTAGTGTTCTGGTGTAGATAACAGAAGCCACTATTAGTCACTGTGTCTCACTTTACTCAGGTACAGCTGCTGCAAAATATCAATCTATACATTAAACAAAATGCAGATTGTAGAGGAATCTTAATCCCGCACACCTTTCATCCCTCTGGCTGGAATACAGACACGCCCTTAGCACACACATTTAATCCCACACAATGAAGGTAAAGTTAGTTTGTAGAAGGAAGCATGGATGTTGGACCGTGATGTCTAATTGAGGAATAGACAAAGCGACAAATCAGAGAAAGATTTGACAGGATGATTCAGAGCTAAGATAACCCCAACTCTTAAGTGAAGAGAAAGAGGTGACTTCAGAGAGTGGCACAGAGACAGAGGGGAGTTTTACAGAGAGAGGTTGAAGAGGGAACAACCTGTGAAGACAGAATGGGCCAGAGAACGAGATAGAAGCCAGAAGATTAGAACAGATTGCAAGAGTTAGTTTGTGGCCAAAGGGAGCCATTAAAATGAGAACCTGCCCCTAACTCTTGCATCCATAACCGCCTCTTAACCAGAACCAATGAACAATATTACCAAATTTGGTTGCCAGTTTCAGGTGGCCCCTGGCTCCCTTGAATTTCATTAGCAGAAGCTTTGGTTTGTCTGTTTGTTTCTTGTAGAAGCATAAATTTTCTTAAGCCTTTTAGTTCCACACTTGAAAGCTTAGCTGGGAAAGGTCCTTGAGTCACCGTTTCTCTAGTTCTAGTGCAAATCAAGTTTCTCCTTAATAGTGTTATTTCCTAAACAATTGAGGCCTCTTTTTCGAGCAGGGGCCTTTGACACAATATTAAGGGACAACAGGATCTTTAAGCTCTGTAGTTTCAGAAAGCTGTACAAGGCAGCACCGAGTAGGAAAGTCTTAGTGCGAAATGTGTGAGAGGGTGGGAAGCCTCAGACCCCACTGTGCAAAAGAGAGAAGATGAAGCACAAGTTGTTTTGAAGACCCCGAGGTATCAGAGCTGCTGGAGCCGTGAGATAACTGCCAAGGAGAGCTTTATGCAGATAGTTCAACAGAGAGATGTGTATTGTAGGCAGCAAAGCTGGAGGGGTAGAGACATCTGTGCCCTTTGATGTCACACATGGAGCTAGAGGAATTTTGGATTTGCCCTGCTGGGTTTTGGTCTTGCTTTGATTTCAGTATTTTTCACTACACACCAATTTCTTTCCTTTGGAATGATAATGCATATTCTGCGCCAGCATATGTTCGAAATAAGTAGTTTGTGTTTTGATTTTACAAGGGGTTACACTTAAACTAGTTTCCTTGAGTCATGGAATAGATTTTGTCCTTTTTTTTTATTTTAATTTTTTTCTTCACAATTTTTTCATTACATATCCTGATTGAAGCCCCCTCTCGCAACTCCCCCCAGTCTCACCCTCCCTCCTTCTTCCCCCTATTCTCTTCCCCTAGTCCACGAAAAGGGGAGTTCCCACTATTGCTATCTGCCCATAGCTAGTTAAGTCTCATCAGGTCTGCCTGGATCCTCTTCCTCCATGGCCTGGCAAGGCTGTATCATCAGAGGTGAGTGATCAAAGAGTAGTCTACTGAGTTTTTGATAGAGGCAGGCCTTGCTTCCCTCACTCAGAGATCCACATGGAGACTGAGCTGCTATCCCGGAGCATCTGAGCAGGGGGTTTAGGTCCTCTCTGTGTATGGTCCTCCCTTGGTGCATCGGTCTCCACAGGATTCCCTGGCCTCAGATCTTTTAGATTTGTTGGTCTCCTTGTGCAGCTTCTGTCCCCGCCATGTCACTCCATTCCCACTCCTCTCTTCCTCCGTAAGACTCCTTGCTCTCTGCCCAAAGTTTGACCCTGAGTCTGAGCATCTGCTTTAATTCCCCTTTGGGTGAATCCTTTCAGAGGACCCTCTATAAGTAGGCTCCCATTCTGTTTCTGAGAGACTATAGGGACAACCAGTCAATATTAGCTGAAAAAGGAAGTATGCACTTTCGAGAAGACTCTATTTGAAGAACATTTAACACAAGCAATGCTACAGGCCTCTTTCAAGTATCAGTAAGGCTGACATGTTGCTATGATATAAAGTAAAAACTAAAGGAATTATTATCAATGGTGACTTCTGAATGAGTATCTGTAAAGACACTAGAACAGCCAATTATCTAATGTCTAGTAAGTCATTATTAATTAAAAATAATTCTCTCAAGATATGTAGAGGCACAAACATTCTCAGTTTCAGGGCTTAGACTAAAAAATACTTTCTAAAGTTAAAAGACAAAATACATATTCATTCTTCCCATTCTTCATGAATAAGTTTTAATAAGGTAGTTCAACTGGCGGAAAATGAACCATGAGATTGAAAATAAACATATGTGTGTGTGTGTGTGTGTGTATGTATATATATATATATATATATATATATATATATATATATTTATAAAATATTTTTATATAGCTATGAGAATATTCTAGTAATATCTTTATCAATGGCATACGTTAATCCACAATGAAATAGATATGTTATCTTTAAATTCACACTTAAATTTTTCAATCAAAAATAGATCAACAATAAGAGAAAAGTTTGTGAGAAATCTATTTATTTTGTTAAATATCTTTTCATTGTACAATTATACTGCCATAGTTTAACAACAGGCACAGGCAAAATGTCAACTCCCAAAGCTGTAAATATGACAAATCAATTTCTCTAAATCTCACATGAATTTATCTGCAAGCTCATGCTTTAACTTTCTGACATTTAAGAATGTAATGCAGAGCAAATCTTTTAATAATTTTTCCTAAAAATCCATTAATGCTCCTACCCAATCAAAATGAGAAAGACTTAAATATGATACACAAAGAACTCTGATTTATAAAGAATGCCTGAGAAAGCCTTCAGAAAATTAAAGGCAGTGTGCAAGCTAATAATAGAGTTCTATTTAAAACAACAACAACAAAGACAATAAACCTGTAATGAAACCTGACTATTTACTGATTTGTTGATTTATTTCAGTATAATTATAGAATAACACATAAGGCTGTTAAGTAATTCACATTAATATAATAGAAGATTTTCATAATGAGAAATTCAAGATCAAATAAATAAATGATACATATATAAAATAAAATGTTGACATATAGATACACTATTTTTTGTTTAAAATCTCCTTTATAGGAAATATGCTTTTATTAAGAAGACATTTAAATTTTTAATTAAACAAATATAATTTAAAATTTGCCAAAAATAACAAATTGAAATGATTTTCCACTAAATTCTCTTGCTTACTTCCTTAGCTATTCTGTACATAGAATATTAAAAGGCGTAGGCAAATGTAAGCATATAGAGAGAGGCCACTAAGCTATTACAATTACTGCTCTGTTAGGGCAAAACCATCCTCTGCTATGAGAGCCTGATAATAAACTGTATGTGGGAAATGTCACTATGTTCAGTGAAGTGGAACTCTGTATCCCTGTCACCTCCTCCCTATTCCATGTCTACTATATTCTACTATTTTCTATTCGAATGAATTGTGGGTTGATATGCTACAGTAGATTCCAATCAATAACTAGCACTCTTTCCAAACAGATCCAATTACGCAGCCATTAAAAAAAAAAAAAAAGATCTTTTCTGTGAGGTTCATTTTCTTAAATATAGACCTTAAGTTGTCAAACTAGTCCAGTTGTGTGTCTGTATAAGGTCTTATGCCCTGGGTGTGAACCACACATATGAGAAACCACGTTGCACGCAGCAGTCTGTGTTTATCTGTTATTGGACCCAGTTAAGATTTGGCTACAGCTTTTATGCCTAACATGAATTCTGAATATCTCTAAAGGAAAATAATGTTTCAACACTTTCCAAATATATTTGAAAATACACTTCTATTTTTCAAATGGGTAATGAGTTAGGGGGGAAAATGTAATTTAGAAACTTCTAGTGGTTCCCTGAGCCTGACAGAGAGGAAGAAGCCCCAGACAGGCTCCTTTCTGAAGAACTAGGAAAGCCTCAAGAGAGAGACAGCTGGGACAAGTAGGCCACAACTATGGCTGAAATGCAAGTGTTTTCATTGGAAGAGAAGATAATGCCGACAGCTGAGGGCACCTGCAGGGAAAATGTGTTCTTGTGTTCTTTTTCTAGCCAAGGGGATGTCACTACAAAAACTAGCACAGAATTTCAAGTACACATGAAATTAGGTAAATTATAGCTAGGTTATATAAGTAATTATAGCTGGGTTATATAAGTAATAATGAACCACATTCCTTAAAGGAAAATAGACATACATTTTAATTATGTCACTTCTTCAAACGTTTATCACTTCAGGTATCCTGTTGTTCCTCTTTTCAACAAAAGCTTGGCAAAGTTTATTTAAGCTAGAAATAAATAGATGCCTAATCTTCATTCAGATTAGCAAATAGGATAGCCATCAGAAGTAGGAGAAGACAAGGAACAGGACAGGAGCCTTCTTGAAAAATGGTGGGTATCAAAGAAGAGACTGAGACTCATAGCCAAACTTTGGCCAGAGTACCAGAAACATGGAAGAAGAGGGAGATAGAAAGACCTAGAGGGGACAGGAACTCCACAAGGAGAACAACAGAGCCCCTGGGCCCAGTGGGACCTGAAGAGACCAATACTCCAACCAAGGACCATGCATAGAGAGGACCTAGACCCCCCCGCTCAGAGGAAGCCCATAGGCTTCTCAGTTTCCAACTGGGTTCCCTAGTAAGGGAGCAGGGGCTGCCTCTGACATGAACTCAGTGGCAGGCTCTTTGGTCACCTTCCCCTGGGGAATGCAGCCTTACCAGGCCACACAGGAAGATAATGCAGCCAGCCTTGTTGAGGCCTGATAGGCTAGGGTCAGGTGGAAGGGGAGGAGGACTCCCCTATCAGGAGACTAGGGAAAGGACATAGGGGGAGAAGCGAGAGGGTGGGTGGGACAGGGAGGAGATGACGGAGGAGGCTGGATTAGAATACAAAGTGAATAAATTGTAATAAATAATACATACATGCATACAGACAGACAGACATAAAAAAGCTATGTGTCTGTGAGTAAGGCAGTTCAGAGCTATTTCACAGAGGAAGTCTTCCTCTACTTACCGACAAAACCAGCATCTTATAACCTCACTCACAGAGGGAAATTGGAGGCTCTGCATTTGATGCAGAGGTGACATACGCATTTCTTCTCCTGGCCAATTTCAGTCGTATTCTTTCAATATAAGAAACACATGGCACAGTAAAGTCATCTGTAAGTTTGAGGGCCTCAATCACAGCATTTGTTGGGACATCTGCAGTGAAAGTTCGATAGGCCTTTATAAACTATGAATCATTGCAGCTTTGGGTACGCTGTGAGTCCATCTGAATCAGAGAAACTGAGGGTGGCTTTCCTAAAGTGGACTCAACAATTAATGTCAGAATTTGGGGTAGTTTCACAATTGTTCCCTAATGTTGCACATGGTAATGAAGACAGTTCTGCTTCCTGCCCCAAGAGAAGAAGAGCCATTTGCCAACAACATGGCTAGCACTCCTATCTCAGGGCTCCTTGTGATATGCCCTCCCCACATCACACATGCAGATGTCCCTCGGCCAGATGATGCAGCCCTATGGGGACATGTGCTTGCCAAACTGCAGATCAATGGTCCCTGCCTTCTGCCTTGCTGGCCGCTGACAACTCCTCTGTCTCTAACCTACATTTAGATAGCTCCTGCCAATAGCTGTGATGGTGTGATCGCAGCTTGCTGTTATAAATGCAGGGTGAAATACAACATCTGAATTAGCATTAGCACTGACCCCAAAGAGGCTCTCCGAGTTTTTATTTCCTATCTGCCGAAATATTTATTAGAAAGTTTGTTCTAAGACTGTCCAAGTGGCCTACTTTGAACCTTCAGTTACCTAACTCGTAGCTTAAAGCAGAAGTGAAGACATGTACAACTGAACTTAAAGAAGCATGAGATTACATATCCTTATGTGATAAAGACACAGTTCACTCCGTGCCCTGGAAGCCAATGTGGACTATACCATATGCCCACGGTGCTGTTGCAAAGGCCCTTTAAAGGAGTGGCTTGCAATGCAAGGTGACAGAACCTAGCAGCTGTCTGACATCCTATGCATTCTCTTCAGACTTACTTATAAACAAACAAAGAACAATCAGGCATACAGCTGAAACAATGGTTTTCACTGGTTGCTATAATCACATGCCTATCTAGAAATAAGCTTCCAAAGCAGGCCAACTTTACCATTATACATTTGCTTATTCACATACCTTCACACACAGGAGTGACTCAGTCAGAAATTACACTTAGCAATGATCAGTGTGCTTTTAAGGTATAATAGTGTGTGTGTATATATATATATATATACATATATATATACATATGTATATATATATATACATATATATGTATATATATATACACACACTATTATACTATATATATATATATATATATATATATATTATACAATATATATATTGGCTCCATGAAAAGTGACTATGCATGCATTGCAATTTCCAGGCAATGGAACAAATGATACAAATATAGAGACCTGAGCAGCTACCCTGGAGATCCTGGTACAAAACCTAGTTAGTCAGTAATCAATCATTGAATTTACAAATATGTATGTCACTAGCAATGATCAGCAAATTACATAAAAATATATAAATGCCCCAAATGCTTATATTTCCACGACTCAAATATAGAAATAAGAATTTTTAATTAAATGTATTCAGGCATATTTTAAGATTAAATAATATAGAAAATGTATTTCCCTTAAGTTTGACATAAACCACAGTCTCAAACACAAAGGATAAAAGAAAAAGAAAATATTCTAATTATTCTCACTATAAAAGCAAATGATTCCACATACCTTTTAATACTATCTAACCAACACCTCTTTGGGATGGTGATGTTCAAAATTGGCTGTTTAAACATAGTGAAAGAAACCAAAGTCATACTTGTAGTGAATAGTGTCATAGACATTCTGTCACACACACAAAAATCATTGAGCTTAGTCCTGATTTGATCTATTAATTTTGTTATCCATTTGTCATAACTGGGAAACTGAAGTGACTGAGTTTTCTATGCATCAAAACAAATTTATTGTCGGGCAAGATGATTTGGATCACTTTCCTATTATTGACAGCATCATTACCCATGCCGACAACAGAAAGAATAACATCTCTGAACCTGAGCAGATAAGAGTGCATCTCACTTTCTCCCTGCTGAGTGAAAACTCTGTTTTCATCTATACTACAGAATACATCAGGGTACCTAAGGGGATCTGACAGTCCATCGGAAACAGTGTCATTAAGTAGCAGAAAAAACGGAGGCTGCATTACCCTTGGCCATTTTGAGGATTATTTCTTTTTCTTTCAATTTGAACAAATACCTGAAATTCTACCTTGAAAGACTTTTGAAATTGTATGTTTTGAATCTGGTTTTCTCTTAGGACAGTCTGTCCAGCAAAAAGCACTATTCTAAACAATTGTTGATACAATCAAATTAATAAGATCCTGAACCATCAATTATATTACTACTGAACTGAATTATATAATATACTATATGTTACTAAGGCACATAAGATCTTTAAAGAATTTGACTGTTAAAATCTTCTAAATAAGTGAACTAATAAAAATTTCGGAGTATGCATATTGGATAAACAATTCTATCACCAAAATGTTTTTTTTTTTTAGTCACAATTTTTATGAAAAATGTCAAAGCCAGTTTCACACACACACACACACACACACACACACACTTTAGTGGTTTGAATGAAAATGTTTCCCAGAGGGTCTATTAGAGTGGCACTATTAGAAGGTGTGGCCTTGTTGGAGAAGGTGTGGCCTTGTTGAAGGAAGTCACTGGGGTGGGCTTTGAGAAGCTCAAGCCAGGCCCAGTGGCTCAGTTGCTCTTCCTACTGCCTGAGGATCCAGATGTAGAACTCTCAGCTACCTCTTCAGAACCATGTCTGTCTGCAAGCCCTCAGCCTTCCCACCATGATGACATTGGGCTAAACCTTGGAACTATATATGTAAGCCAGCCCCAATTAAATATTTTCCATCTTAAGAGTTGCAATGGTCATGGTGTCTTTTCATAGCAATAGAAACCTAAGTAAGAATACACACACACACACACACACATATACCTATATATGTACATATGTGTGTTCATATATGTGTGTACATATATGTGTGCATACACATCTGTATTTATATATAATACGTATATATTATATGATACATCTACATTTATGTATATGTATGTATGTTTATGTACACATACATAAATGTGTATTTAGTATAATTCATTAGAAAAAAGTCAGAGGAAGATGTTTTTAGTATAATTCATTAGAAAAATGTCAGAGGAAGATGTTTTAGCCATTGAGAGATGGGTCAAGACCTCTAAAACTATTGCCCCCCCCCTTGTTCCATGTTGAACTCCTCACTGTTACCCTCTGGATCAGTGAATTTCAAGGCATGAGGGACATCTCAACCTGAGCAATATGCATTTGAGCTTATACGTTTATGGTCACTAAGCACTTTCTGGAAAACAGAGAGAAAAAACAATTTTTAGAGAAAAGAAAACTGACTGAAACACAGTTATAATTTCTTTTTTAAAAAAGTTATTCACAGCTTACTAACTCCTCCTTCATTCATATGATTCTCTGCACTCTGCTCTGGGCACAGGGGTCTTTTCTGAGACTGATGTTCCAACCAAGGACCATGGAGATAACCTAGAACCTCTGCTCAGACATAGCCCATGGCAACTCAGTATCCAAGTCGGCACTCTAGTAAGGGGAACAGGGACGGTCTCTGACATGAACACAGTGCCTGGCTCTTTGACACCCCCCCCACACACACACACACACAAGAGAGGAGCAGCCTTGCTAGGCCACAGAGGAGGACACTGCAGCCAGTCCTGATGAGACCTGATAAGCTAGGTGGATGGAAGTGGAAGAGGACCTCCATTGTCAGTGGACTTAGAGAGGGGCAGGGAGGAGATGAGGGAGGGAGGGATTGGGAGGGAATAAGAGAGGAGGCTACAGCTAGGATACAAAGTAAATAAACTGTAATTAATATAAAAATAAAAATTTAGTTTAAAAAATTTATTCACTTTAATTCCTGATCGTAGCCCCCCTCCCTCATCTCATCCCAGTCCTTCTCTCCCTCCCTCTTTCTCCCATCCCCCTCTCTTAGTACTCAGAAATGGGGTAGCACTCATCCTCTATCAACTGTCCCCAGCCTATCAAGTCTCATCAGTACATGCTGCATCCTCTTCCTCCATAGCCTGGCAAGATGGAAAGATTATCCATGCTCATGGATCAAGAGGATTAACAGTAAAAATGATCATCGTACCAAAAGCAATCTACAGATTCGATGCAATTCCCATACAAATAGCAACGCAATTCTTTACAGATCTTGAAAGAACAATGCTCAACTTCATATGGAAAAACAGCAACCCCAGAATTGCCAAAACAATTCTGTACAGTAAAAGATCCTCTTGAGATACCTCTAGCCCTGATCTCAAACTATACTATAGAGTTACAATAATCAAAACCTGTTTCTACTGATGTAGAAACAGACTGGTGGATTAATGGAATCCAGTCAAAGATACAAAAATACACTCACACACCTACAGACACTTTTTTTTGTTGTTGTTGTTGACAATTTTGACAATGGAGCCCAAACCATACAATTGGAAAAAAGACAGCATCTTCAACAAATGGTGCTGGTCTAACCAGATGTCTACAATGTAGAAAAATGCAAACAGATCCATATTTATTACCCTTCACAAAACTAAAGTCCAAGTGGATCAAAGACCTTAACACAAAACCAGACACAGTTATAATTTCAATCAGCTATGGAAGGTGGTTTAACAGAGATCGGATAAAAGGGGCTCTCTCTCCTACTGATTATGTATATCTGTATGCATGTATGTATATCTGTATACATGTATGTATATCTATATACATGATCAGCACTATACATATGGACTCTCCCTCAGATGTGTATCTGTCCCTCCGTTTTGCTCATGTTTTCTTTCAGCTTTGATATCCAACATCTCGGTGGCTTCTTACTCTTCCCCAAGTTACTTTGTTTTCACCTTCCACATTTTCTCCTTCCTTACCTTGTGCCAAGTAGACAGTTAATATGACTCTTAAAGTGATGAAGAAATGTTCTCACTCAGTGAGTTTACAAATGGCAAAATTTCAAACAATAACAACTGCAAATTTTAGAAAATTGAGGGAAGTGTATTTCATAGCTTGGGTTTCTATCATGCACAACTATACATGAATCAAAAAACAACAGAAGTTTACTTCTAGCCACACGGTATATATGACAAACTATTATTACCATATAAAACCATATATAATTTTCACAACAAATCAGTGACTGCGTGTATTCACTGGACAGAGAAATAACGGCCTGCAATAGCTGAGCTGCTTGTCTCGTGCTCAAGGTCAGACTCAGTAGTTGTAGAGATCTATGTCTGGTGTCTATTTTTAAACTCTCTGCTTTGGGTTCTAGCAGCTTCACATACACACACTATTTATAAAATATAATACTAATACATGCAGTTTTAAATAGTCTCTAAGACAAACAAAGAGGCTGATAGCCAGATTGCAATTGTTGGAATGCGATAATACTGATCCTAATACGGTGATATTCTCAGATTAACTGTTATTCAGTCCTTTCTAAACGATCTTCATTACTACTGGACTAGTCTTCATTTCATTAGCTCTGAGGACTTGTAAGATGGGAAATGAATTTTTGTGCATGAATGAAAAGAATAACAAAGCCCTGGCAATAGCTGCATTTAGTCATTGATTTATTTATTCCTTTGAAACCCTGGGAAAATGACTTTCCCTGGTTTAGTCTTCATGAGAAGTTCTCCAGTATAATCAAAACTTTAATACATAAAAATGCAATTATTTAGAAGTATGTGTTGAGCTCTTTATTTTAGTCTTTGTAATCATGAAGCAGAATATTTTAAGACGGCTACTACAAATAGTTTATCCCAATATTCACTGCACATCTTTCCTTCAAAGGGTAATTGTTGAGAGTTGAGAAGAAGAAGGAAGAAAGGTAGGGGAAGAAGAAGAGAAAAGGGAAGAAAGGAGAAGAAGTGGGGAGGGGAATATAGAGCGTAAGCATGGATAAATATGTGTGTGTTGGCAAACTCCTGTAAACTCAGTATTCAGATAGTTGGGGCCAAAGAATTCCAAGTTCAAGGCCATAGGGTTAGAAAAGAATATTAAAAATAAATTATAGTCACTTGTGTTTAAGCTAAATAAGAATATTATTTAGCAAATCTAATAGCTTTTATCATTTAAAATTAAGATAAAGTTCAGTGTAATTTTGAAATAGCTCATGTAAGTTTATGAAAATAAAATAAGTATTTTTTTCTGCTTTAAGTCTTTATTTATTGCACAGCAATGTAAAGCAAAATAAAAAGCAGAAGTAAAACAAAATAATACAATCATCTCAAGACTTAAAGTACATCTTTTCATGTCATTTCTGTTCTCTAGACATCAAGCAGGAACTGTTTATTTTGTATTGTAGGGGTCTTTTTTATTGTATTTTATAGCCTAGTTTTCATTCCAGAATGTAGAAATTTTGTTTATGAAACAAATAAACATTAATAAATAAATTTCTTCCCAAAAGCAGAAAGACACACATGGTATATTCTCGCTTATATAGACTTATAAGATAGGATATATATATATATATATATATATATATATATATATATATATATATATATATATATATATATATATATATACTAGAATATGTACACCTAAAGAAGATAAGCAAGAAAGAGGTCCGGGGTAAGATGATCAATCCTCATCTAGAAAGACAAAGGGGATGGACATTGGAAATAGGAGAAAACAAGTAACAGGACAGTAGCCTACCACAGAAGGCACCTGAAAGACTCTGCCTAGCAGTGTATCAAAGCAGATGCTGAGACTCATAACCAAGCCTTTAGCAGAGTGTAGGGAATCATATGAAGGATTAGTATATCCTAGAGGGAACAGGGAGTCCCACAAGGTCCAAATATATCTGAGCACAGGGGTCTTCTATGAGACTGTTTATCCAACCAAGGACCATGCATGGATATAACCTACAACCCCTGCTCAGACATAGCCCATGGTAGCTCAGTATCCAAGTGGGTTTCCTAGTAAGGGGGACAGGAATTGTTTCTGACATGAACTCATGAGCTTTCCCCCCCCCCCAAAGGAGGAGCAGCCTTGCTAGGCCACAGATAAGGACATTGCAACCATCCTGAAGATACCTGACAAGCTAGGGCCAGATGGAAGGAGAGGAGGACACCCCCTCTCAGTGACCTTGGAAGGGGGCAGGGAGGAGATGAGGGAGGGAGGGGAGGATTGAGAGGGAAAGAGGGAGAGGGCTACAGCTGGGATACAAGTGAATGTATAACATTATAAAATAAGTATTTTTATACTTAAAAGAAAAATATGCTTGTTTTGTTTTGGTTCTTTGAGACAGGGTTTCCCTGTATAGCTTTGAATTTCCTGGACTCTGTAGAGCAGACTGGCCTCTGACTCACAGAGATCTGCCTGTTTTTACCTCCCTGAGTGCTGGGATTAAATGCATGTGCCACCATGTCCAGATAAAAATAAGCTCTTTGACAGTTTATGTTTGAATATACTATCATTTAATATAAATGATAAATGATTTTTTAATTCATAGATAATCAGGTTTTATTGATGATCTCAACAAAGTAGGGATGCTAAGCTGGGTCTCTGGGTGGTCCAGGTGAGCCTGAAGCGATGACCTTCTTTTTTAAGTTTCCATGGTTACAGCATCCTTATATTTGTGCTAGCAGAGACATCTTATTTCATTCATTCTTCAACTTTCCATACCCAAGTCTAGATAATTTTCTTTAAAACTAGCAATACATAGCAAATCAAGTTTTTCTTTATGGGCAAGTTTACCCTCCTAAATATTAATATCATTTAATTTTAATTAATGTTTAAAATTGCAAATAATAACCTTGCTTTATGCTTTTCCATAAGTATATATACATATATATATATATATGTATACACACACACACCACACACATGAGAACACACACATACACATATATATGGAAAATGACTATAATATAAATTTACTTCACTTTTTTGTTTTGCCATAATTTTTTGCCATGAATTTTATCAATTTCAAAACTGATATATATATAAACTAAGTAAATTATTTGTCCAGAAACTATGTGCATGCAAAATTTATTCCATTTAGTTATTCCATTTATGTTATATATAAAAAGCAGAAGGGAAAGTAATCCATATAATGAAAAATAAAATAAGAATCCCAGTGAATGGAATGATTTATTGCATTCTACAAAGGCCTCTCACTACCACATTTCACATTGTGAGTGCTGTGCCATTCCATTATTCCTGGAGAATAATTAATTCTCTGTGGAGACACTCTGGAGACTTTCTAAGATAAAGATTTCAATTAGGAAACAAGTGAATAATCCATCAATGAATTTTGTCTCATAAGCATAGTAAAAATATTATTTGAAATGAGACAATAGGTAATCTTGCCAAAAGCAAGCATATGCCAACCCTGGTGCAACATGAACTCAGGCCTGGATTATTAGAAAAGCCAATCAAAGAACAGAAAAACCACCACTGCAGAAATTATATCCACCCATCATCCTTTCAAGTCAATGCTTGTCAATGGATTTCCAGGATGGCTAAACTCAGTGGTAAAACACAACTATTTATCTCCCACACTATCCTGCATCTAAGAAAACAGAAAACTAATTCTGTGCTTTACGAAAAACAGTTAGAAAATAATATTCTAGGTATGTTCTTTGAAACCCTCAAACCACATCATAGGAAAAAGGAAAGAGCAAAGTCAACTGCAACTCTTAAACATCTTCCTTGCCTGTACTTCCCTGAAGGCTCACTGAACAAGATACCAGAGAAACCAAGGGAGAAAGGACTTAAAAGGAGCAGAAGGATGCAATCTAACAAATACTTAAAATTAATAAAAAATACCCACGCAGATCACTGCACTGACTACTGGGAAGATTTTTCAAAGTAAGGGAAATTAAAAGGTCACATACCACTTCATCATCAAGCACAACTTCACTACCGACAAGGTTTGAAGAGTTAGATGCAATATGTAGATGGATTCTTCTAAAATACCCAAATAATAGAAGAAGATTTTTAAAAAGTGAAAGAATTACCATATAACTACTGGTGACAACAACAACAACAAAAATCATACAGGAACTGACAAAACAAATAGGCAAAACATAATATTATAGATTTGGCAACCCTTTCAAATGACATAACTCTGTGTAGTAGTAGGATGACAAGCACAATTAATGCCTTGTAAAACTCCAATCCACAGAAACGAGAGGAAATGTGAAGTTCTAAATGAGATGTTGTAGATAAATCAAAAGGAAAAGTCCATGAAACCAACTACAAAGAACTCTATCACAAAATGGATGAAAAGGTGTAATCTTAGAATTAAACATTCTCAGAGAAAGAGCCAGGTTGATTTTCAAAGTGGTTGTACCAGTTTACATTCCCACCAGCAATGGAGGAGGGTTCCCCTTTCTCCAAATCCTCTCCAGTATGTGTTGTCACTTGAGTTTTGATCTTAGCCATTCTGATGGGTATAAGGTGGAATCTCAGGGTCATTTTGATTTGTATTTCCTGGATGACTAAGGACTTTAAACATTTCTTTAAGTGTTTCTCTCCTATTTGATTTTCCTCTGTTGAATTTTCTGTTGAGCTATGCACTCCATTTTTTAATTGTATTACTTGGTTTGTTGTTGTTTAACTTCTTGAATTCTTTATATATTCTGAATATTAACCCCCTGTCAGAGTAAGGTTAGTGAAGATCTTTTCCTAGTCTGTAGGCTGTCATTTTGTAAGCCAATTAGGAATTGTGCAACCTCAAGATCTAGCTATACTACTCCTGGGCATATATCTGAAAGATGTTCAGCCATACAACTAGGGTATTTGCTCAACTGTGTTCACAGCAGCTTTATTCATAATAGCCAGAATCTGAAAACAACCTAGATGCCCCTAAAAAGGAATGGATAAAGACATTGTGGTACATTTACACAATGGAATACTACTCAGCAATTAAAAACAAGAAAAACTCAGTTTGGCTGAGTCTCAGCATCTGCTTTGATACCCTGCTGGGTAGAGTCTTTCACAGGCCCTCTGTGGTAGGCTCCTGTCCTGTTTCCCAGTTTTCTCCCTCTTCTGATGTCTATCCCAAGCCTTTCTGAATGAGGATTGATCATCTTACCAGGCAGGAGATGAAAGACCTGGAGGGGACATTTGCTCCACAAGGAGAGCAACATAACCAAAAAATCTGAGCCCAGAGGTCTTTTCTGAGATGATACTCCAACCAAGGACCATGCATGGAGATAATCTAGAACCCCTGCACAGATATAGACCATGGTAGTTCAGTGGCCAAGTGGGTTATCTAGTAAGGGGAACAGGGACTGTCTCTGACATGAACTCAGTGGCTGCCTCTTTGATTACCTCTTCCTGAGGGGGGAACAACCTTAACACGCCACAGAGGAAGACAATGCAGCCAGTCCTTATGAGATCTGATAGGGTAGGGTCAGATGGAAGGGGAGGAGGACCTCCACTATCAGTGGACTGGGAAAGGGACATAGTGCGGAGAGACAGAAGAAGGATAGGACCAGGAGGAGATAAGAGAGGGGGCTAAAGCAAGGGTACAAAGTGAATTAAGTTGTAATAAATAGTAATAATAATATTGAAATTTTTTTCCAAAGAAAAAAATAAAGGTAATGCAACAAAACAAAAAATTAATGAGAAAAGAAAAAGACTATACTATATATGTTAAAATGGATCTCCTAAAAAAAATCAGTTTAGGAAATTATTCTGGAGCAAACTCTTTGAGATTAAAAAAAAATCTTCAAGGCTGTCATGTATACATGGCAAATAATTAACAATGGAAAAATAGATTGTTAAAACAAATGCAGTAAATCAAGACAACCAGAAAGCAAGAAACCTCAGGATGGTGAATGTTGAAGAGTTTCCAGCTTACACAGACAGAGGTGCTTCTGCTGCTGTCAGTCCTCACAAAGCATACACTACAAATACGTTTGACTCAGAGCCAAAGATGCCCCATCCAATGAAAGAAAACGAGAGGGAGAGAGACCACCATCAAATACATTAATAACAGCAGTAGCCATTAACCCAGACGATCAATCTTCGCGCCAGTGTACTCACTCGCCGTTAAGTCTAAGCTTTCTACTCATTGTAGGAATATCAAGGTGAAGCTAGAGATTCCAAACATAGAGCAAAGTCCACAACTGACACAGCAGTAACAAATGGCTTCCAGAGTTAATTCAGCACAAAGAGGGAAAAGAAAACGTGGTCACAGAGAGGTCTCCTGAAATGGGGGCATATGCTGCCCAATCACAGTCGACATTCTTGATCTTTCAGCTGTTCTGCAAACAGTTACAGATACTCACAATAATAAAAACCTTTCCACCAAAAGGGCCACTTTAAAGGATGTGTTTTGTTTTGTTTTTTTTTAGGGCCAATAATGCACTGTTATATCACACTGTATCATATTACAGTACACCCACCATGCTCTGTGACCACCTGAGCTTACTGAAATCCAGAATATTGTAGTAAATGGATTTAATTACGCTGTAGCTCCTGAGTGAAAATAGGCAATCTCAGAGGATTCCCTTAAAATCTAAGCTGAATTTACACTAGAGTGTAAGCCTAGTGACGAAATATTACATGTAGACGTTTGGGAAAAAAATACAAACATGCACTATGGACATCTGATGTCCATAGTGACAAATATAATGAAGATTATATTTTCAATTTCATTCACAATAAAAGGTATTTTTTAATTTTAATTTTTAAAATTTTTATTATTAGTTGCATTTTATTAACTCTGTATCCCAGCTGTATCCCGCTCCCTCATTCCTTCCCAATCCCACCCTCCCTTATCTCCTCCCTGCCCCTTTCCAAGTCCACTGCTTGGGCAGGACCTTCTCCCCTTTCATCTAACCCTGTTTTAGTAGGTATCTTCAGGACTGGCTGCAGAGTCCTCCTCTGTGGCCTAGCAGGACTGCTCCTCCCTTGCGGGGTGGGGGGTCAAAGAGCCCGCCATTGAGTTCATGTCAGAAACAGTAACAAATGGGTTGGAGAGATCCATAAGGTCAATAGCTGACAAGGATCTCTTTTTCCTCTTCTATGTTTAAGGATATTTAGAAACAGCGTCCCACACATGTAAGCAATTTAGCGTGAATCATTTAATTTAAGCTAGTAAATATGGCAAAGAAAATTATAAGGGAAGAGGGGGCTATAGCAGAGGTAGGAGGAAAGTAAGCTGTCAAGGGAGAATAGCTAAATAATTGTATACATTATGAAATTGTCAAAGAAAATGGTTTTTTTTTTTGAGTTTTAAAAGTTTTATTTCTTTACTGTAGTTTTATACTTCCAGTAGTAAACAAAACATGATGTGTTTTTGAGAGGTTTCTCCATCTTAATTCTTTTAAAAACATTTTTTATTGTTTGACTATTTCATGTGTATATAGAGTGTATTTTTATTAGATCCACCTTCAGCTTCCTCCTCCTTTTCCTTCTTCTATAACCCAATGAGTAGAATTGGTGCTTTTTTTTGTATAATCATGGCGCCTGCTTGCAACCATCTCCACAAAGAAAAATGACTTTCTTTCCCCAAGTAGCCATCAGTTGCCAGTAACTGCTCTGGTAGGGATGGAGCCTCATGAATCCCTCCCTTAGTCATGCTGAGATTATTTTCTGCCTTGATTTTGTGCAGGCCTTGATTTTGCAAGTTAAGGTAGATTTTGTGAGTTGGTAAGTTCAGTGACCATGTAATGTCCAGAAGACAGCATTTTGCAGCACTCCTCTCTATTCTTTGGCTCTTGGCTCTGTTTTCTGTGGTGCTTTATGAGCTCTGGGATTTATACAGAACTCAGGACTAGGGAAGAGGACTCAAGAGTCACTCGTTCTTTTTTTTTTTTTTTTTTTTTTTTTTTTTGAGACAGGGCTTCTCTGTATAGCCTTGATGGTCCTGAACTCACTGTGCAGACCAGACTGGCCTCAAACTCACAGATCTACCTGCCTCTGCTTCCCTGAGTGCTGGGATTACAGGCATGCACCACTATGCCCAGCTTAGTCATGTATTTTCTAACACTTCGGCCAGTTATGAGTCTCTGCTTTGATTTCCCACTGACAAAAGAATCTTGTTTGACTACAGTTGAGAACAGCACTAATCTATGGGTATAACATCAATGTTTAGAAGACAGTTTGAGAAAATAACAGTCCTGGGTCCCTCTACTGGGGCCAAGCCTTTTATAGCCTCTTGGACCTTCAGCCATGGTCACTGTGGAGCAGACCTCAGATCCCATCAGAAAACAGTTGGTTATCTTTGTAACAGTCATGCACTTTCCTTGGTTCTGTTAAACAGTTTTATAAATGGTATCACTATTGCCTTAGCCACATTACAATTAGAAACCCCCCCCCCCTTAACTATATAATCTTTGAGAAGCCGACGAAAGCTAAAGTACTTTGGTAAAATGTATGTCCATAAACATTTGCATATGATTTGGGGACTTCATAAACTTCCTGAATCCCAGCCGTAGACATAACACAAAATCTACTACTTTTTAAAAAAACAGCTTTAAATTTTCCACATCAGTGATGTAGTGTTAAGTCATACATGTCCATATGTAATATTACATACATATTTATATGTTTGTAATATTAAAAATTCTTGATACATAAATGTAGCTCCATGATAGGAGTGCTTGATTTGCAGACACAAGACCATAGACTCAATCCCTAACAGTCGTATTCTCAAAAAAACAAACAAACTACAAAGCCTTCATTCATGGCAATATGAACAAAATAATAATGTAAAAATTTTGATCAGGTTGAAGAGATGGCTCATTGGATGAAGTGCTTGGTTTGCAAGCATGAGGGCTGGAGTTCTGATCCTTAGAACCCATATCAGATAATCCTGGTAGGCATGATGTCCCAGTGGATGGGAGGTTAAGATGGGGAATCCCTAGAGTGAGCTGGATAATCAAGATAGCAAAAAACAAAGCAAGCTCCTGCTCAGTAAGAGACCTTACCTCAATATATGCCTCAAAGTGGAGAACCATTTTCTTTTTTTTATATTTATTTTTATTTTATTAATTACACTTTATTCACTTTGTATCCCCCCATAATCCCCTCCCTCCTCCCCTCCCGGTCCCACCCTCCCCTCCCCCTTCTTCACGCATGCCCCTCCCCAAGTCCACTGATAGGGGAGGTCCTCCTCTCCTTCCTTCTGATCTTAGTCTAACAGATCACATCAGGAATGGCTGCACTGTCATCTAAAGAAAATGTTTTATTAGCATAAATGTAAACATTTTGAATGTTCTCACTTAAATAAAAATAAATGTCTTTGAAACAAATGAGTAAACTAAATCCTGCATTAATGAATATACAGTGTAAAAAAGTGTACCAAAACACCCCATAGTCTTCTACAACAGTGTGCATCCACTATTTGTTAAAGAAAATATATTTTTAAAATGTGAAAAAAATACAAACATGCTTTGCCTTCCTGTATCATCCTTTAACATTGTCTGTGACTCCTAACAACATAAGACAGAAAGTTATGTGTTTGTTGTTGTTGTTTGTTTGTTTGTGTTAGGGTTGTTAGGTTTTTGTTGTTTTGTTTTTTTGATTAATTCTCACTGCTGGGTTTGAGACCTCTGAACCTCAGGCTGGACTCAAACTTGTAATTGTTCTGTCTTTGCCTTCCCAGTGCTGGAATTACAGCATGCTCTACCACTCCTAAATCGTTTCTTTTGAATCATTGTTTGTCTTCCAGTCTACCAACAACAGGATGATGAGCGTGACTGTTATTCTTACCGTGCTAACATTCCAGAAGCTAATGCAGACAGTTGGCTCACAAGGCTGTCCATGAGACTCTTTGCTGAATACTGCCCAACTGTATACAGGAGCTCTCTGTACTAATTTGTAATCAATTCTGTTGTCAAAGTTTTTTTCATAAACTAAGACTGTGCTTTGGTAGCATTATTTAACATAAAACGATCTCTTAACAGTGATCTGTAACAAACATATCTGTTATCAAGCTCTTTACCAATTGAGATAAATTAAAAGTTTCATAAACGAATGTTAAATACAATCCATCTAAATAAAAAAAATACATAAAGTGACCAAAATTTCACATACATGTTTTCTGTATTCAAGTTTATAATTTTAATGTTAAGAACATGGACTTTTTATTCAATTTCAACACCACATAAAGTACACATATCTCAAATTTCACATGTTTTTTTAGATCACTTAAAACTGGGTAATTAGTTTCCCTCGTTTTCTTTGTTTACATTATGAGTATAAGAATTATCACATTAAGTCCTGGCTTTCCCAAATCCCAGATACATAGTACATCACTGGAATCATGTTAAATGCTGTGTCTCATTGGTGTATCTATAGCTTCTCAGGACTCATCCAAGACCACATTGGCTCCAAATGGTCTGCAGGATGTGTAGACAGAGTATCTAGGAGAAAAATCAAGGTGTGTGTAATAAATGCTTCATTTCAGTATGTATTAATGACGAGAAAAAAAAAAAACCATCAGTTAAGTGTGGGCATTTGTATAAGGGCAATATTTTAAAGGTTTATACTTTTCTTAGTTGTAACGTGTGGTATTGTCTACAAGATGTCTCAAGCTGCTGTTAGCTGGGGAATTTGGGCTGTACACAAAGAGAAATTAGCACCTAAATGAGCAGCTGGACTCGTGAGTTACAATGCTCATGTAATATTTCTTGCTTGCAGTGCAGTTTCAATGGATTTCATGACCTAAGTGATTGAAAAATTAAGTACTAATACTGAACTTTCAAACTATTTTAATGAAAATTTCTGTAGGTATGTCTATATGAACATTTAAAAGAGACATTTATTTCTATTTTTTCTTTAGCCTTCTGACATATCCATTAATTTTTGCTAACAGGAACACAACGCTCTTCAGTATTAAAGGTTTTTAAATACAGAAGCACTGTAAGAGACACTGGTGTAGTCTCCCTTCTACTAAACTCAACCTTGTGGCAACTACAAGCAGCAAACATTTTTGAATGGTATACTTCATTTAAGCAGGCTATAAACAGAAGTCGCCACACCAACATTTGCCTGCAGTTTCAGCAGCAGCACAATTTTTTGCTTGGATATAGAAACTCAAAAACAGTCTGATTTAAAATGTAAATGGGCCGTTTATAGTTAAAGCACTAGACTTGGTTTCTGGAAATTCTGGGGTTTCTTTAACCATAAACACATTTCCAAGGCCATGTCATGTAGAACATATTCAAGAAATGAACATAATTTTTGAAAATAAAAGATTTAATTAATTGATGGGTAAAGAATTAAATGGAAATACTACAATGATTGTTCCTAATTTGTTCCTTGATAATTTGTTCCTACAATAATTTCACCTAAAAGGTATCACGTTATTTTTAAACATAGGCATTGAGATAACTTGCCTCTTTCAGATTCCTCCCACCAAACCAAAAATCTTCAAACACCCAGAAGTCCTGGTTGGACTCTTCCCTCAGTGCTGACCCTCAAAGAACACGGAACAAGCAATGACATTGACAGCTCCATGTCTTTAAGGTCTTAGCTGATGTGCAGAGAGGCCAGGAAAAGCCCAGGTCTATGTTGGCCCAGAAGAGTACAGCAAGTCAGCCAGAGACGAGTAGATAAAGTGGAGAAAACTATGTAGCCTCCTTTCTTTCTTTTTCATTGTAAAAATGGACATCATAAAATCAGAAGACAATGAAAGAGTGTAGACTATGTGAAATCTAAAATAATAATAATAATAAATAAAAACACATACATTCTTTTTCAGGGCAATATCTTGCACTAGAGAAACTCCTCAAGTTTAATCTAAAATGACCTGGATAAAAGTAATAAGGATAAAGATGAAAGAAGGTCAATCCAACACTTGGGAGGAGTGCACAGGAGACAGACTCTCAAGAGAGTACATCAATACATCTGATCATTTCTTTGAAAATAACTTATTGAAAGACACAGTCATGAAACAAGAACAACAACAAAAAAACAACCTCAACTCATTTCATTCCTCTAAAAGACTAATTTCTTCAGAAGAACAATTTTAGTGTTGTTCCACACAAAATTAAACACACATACACCAAAATTATGTAAAAGAAAATAAGATTCAAAAATCACATATCTAACATGCATTCTTTATTATACAATCCTGGCATTTGCTCTGTATAGCTGTGATTCACTGCAGATAACTCAAATATGGAAATGCTAATGAGATATTTGCAACTATAACCATAAGTTATAGAAATATAAATAACCATTTGCCAATACTGAAGAGTTTTGCTTTCTGTGCTGTAGAATACTATTGAGGAAAGCTATGGCTGGAACATGGTTTGAGAAAGTCCCACAATTTTGCTCAGACCTTTTGTAGGAAAGGCCTGCTAAGAAACCCTGTAAAAAATTAAGATTGTTTATATGGGACCCAGTGCTCTTGAAAGAGAAATTCTTGAGAAAGTATAGGCCTGACCGTGAATCAGTCTTTGGCTGCCTGTTTGTTTGGCGCAGTGACCTCTCCCTGTTGCACACTCCTTAGGCAGTGGTTTTCAGCACACGGCTCTCGGATATCCTGCGTATCAGATTCTTACATCATGATTCATAACAATAGGAAAGGCACGAATAGCAACAAAATAATTTTATGGCTGGGGGTCACCACAACATGAGGAATTTCATTAAAGGATCTCAGCATTAGAAAAGCTGAGGAGCACCATGCACTAAGGCCCTCACTGAAGCCAGGAGGCACCGCACCTTTGAATCATCTAAACTTTGAATGAAATAAGTCTTTATTTACAAGTTAATTTGTCCTGGAGATTTTCTTACATTTATAAAAACAGATTAACACAGGCCACAATATCTAAATACTAAATTTTAAAAAAAAGTTAAGAAGCACAGTAACTAATTAGAAAATCAGATAAGGAAAAAAGATTGGAAAACAGCAGAAAGATGAAAATGTAGAACTGCAGAACCCTAACCTTACAGAGAAACAAATGGCAAGCATGGCGGTGCCAGTGTTTCGGTGCATCTTAGGTTCAGGTAGAACGGGTCTCACATGTGCTTGCTGGACTTATTAGTCACTGTGTTGGAACACAAAGAGTGAGAGGAAATGAAAACTGCAGTCTCTTGGAGAGTAGATTTTTTGAAGGATTTTACAGGGAAAGGGCGTAGCTGGCAGAGGCCACCTAAGGAAACAGTAGTTTAATAGATTAGACAGTAGCCATCCTGATGGTCTCTTACATTTAATCATTAAAATCTTCCACATGTACTCCTTTAAAATGGGTGTGCGTGTTCCTTTAAATTCAAATTCTAAAGAGTTCTTTATATTATACGTGACAACTCCTAACAAGGGGCTTGGCTAGAAACTAAACAGGGCATATCTCTGTAAGCCGTGCCGGCTGGTTCTTTATTTGAGGCTCTCTGCGAAAAATCTAGTAAGAAAGTTAGGTGGCTGATTTGTAAAAGAACAAACTGTCAAATGTGTCTGAACATATTTCTCCATATTGCTATGTCTGTGAACGAGACTGTAGCCCCGCCTGTCTTTGCAGAGAATGGTAGTTATGCTCTATCAAAATGGCGGGCCCTGCAGGGCTAAGTGCTCCCTGTTTAAGGCAATGTGTTCTCCATTCGAAGGAAGTAACTATGTCTGCCTCTTCTAACGATAGATGGAGGGAAGCATGTAATTATCCTTCAAGTAATTGGCATTCAAAGGTCTGATGAATGTATCTCCTACCTTAGCAATTCAAAAAGCCTTTTTGTTAAATAGGTTTGTAAAATAAATATTCATGCTTACACCCATACACACTCATGAAAAGACACCTGGTGAGCAAAGGTAATAATTTTAAAAGTTAAAAGTTGTTTGTTTTTTCTTAAAGATGGCAACCTGCAGCAAAGGAAACCTACTGAGGATTGTGTTAAACCCAAAGAGGAACTCTCCAGGAGAATAAATACTCACTGTAGAGAGTCTAAGGTCTTTACAAGGCAATGCAATTTAAAAAAAAAAAAAAAACCTAACAATGCATATGCTACGTGTGGAGAAATGATTATTTAGAAAATGACATTTCCTTTTGTTAGTCTGCTTTGTATTTTTGTATTTTCTACTATGGCTCCTTGAAAAAAAAAAAAAAAAGAAAGAAAGAAAAAGAAAAACAATAGCCAGAAAAAGAATGTGTTTTCCCCTTTGAAAATTCACATAAAAGTACCTCACAGATATTGCAAGGATAGTAAACGAATGTGACTTATTATTTGGTGCTTTATTTCCTGCAATTGCTATTTAAAATGAATAAAAAACATCTGTTTATAAGGACAACGATGCATCTGAAGTAATGTTTGCTTTATCAATAGTTTAATTTTTCTTCTGATAATGAACTAAATTAGGTATGCTTTCATTGGTGCAGCCTAATACACTGACAGCAGGTTTCCAGAAAACATAGCTGATGACTGACTCTGTTGTATTTCACACCAGTTTCTACTCCATTTTCTCTGCTTTGAGGGACAGATCCATTTCTTACCTTACAACGCTGATACATTTGGCCAGTGTTAGCCTCACTGGGAGTATTCAGTGAGGACGGTTTCCTGAAATTTATATATAGCATGTGATGTTTGGGATTACAATCTTATCACTAATAATTCTTCTATGCAAATCAAACAGGAGTTAAAAGGTATGCTGAGGGTAGCCCATATCATCTTTAGTTTCAAATGAAATGAACAAATTCTGACATAGTTTCTGTGATTCCTAAAGATTCTGTGGTGAAAGGGAAACCATTTTTGTTTCCTTGAATAAGCAGTCTTCCCTAAAGGAAAAAAAAATAAATCAACATCTGGCAATGTGTAATATTCTACAGCATCTAAAGAAACTATCATTTAGAAAAGCTCAATAATTTAAAAAATTCTTTCAGTGGCTTCTTTAAGATGAGAAGTCTTAACATAACACCTGAAAACTGACTAAGATCTATCTTGGTTTTGGATGACACACATCTCAATAGTCACACCTTTAAAAGTGGCAATAGTCATCAAGTAGCAGTGTGGTTCCAGGCTCATCTGGTGGAGCGTGGTTTTCATCTACTGTCATTAAGTTAGTATGTTGGCAGAGAAATAACTAGGGTATAACTTCATAAGGGTCCAGCAACAAACAGTTATTAAGACAGAATACACATGTGGCTGCATGGATGACCTCTTCAGAGGAAAGCGTTAGAGTGCACACATTTAAATGATAGGAGGCATGTGGATTCATGGACAACCTTTTCAGAAGAGGAAACCACAGGCTCTACATATTTAAAGGAAGCCAGAAAGCTCCAGTTTTCTCATCACTCCAGTGACTTACTAATAGAGGACACTTAGTAAATAGTAATCTGATAAACAGATTAATATTATATCATACTTTATAACAAATTTTAGATCAAAGAGCAACCATCCATTTATGATGTTTAGCTGTGTAGAACATAAACTGTCATGATGAAAGCAAGTATAGAAGAAAAAGATTCTAAAATCAAACATGGCACACATGCCATTTTCCATCATTGATCATCCAGAAACGAACCTGGAATGAAGGGCAAATAGCAAGTTCTTTGTTAGTAAACTCTCCAAAAAGCTAATCTATTAAATTCTTTTCTTTCAATTTTTTATTATTATCATTTATTACAATTTATTCAACTTAAAAAGACAAACAAAAAGCATTAAATTTTAAACAAAATAGCTTTACCCTAATGTCAATGAACTCAAAAAATACTCAAGGGTATTTGTAAGCCCAAGAAACAGCTGTATGAGCAAAACAGACAGGGGAGAATCTTGCATATCTGTCAATGAGTGATATTCACCTATATATAGAAACAGATGACTCTTCAAACAACTTTGCTTTCTAGGTTGCTGTGGGGAAGAAAAAAACATGACTGGATAGAAGAATATAATAGGATAGTGTCAGAGACAAGTGCGCTTTCAGGGTAGACAGCCCATAATGAGCCTGCAGAGTGCCTCTTCAACTGACAAGTGTCATGTGTTGTTATAAACTCTTTGAGGTTTAGATAAACTCTAATACAGACTATCATGGAGTAACTGAATGGAATCAAACTTGTAAAACCAACAAACAAAAAAATCCTAAAGATAAGTTACTAAATCTGAGTATACAATGCTCAAAGTTCAGGCTATTTTTTAATAAATTAGATGTCTGAATCATATTTTTCATAGTTAATTTGAATCTTTCACAACTTTGGCGTGTAAGATGGAATGGCAAAGAGAAAATGGTTGGTATCAACTAAATATGAAAATGTCAAAGATAATTAATATGTCATAAATCAAAGGCTGTTAAATAAGTGGTAACAGAAGGAAAATCATGCTCCACAATTATTTCCTCATTTGAATTTCAATAATCATCATTAAATCTAAAATGTTTATTTTAAAATTTCAAAGCCAGTTTAGAAGAGGACCCAATGGACTGCACAGTTTTTCTTTTGCCTAGAAAAAATGTGCAAATCAAATACTGAGCAACTGCCAAGTTCAAGTTAAATTCTGTTATAAATAACTGTTTCTGTGTTATCATCATTTCCTTTCTCTGTCAAATACTGATAAAGATTCACTCTCTAAATCATTGTAATTTCCCCTGTGCTGTCGGCAAAAAGATTTAATATAGTGATAAAATATAAATGGGAACTAGTGTGTGTTCCTTCAAGTCTTGCATATTTTATGAAAAGCTTTGCAAACTAACATTTTTATTTCTATCTAAATAATATCACAATTTATTAAAACAAAATTCCAAATCCATTAATTTACAATTCTCAATATGAATATATAATAACATATGATTACATATAATGAATATATAAAGAAGGTATATTTAAATTTTAAAGCTTATTTTATATAATATTTTCTTTTATTATGTGTTTGAGTGTTTTGGCTTTCAGTGTGCATGTGTACCAAGTGTGTGCCTAGCACAAAGGTCAGAAGGCATTGGATCCCCTGAAACTGGAGTTATAGGTGTCTGTGATTCATCATGCAGGCACTGGGACTTGAACATGGGCGCTCTGTAAGAGTACCAAATACTCTGAAGCCGTAGGCCATATCTCCACTCTATAGAAGGGGTGTGTTTTATAAGCAATAGTCTTTTGGGTTAGTAAACAATGTTTCATGTTTTCTTAAAGAAAGATGAACCAGGTCAGCTTTCATTTAATTTCAGCTGGTACACATTCCATCATATGAGAATTTTAATGAGTATTGATTTTTTTTTTTTTTAGTGGTAAAACCATGCTAATAAAAATGATGTGTTCTCATGAAAGTATGATTGTAGTTGATAAGGTAACATAACACACAATAAAAAATTATCATATAAAACAAGAACTGAGAAGTTTTTTTTTCTATTTTTTGATTTATTGTATGCATTTGTGTAGTGTGTGTGTGTGTGTCTTGTTTGGTGGTGTGTATGCTTCTGTGTGTGTTTGTGTGTACACATAGGTGTGTGTGCACATACATATGAGGGGGGTAGTATTCAAGTCTCCTATTACCTTATCAATTTCATTTTCCTCAGAAGTCACCTGAGGTTATGCATATATTATGATTGTGCTCAGATTCACTGAGACCCTGCTGAGCGAAAAAGCTTCAGTGCAAATGCATAGACCTTGAAACTGGTTGGTTGGTTTTTATTGTTCTTTTTCAAAAACAAAAGAGCAAGAGCCTGGGTAGTCATTATGCTTGGCCAACCAGATCTAGAAGAGGAAGATCAGAGTGATTTTAGAAAGACTCAAGAAGAGTAAAATCTGCACTCCTCCACCTGTTTTCAGTGAAATTATCCTTCAGTCCCCCTCAATACACTAGTAAAATCGCAACACTTAAGCTCAATATATAAACCCAGTCTTGACAATGTTATTAGAATAAGAAAATTTTATTTCCCACTGCAAAGTTAATTCTAATAAAATTGTCATATCTTTTCAAAGCAAAATATAATCCTTTTTAAAAGTTATTCAACTTTATTATTATTATTATTTACAATTTATTCACTTTGTATCCCAGTCGTAGCCCCGCCAATCCTCCCTCCCTCTCTCTCCCCTATCCTTCTTCCCTAGCCCACTGATAGGAGACGTCCTCCTCCCCTTCTATCTGACCCTAGCAAGTCCGCAGAAGAAGAGGATCCAGGCAACACACAATCTTTAAGGAGTCAGAATAAAGATGACTGCACAGGGCATCGTCCTTCTAGTTTCTTCCGAGTGTTATGTGGTCTGGAAAATGCTTCTATTTTCACTTGTTTGTGTTCAGCTCTTTCCAGAACATGAAAATAAGTCCAACTGCTGAGTTTAGCAAAAAATTGGTTGGTGTTCATTTTACCACCTACATTTTGAACATTATGAGCATGATAATGCTATTTAGATGTTGATATTTATAGTGCAACACCGTATATAGATTATATGTCTATAATCACTGACATTTTATAGTGATTTTTAACATATTATTTTCTTCTCAGTTATTTAACAAACCTTTCAGTGTCTTCAAATCCATGGAAATATAGTGTTTGGGGATGGTGCTAAATCTTTCTGTCCGATAATGAAACTGACATAGCTATTGTTAAAGCACTAGGTTGCAACACAACAAAAATGACACAGGATAAATAATAGTCAGTGCTCATTTCCAAGGGAGTTAATCATGTGTAGAAGCACAGTCTGTATAAATCAAGTCTAAAGTCATGATTACTTGTCTATTACATTTGCCTGTTTGGTTCTGGATTGACATGAGTTTGATCCCCAGTTATTAGTAAAAACACTTGAAATCTGTACTTTCTTACTCATCAAAAGAAAACATAAAGGTTATATTTTAATAGTACAATAGAATTAATAATAGTTTGCCAAGATATTAAATTATCGGTGGCACACCTGTATACAAATAATGTCAATAATTTGTAAGTGACAATCCCAATGCCCAATTAATAACTTTATGTAATGTAATATCCTTAATATAATGACAGATTAGAGACCAAGCTTGGAGTATAGTTAAGGATAAAGGACAAGGCTGAGTGAATATAGAATTTAAAACTTGAAGATGTTAAAACTGACAATTAACATTATTACAGAGATTATAAATCCATCAATCCAACTATGAGAATTTAAGGAAGTAAATGAAGATAACTCTTCAATTAAAATAACTCTTCAATTAAAATCCAGTTGGTGTGTGGGATGGGGCAAAAACTAACTTAGAACTGAGAATGTAACCACAAAAACAAAATCTACATTTTCATAAAATATATTATTATAAGAGAGAAATTATTACAAACAATGTATTGCATTCTGAACCAGAGCAGGGGAGATGAGCTCATGAGGAACTCTCCAGAGCCGCTGTCTTGTAGACAGGACCTGAACAGCTTCTAAGATGAACTCTGGAGCTTACAGTCTACTAGTTATTGACTAGTGGAAAAACAATTCATGAAGAAGGCAGTGCCCTGAAGAGAAGTCTCAGAAATGTAGAGGTCCCAAGAAGCGGCCTAGGAGTCGTGTTTGTAGAAGGGAACCAGCCATAGTGAACTCCTAAGAGCTCTCCTCCTGGGAGAGGAGGGAAGGGAGCAAAGTTACGGTAATGTGAGTATGTGACCAAAAAGCTGGGGTACATGAACACTCTGATTAGAAGAGACTTGCTCTAAGGTTAACGTGACAACACCAGATTGGGGGATTAAGAGGCAGAAGGGCTTCCTACAGGGAAATTTATTTGGGGGGGGTGTTTAGATACTGACATTATACACACATTGGAATTCGAGGAGAAAAGGAACTGTATACAAAATTAAGTAAAAAAAAAATTCATCAAGGTATGAACTTGGGGAAAACTGCATATATGTTGTCTAATTTGAGAATCAGACTTTGTTTTCACTGGGGAACTGTTCAGCCAATTCGAAAGTTCGCTTTAACGAGGGACAAAGAAGATACCCCTTTTTAAAGAAGTACATAGGAAAATGGTCAGCAGAGAAAACCAAGGCTGGGCTGATGTTCTGAATTAAAGTACAGAAGAAATCACTCAGCATTTCATATCAATGTGATCATTTGATGAATACTTATATTTTAATCTGAGGCTGGAGAAAAATTTGAAGAACTTCCCACATTTGAGGTTTGCTTCCTATCCTAGCGTCTTTTTCTTTTGAACTCTATTAACAATACAGGCCTTTTGTTCCCCCCCCCCAAAAAAAAAACAAAAAAACAAAGGAGTATCTTCAAATGCACGTCTGCTATACATTCTCTTACCTTTAAATTAAGAGTCCCTGTTTCAAAAAGACCAAGGTCTCATAGGAAAACAAATCACAGCACTTACGAAAGAAAAAGTAAAGAAAATGTGTCAATTGTTTGTATTTATTTTATTTAACTATATTTTATTTTATGTTCTGGGAGAATACAAAAGAAAGAAAAAAAAGGCTATTCAGTACAACAATGCACAATGCACACAGTGCTCCTGTGGGGAGAGATATGCTGGCATCAACTTGCTTTTCGTGACCAAAATTAACTTCTGTATTGCCTTCATCTCCCATTGCTGCAATAAGCCCTTGGGCACTGAGCTACTCAATAGGTCAATGCCAGCATGCTCATTCTGTTCTGGAAAGCAGATATCTTATTGTGTGGAATGCAAGGAAGAAATCTCAGGTAAGAGTAGACTCTCACACCACAGATGATATGCCCAATTTACTTTCTCAAGACGTATGATCTGTTGAATCCAGCATCACAATATTTTACCTTGTCCTTGCCAAGAAACAAAATATGATCATAACTGTACTCTTCACAATTGGTCCTTTTCTCCATTCCTTTGAATTACTGATTTCTTAGGCCATGGATTTTTTTAAACACTGGATATTTTCCCCTTTTTATTTATTTTTTATTACAATTTATTCACTTGGTATCCCAGCTATAGCCCCCTCCCTCTTCCCATCCAAATCCCACCCTTTCTCCCACTTCTAATCCCATATCCCTTCCTCAGGTCCACTGATAGAAGAGGTGTTCCTCCCATTCCATCTGACCTTATCCTGTCAGGTCTAATTAGCACTGGTTGCATTGTCTTTCTCTGTGGCCTGGTAAGGCTGTACCCACCCCCCTCAGGGGGGGGTGATCAAAGAGCCAGCCACTGAGTTCTTGTCAGAGAGAGCATCTGTTCCCCTTACTAGGAAACTCACTTAGACACTGAACTGCCATGGGCTACATCTGTGCAGGGGTTCTAGGTTATCTCCATGCATGGCCCTTAGTTGGAGTATCAGTCTCAGAAAAGATCCCTGGGCCCAGAATTTTTTTGGTTCTGTTGCTCTCCTTTTGGAGCTTCTGTCGCCTCCAAGACTTTCTCTCTCCCCCTTCTTTCATAAGATTCCCTGCACTCTGCCCAAAGTTTAGCGAGGAGTCTCAGCCCCTGCTTTGATACCTGCTAGGTAGTGTTTCACAGGCTTCCTGTGGTAGGTTCCTGCCCGGTGCCCTGTTTTCTCTTGCTTCCAATATCTATCCCATTTGACTTTCTGAATGAGGATTCAGCAAATTACCCAGGGTCCTCCATCTTCCTTAGCTTCTTTAGGTATACGGATTTTAGTATGTTTACCCAATATTATATTTTTAATAGCCACTTATGAGTGAGCATACACTAAGTGTGTCTTTCTGACTCTGGGTTATCTAATCAAGATGATCTTTTCTGGTTCCCACCATTTGTCTGCAGATTTCCTTGTTTTTAATTGCTGAGTAGTAGTCTATTGTGTAAATGTACCACAATTTTTGTATCCATTCCTCTGTTGAGGGACATCTGAGTTGTTTCCAGCTTCTGGCTTTTAGGAATAAAGCTGCTACAAACATGGTTGAGTGAATGTCCTTGTTGGATACATGAGCATATTTTGGATATATGCCTAGGAGTGGTATAGCTGGATCTTGAGGAAGCACTATTCCTAATTGTCTGAGAAAGTGCCAGATTGATATCCAGAGTGGTTGTACAATTTTACATTCCCACCAGCAATGGAGGAGGGTTCCCCTTTCTCCATATCCTCTCCAGCCTGTGTTGTCACTTGAGTTTTTGATCTTAGTCATTCTGATGGGTGTAAGGTGAAATCTCAGAGTCATTTTGATTCGCATTTCCCTGATGACTAAGGACACTGAGCATTTCTTTAAGTGTTTCTCTGCCATTCAGTATTTCTCTATTAAGAATTCTCTTCAGAGTATCAAGGCAGATGCTGAGACTCATAGCCAAACTTTGGGCAGAATGCAGGGAATCTTGTGAAAGAAGTGGGAGATACTAAGACCTAGAGAGGACAGGAGCTCCACAAGGAGAGCAACAGATCCAAAAAGTGTGGGCACAGGGGTCTTTTCTGAAACTGATTTTCCAGCCAAGGACCACTCATGGAGATGGGCTGGAACCCTTGCACAGAGGTAGCCTATGGCAGTTCAGTATCCAAGTGGGATCCATAGTAATGCGGACAGGGAATATCTCTGACAGGAACTGATTGGCCTGCTCTTTGATCACCTCCCCCTGAGGGGGTAGCAGCCTTACCAGGCCACAGAAGAAGACAGGGCAGCCACTGCTGTTGAGACCTGATAGACTAGGATCAGAGGGAACGGGAGGAGGACCTCCCTTATCAGTGGACTGGGAGAGGGACATGGGTAGGGAAGAGGAAGGATGGGATTGGGAGGGAAACAGGGAGGAAGGTAAAGGGTGGGATACAAATAAACTATAATTAAAAGAAATAAAAATAATTAAAAAGAATTCTCTTTTTAGCTCTGTACCCCATTTTTAATTGTATTACTTGATTTGTTGCTGTTTAACTTCATGAGTTCTTTATATATTATAGATTAGTCCTCTGTCAAATATAGGGTTGGTGAAGATCCTTTCCCAGTCTGCATACTGTCCTTTTGTTCTGATGGCAATGTCCTTTGCTTTAAAGAAGATTTTTAGTATCTTGAGATCTCATTTATTGATTGTTGACCTTAGAGCCTGTGCTGTCGGTGTTTTGTTCAGGAGGTTGTCTCCGGTGCCAGTGAGTTCTAGGCTCTTCCCCACTGTTTCTTCTAACAAGTTTAATGTGTCTGGTTTTATGTTGAGGTCTTTAATCCACTTGGACTTTAGTGTTGCGCAGCGTGATAGATATGAATCTATTTGCATTTTCTACATGTTGACATCCAGTTAGACCAGCACCATTTGTTGAAGATGCTATCTTTTTTTCCCCATTGTATTTATTTTGCTTCTTTGTAAAAAATCAATATCCGTAGGTGGGTGAGTTCATTCCTGGGTCTTCTATTCGATTTCATTGGTCCACCATTCTGTGCCAGTACCATGCAGTTTTTATTACTATTTCCCTGTAGTACATCTTGAGATCATGGATAGAGATATTTCCAGAAGATCTGTTGTTATACTGGATTGTTTTAGCAATTCTGGGGTCTTTTGTTTTCTATATGAAATTTAGAATTTTTCTTTCAAGTTCTGTAAAGAATTGTATTGGCATTTTTATGGGAATTGGACTGAATTTGTGCAAACCTAGATTGCTTTTGGCAGAATGGCCATTTTCACTAAGTTAATCCTATTTATCCATGAGCATGGGAGATCTTTCCATCTTCTGGTATCTTCTTCAATTTCTTTCTTCAGAGAAGTTTGAGACATCTCATACAAGCAACTTAACAGCACACCTATAAGCCCCAGGAAATAAAAAAGATGCAAATACAACAAAAAAGAGTAGATGATTGGAAATAATCAAACTCAGAGCTGAGATCAATGAATTAGAAACAAAGACAAGAATTCAAAGAATCAAAGAAACCAAGAGCTGGTTCTTTGAGAAAATCAAAAAGATAGACAAACCTTAGCCAAATAAACTAAAAGAAAGAGAAAAACTATCCAAATAAGCAAAATCAGAAATGAAATGGGGATACAACAAGAGACACTGAGGAAATCCAAAGAATCATTAGGTCTTACTACAAAAGCCTACATGCCACAAAACTAGAAAATCTAAATGAAATGGACAATTTTCTTGATAGATTCCATTTACCAAAATTAAATCAATATCAAGTAAATAGATCAAATAATGCCATGTCACCCAAGGAAACAGGAGCAGTCATCAAAAGTCTCCCTTAAAAAAAAAAAAAAAAAAAAAAAAAAAGAGCCCGGGGCCAGATGGTTTTAGTGTAAAATTCTACCAGACCTTCATAGAAAGGCTAACTCCAAAACTCTTCAAACTATTCCACAAAATACAAACAGAAGGAACATTACCAAACTCATTCTATGAGGCCACAGTCACTTGGATACCTAAACCACACAAAGACACCCCCCCCCAAAAAAAAAAAAACCCAAAAGAACTTCAGGCCTATTTCTCTTACAAACATTGATGCAAAAATACTTAATGAAGTACTCATAAACCATGCGTGTCTTTCTGATTCTGGATTACTTCACTCAAGATGATCTTTTCTAGTTCCGACCATTTGCCTTCAAATTTCATGACTTTCTTATTTTTCATAGCCAAGTAGTATTCTATTGTGTAAATGTACCATAAGTTCTGTCCATTCCTTCACTGAGGGACATCTGGGTTATTTCCAGCTTTTGGTTATTAAGAATAAAGTTGCTAAGAACATGGTTGAACAAATGTCCTTGTTGTACACGTGAGCTCACTTATAAGTGGATATTAGCCACATATTACAGGATAAACATACTAATATCTATATTCCTAAAGAAGCTAAACAACAAGGATGACCCTAGGGAAGATTTTCAATCCTCATTCAGAAGGACAAATGTGATAGATGTCATAAGCAGGAGAAGACAGGAACAGGACAGGACCCTATGACAAAGGGCCTCTGAAAGACTGTACTGATCGAGGTATTGAAGCAGAGGCTGAGACTCATAGCCAAACTTTGGGCATAGCACAAGGAATCTTATGCAAGAAGAGGGAGACAGAAAGACCTGGATGGAACAGGATCTCCTAAAGGAGACCAACAGAGGCATAAAAACTGAGCCCTGGGGCTCCTGAAGAGAATGATAACCCAACCAAGGACAATGCATGGAAAGAACCTAAAACCCTGGCTCAGATATAGCCCATAGACTCAGTCTCCAATTGTGGTCCCTAGTAAAGGGAGCAGGGACTTTCTCTTGCATGAAATCAGTGACAGACTCTCCGATCACCTCCCCCTGGGGGTGGGGTCAGGTATAGCCTTACCATTCTACAGAGGAAGACAATGCAGCCAGCCCTGTTGAGACCTGATAGGCTAGTGTCAAAGAGAAGGGGAGGAGGACCTCCCCTATCAGTGGACTAGGGGAAAGGCATCAGGAAAGAAGAGGGAGGAAGGGTGGTATTGGGAGGAGAAGAAGAAAGGGAACCCTAGCTGGGATATAAAGTGAATAAATTGTAATAAATAATAAAAAGAAATAAAAAGAAAAAATACTCACAAACCGAATCCAAGAACACACACACACACACACACACACACACACACACACATACACACATGATATCATCCACTATGACCAAGGAGGCTTTATCCTAGGCATTCAAGGGTGGTTCAGGATATGGAAATCCATCAATGTAATTTCACCACATTAACAAACTGAAGGAGAAAAACCACATGATCATCTCTGTAGATGACAAAAAGCAATTGACAAAATCCAACACACATTTCTGTTTAAAGTCTTGGAGAGAGCAGGGATACAAGGCACAAACCCAACCATAGAAAAGATAATATACAGCAAGCCTATAACAAAAATCAAAGTAAATGGAGAAAAAATTAAACCAATCATATTGAAATCAGGGACAAGTCAAGGCTGCCCACTCTCTCCTTATCACTTCAATATAGTGCTTGAAGTCCTAGGTAGAGCAATAAGGCAGCTAAAGGAGATAAACAGAATATAATTTGGAAAGGAAGAAGTCAAAGTATCACTATTCACAGATGATATGATAGTATACTTCAGTAACCCCAAAAATTCTCCCAGAGAACTCCTTCAGCTGATAAACACCTTCAGCAAAATGGCTGGATACAAAATTTAGCTCAAAAAAGATCAGTAGCCCTCCTGTATAGACAAAAGAACTGAGAAAAAATTAAGGAAACTACACCCTTCACAATAGCCACTAATGACCTAATGACTCTAACCAAGCAAGTGAAAGACCTTTTTGAAAAAAAAAAAAAAAAAAAAAAACACTAGATATTTTTAAATGAATTATTGCATAAGCAATTGATATACTAAAAAGAGGATGACTTATGTTATTCCATGAATAATTGATGGGTTAAAGAAGGACACTACCAGAAGCTAGAATTACTCATTGAAACACCTGTCAGTTTGAGATGCTAGGCACCAACTGGCTAAGATGCTGAAGACTTCAATGTAAGTCTCGGGTGATAACATGTCAAAGTCAAAAGATGACTATTTTTAGTATTCCTGTACAATTATGTTTTAATTAAAACATAAAAAATATAACTTATATATTGTAATTATACATAAACTATATTTTAGAATAATTATATGAACTAAAATTTCAAAAACTGTTCATATTTCTAAAGGGTTTGATTTGTTGCTGTTCTTTCACTACATTCTAGCCATGTTACCAGCTAATGTATTATTACATCCTGGGAAGAAAGCAGCACTCAGGATTGCCATCTTCTATTTGCAAGAGTCTTGAGAGGCTTAATGAGCAAATTCATACTCAAGAGTAAGATTTCAAAAGATGTCATTGCATCATACACAATAAAGCTACTGGACAATTATTCATTTCAAGGAAAACTTTCTTTTCAAGTAGATTAGGTAATAAGACGTTTACAAGCCTCCACGGATCATTCAGTCATTAGTGAAACATAGCTATTCAGAAATAAATAGGCTCAGTTTGGTCTCAAGGCATTACAGCAAGAGTTAGACCTCTGCAATATCTGCAGAAGTGTATAAATATACTATCAGTATTTCCGCTAGAAAATTTGTATTATAAATATGATTTTTGGCAAAGCCAAATATTAACAACTTAGTATAATAAATTCTATTAGCTACGTAATTTTTCTAATTAACCTCAATTTTAGAAATAGAAGATTTATAATACATTTTTATAATATTTTAATGCCCACTTAAAGATAGTTCATTAATATACTGGTACATCATTGGAAAGTCTGTTTTATCCTTTCCCTGTAAGGCTTGTTTTTTGACACAACAGTTTTTGTCTATTATAAATGTCAACTTCGAATTATGTCAACTTCAGCACAGTCTGTAAAATTTTAAATTGTATACTTATACAACATTGTTAAACAACTATATAATTTTGTTTTTCAAGGACAACTGCACATTAAATTTTTTTCACTTCTATGATTTTCAGATTTTATATCTGTTAGCTTCATGATAGTGTAGCCTTGCTGAGGTTTGAAATGTTCATCATCAGGAGATAAAAAGAGTGTCTGGCTCACAGAAGGCAGGATGAATGTAAATTACAGAAGCTTGTAATAAAGTGCACTTCAGTCCAAAACCAGAGAATTTGATTCATGGAACATAACTGTAATTTTGCAAACCACTGGGTTAAAATGCTTTTACCATAAACTTAAAGTTCAAATTTTGCCCATGTTTCAAAGCAAAAAATATTGTACTGATCCTCTTTTTAAAAGTCAATAGATGTGTCAATCACTGGAGACAATTCCCTCTCCTTTGTGTTAAATATCGTCCTTTGTAAAAACACAGTGGAAAGCTTGTGTATAATCTGGCAGAAGCAATTTATACAAATGTATGCAAATTTTTAGTCCGTAGAGGTTGAAAACAAAATTAAGACTATAGCAATGATTTTCACCTGGCAAAAACATAATGTATAAGACAAACTGTGAATATTTTATGATAAAATTTTCTACTACAGTGTCTCAAAGCAGGATAAAGTCACATGTGCACCAACACTTCCTACTGGAGATCCATCATAGTGAGTGTGTGAGTACTAATTGTAAGCTCTTGCCCCCCTGGAAGACACCTAAGTGCAGCACTCACTCATCAGCACCAATCATGGACCAATCAAGAAATTCCATTCATCACAGAAGATGCTTAATGGACTGGTCATGAAACTCCAGTCATAGCCAAAGGTGCTCAAAGCTCTATTGTTAACATCTTCATGGAAACTAGCGGAGTTCATATTTTATGTGGTGAAATTTAAATGCCGGGGCTTGTTTTCAATCTTCCATTTGAATTTCTTCCTGTCTGGTCTCTATTAATAAATCATGTGCTCAGTTATTAAGAACACGTTGTTAGATCTAAGACCAGTGCTTGCTGTAAATCTATATTGAAGATAAAATTAATTTTCCACTCATTAGGATGTAAAATCAAATTGGTGGAAACTCTATTCCCAAATCCATTTTTAAAGTACGCTTTAGTTGTGTGAGTTAACTTCATTTGTCAGATTGAAAACCATATAATGAGGGAAAATGGGGCTAGTTAAAGTGGTTTATTGATTTCAGAGGTGACATATAAAATAAGAGGAAACGAAAACTCTATTCATAGTTCATTTTATGATGATTTCTGAGAAATGCACAGTTAAGCACTTTTCCTCATTGTGCTACTATCACAAGCTGCGTTTACTTAATTCTGGATGACACATTCCCTATGTATTCATATATATGGTATAGACATTGTTCCTAGGGCCATGATTAATAAACAAAAGTTTCAATCATAGGCGCGAGAAAGTGCACTCAAAGAAAGGAGGTAAACACAAGAGGATGAGTCTGCTACTGACATAAACTATAGACGATTTTATATAGACTATTTACTACATATATAATTTCCTTAAATAATAGTTAAATGTAATATCGCTGACAGCAAAGCATTAGACAGTTATATCATTGTCACATATTATATGTTATGCTTTTCTATGACTGGCAGCAGCATAATAAATGTTTCATAGCAACCTCATGACAAATGCATTAGCGATGTTCTGGGTTAAAATATTAGAATGGTCCTGACGTCACGGTGTGGTTTTCAGCTGCAGTATAATCTTAGGGAAGCACCACTCTATGGAAAGTCTATTGCTGATGGAAATGTCAATACTAATATTTTATTAATAATATTAATATCAACATGGCTAACCTCCTGCTATTCATATTAGAGGTTTTCGTTACTGCTGTTGTTTTTGCTCAGTGTTCTAGAAAAATTTTTACTTTAACAAATATTTATATTTGATAGGATTCCTGGTACCATGGAAAAAGTATGCTAATTTTGGAGCAAGGCAAAACCAAAGGTCATTAAATGGCTCCTCAGATCCTTCTTCACTACAGTACAGAGTTCACATTGTCACGTGGTGACACCCTAAGAGGGTAACTGCATGAAATTATTAGCTTAGTGCTGGCACAGAGCTCCTTCACCGACTCACTATTGCCCTAAGCAACCATACTTTATAAGGCTTAGTTTTTCCTATCTCCTTCCGGTCTACCCATTTATTTTTTTCTTATACATATCATGATTTTATAGTATCAAGTCTATTTGCAGAGGACTTCCGAATGTATGCCACACAGTTAGACTAGTTTAAGCCTGTATATTCAGATTGTTAACATTTCCAGTTGGATACTTCATATCATCTACAACTTCCTGGGCGTCCCTGCCCCTGTCTAATTGTTACATAACTCTTCTGTGGCAATTCACAGCACTGCATAGACAAATGCAGTGACACAAGCTGGTTGAAGAAGAATCACTGTGACACTAATTCTATTCAATCTATTATCAAATTCTATTAAATATACCTACAAACCTGACTGGCAGGCAAGCTAATTGAGGGCACCACAGGGATTATTAAGTAATGGCAGCCTATTGCCACCAATTAAAAAGGCTCTTTGTTTTCCCTCCAACATGAATTCCACGACAGGAGCCAAAGGCACAGTGTGATGCATTAAAGGTCAGAATTTTCTTGGAAACTCAAATCCTCGCTCCCCGCCCTATGTTCTCTGTCCTTGAAGGTTTTCTTGGAAACTCAAATCCTCACTCCCTGCCCTATGTTCTCTGTCCTCGCAGGGGCTCGTGCTCCTGTGCTATGTCCTAGCAATGGAAATCCGGCCCCTTCGGAACCTGGACGGCAGAAATAAAGTGAAATCAGTAATTTATTTTCCTAGCTCCCACTATCAGTTTTTGTTAGCTGGTTATTTCCAAACTGGAAGCCTCTGGTTTACCCTTCTTCCCAGTTAATGACACCTTCTGTTTCCCTTTGGCCATTGGTTTAAAAGAGCTCCTTTCTTTTGTTTCAGGTCCCTCATGATCCCCTAAGGGATATCTGTTCCAAGAATACAGTTTTACAATTTCTTCATATTTGAAGCTCCTTTGGAAGAGTGATGGCACCTGTTTCACAACTAGAGTAAGTGTTGACACCCACTCCTCCTCACACTCATCTTCTCAACTGAAGAATTATGCTCACCAATAGACTATGTTATCTGCCTCTGATGATTCCCTCCCTGGGCCCATAGCTACTGCTTTGACTAATATTCAAGTTTCAAGCAAACAACAGACTCTCAGAGAGTACCTATCTACACAAAATATATGCTACCAGATGGATTGTTCTCTTCTGTCCTAGATGCAGGCTTCTCTGACTTACAGTGGTGTGCTGGATTATTTTAGCCTTGCGAGAACAATGTGGTGTATGTGCAGTGGAAATTACACTTTGATTTTTTTAAATCTTCTCCCAGGCTGGCCATATGCAGCATGACAATATTCTGTGATCTTGGCAATGGTTATAAGCTTTGTGCCCAGTCACCTATTTAAACTTGAAGGTAAACAACAGGCTTTTTGGAATGAGCTTTATGACCAAGCCACAGCATCCTGCAGGCCAAGGAGTCAGTGTAGTTTTTGACATTTGTAGTTACAATTGTAAAATTTGTCTCTTGAATTTGGCATCATGAGGAGAGCTTTCTACTCAATAACTGAAAAGCAGAGCCTGCAGACACTTGCTAATCCTTAGTGAGAGAAAGAATCAATGGAGAAAGCATCCCTTCCTTCCTCACCACTGAACACAGAGTTTACTACCATGGCCCTTGCAGAGAGAAGCATCAAAGGTGTGGTGGTGTCTTAGCCTCTCCTCTAGATGTGAGCAGAGGTTTGCTGTGAATTATTGTGTCACTGTCACCAAGACACACACACTTTGTATTTCTCACTGTTCTCTTCCATCTATATGAAGATGATGACAATAGATCACACACAAAGTGAGATTTGAGAAAATGACATTGTTCCACATTTAGATGTATGGACCTTAAACTTCTCAGTGATAAGTATAAGTATTTATTATTGCTATTATTATCTTCTCAGTGTTATATAAGTATTATTATTAATTCAGGGTCTTGATAGGGTGAAGTTTTTTCTTTTTTAAAATTGATTTATTATTTATTACAATTTATTCACTTTGTATCCTGGCTGTGGCCCCCTCCCCAGCCATGCCAGCCCACAGAGGAAGACAATGTAGCCAGTCCTGATGAAACCTGATAGCCTAGGATCAGAGAGTAGGGGAGGAGGACCTAACCGATCAGTCAGGGTGAACTTTAATTCATAATCCTGCTGAATAAAGTTTCCACATATTGGGCTTACAGGTTTGTGTTACCATACCCAACTATCCCTATTGTTTTCATATTGTATAAACAGTGCAACAGACAAAAAGGCACACACACACACACATGCACAAATGAAAACAACAAAAATAAATTATGCCTTAGTTTCTGATTGAAAGAATGATGAAAGAAATTGTGTAAATAATGCCAGCATCACATGACCATATTTAAACCATAACATATTTACCTCTGGTAATTCATAATAATATAAGAGACACAGAAGTCTAAGATTTGGTCATATTTACTAGGAAAAACTTAATTCTACTGAGTATAGAAAAGTAATCGAATATCACAAACTAAATGATACCTTACTCATGAAATGAAAGATCTAACTACAGTGTGGAAAACTCTATAATCAGCAGAAATTTGTGTTATTGTGTAAATAACCATAATTTATTTTTCATTAATTTATGTATTTAATCAATTACAGTCTGATCAAAGGCCCCCCCAACCTACTAGTCCCACCCTCACATCCCCTCTCCCCATTCCCGTTTTCCTTTCTCCTCAGAGGAAGAAGATACCTAGATTTTATTTTGTAAGTAATTAACTGTGCATATTTTATTACATGGACATATTGATAGATGGCAGAAAAATCTGTTTTCACATCTGTAATACATACAATATATAGATACTGTTTTAATGGGTAAACTTATTTGATAGCTAAAATCTTATTAACCAGTTATGTTAACAAGTTTATTTTATAGATAAAGTCAGTATTTATTAAAAGTAAATACACAATGGGAAATAGCATGTGACTAATTCATCTGAAGTAAAAGCCGAGTATTTATCAATGTCGCCTTTACTCACTGAAAATAAATAAAAAGATATCTCTCAAAAACATATTTGTCATCTTAATCTATCATTTGTACATTTGAATTGTCATCAAATTCAAGCCGTTTATCACTAGTAAGTATCAAGTTCTTATGCAGAACCAACTCATGGCTCAATTTCAAAATTCCTCTTGTGACTTCCTTTGAAATCCTGTGTAACTTATCTGCAAAATCCCAATTTCATTGTAAGTCTGATTCTCTGCTGCATCTACTTAAAACAGACCTCTTTCTAATTAATCTAATGTGTTGTGTATGTTTTTCATTTATTGGTTGTGTTATTTGTTGTTTGGTGTGTTTATGTGTGTATACCAGCCCAAGTGTGCATTCACAGAGTGCATGTAGAGAACATAGGACAACTTCAGGAGTGGATCCTTTCATTCCACCATTTGGGCATGAGATATAGTACCCACAGCTTCTTTGTCTTAGACAGTGAGCCATATTGCCACCCTAAAAAGCTCTCTCTTCCAGTCAGCCTGCTACATTCTCTCGCAAATGACAGTTGCTTTCTCTCTCTTGTCCTCAGTTTCCACTGAAAACTCAAATGGCACAGGTTTCCCCTTTAGTCTTCCTTCTTGAATAGGCTATAAAGAGTGCTTCATAACATCAGATTACACCCACAGGCCACACCCTGTCTAACAGTTATCTACCATGCCCCAATCAGCTTCCCCTTTTTGAAGAGAATATTTTCTCATTTTTCAAAGTCTCCCCTGTCTTTTGTGAGCCTTTAAGTCACTCTCTTCAAATGATCTTTGCCTATACCCCATGTCATCTTTCATTCCCACAGCTACATAGGTTCGTCTTTCAGTAAAACTTCAGCTGGGCAGCAGGTCTGAGTCAAGTCAGGTCACATGATGGGCAGTAGGGAAGCAGTGGGTAGGTGAAGCAGAACCAAGAGTGCCATGCTCTCAGACATCATGCATTCCAACGAAGAACACAAGGCAAAGCCCTGAAATCACTTACACTTGCACTTTGTGTATTACAATAGTGTTTATCCAAGTATTGCAATGTCAGACATCCTAATGACAGAGGAACCCTAATCGCACGTCTCTTGATTTAACGAAACTACCCAGAGAAAAAGCAAATTTTGGGAAGAAGAGTTCCAGTAACAGTTCCAGGTTCCAGCCTGTTAGAGCAGGTAAATCAAGGCAGCAGGAACATAGAACAAGCTCGTCGTGCACATCAGCAATAGAGAGCATTGTCCAAAGTAAAGAACCTATGCTGCTCTCTCTGAGACAGAGGCTCCCTACATAAACGAGCATAATCACAGCACTCCTCCACAGACATGCTCAGGCCCTAAGCTCATCTAGATAGTCATCATTTAAACCATTTTCTCATGATTCAGAATTGTGTCAAACTGACTGTTAAAATTAATCATCATTGGGATCTTACAAGGTGGCTAGTACACCTGCCACCAAACTTGGCTGCCTGAATATAATCCTTGGGCCCCACATAATGAAAGGAGAAAACCAAGTCCTATAAATTGTCCTATGATGTTCACTTAACACCACTGCACACATGACACACACAGACAGATTATTTATATATTTATATATAAATAATATATATTTATATATATATATAATTTTATTATATTATATACATTTTATATAATTATAAATATATTTTATATATTACATTTAATATAAAATATACTATATATACATACATATAAAATATATACATATATACTATATATAGTATATCTATGCAGCTTAACATGATGGGAGATTTGAGGACACAACACTGTAATAAGTAAAACTTAGGGTGAAGGTTTTGGTCTGCTGGACCGGTGGACTCCAACCAGGTGTCTCTCTCTTGTATGATCCCTGACTTTTTTCTTTACTACTTACTCATAAGCCAGTTTGATAGTGATGTTTATAAATACCTTTTGAAATTTTATGTAAAATTTATTTTAAATTTAACATTTAAAAATGCATTCTAGGTTCAGTAAGATGATTTAAGTGTTAAAAGTTCATGCTGCCAAGCCTGATTACATGAGTTCAATTATTGCAACCCAAATAGAAGGAAGAACTGGTTTCCAAAGATTGTCCTCACTTCCACAGGAAAATCGTGACATAAATCCCTTCACGCAATACACAAAATAAGTAAACAAATAAATTAACAAACAAAATGCAATAAGACATGTAATGACTATAATAAAATTATTGAATTGAAAATGTTTGCATAAATGAAAATGACATAACTTCTGATAATATACCAGACTTTCCTTAGAAAAAAAAATGTGGTTTATCAATATAAATTACTTTTGTGATCAAGACTTCCTTTCATAAAGCTTCAACTCACTGTTCTCACTCTCATCTGAGAATCCTGCTCAAAATATCTCAAACAAACAGTAACAATCACCACAGATGTCAGCACCTGCATGGTGTCACCTAGAGCACATGCTGTGTGTGTCCTAAAGAGAAGTTGCAGGCTCTCCTCTTTCAGCCATCCTAGGATGTGTTTTCCTTCCTTCTCAGTCCCACCATACTTTCCTCCTTTCATTTTGATACTTGCAACAACACCCAAACAGGCTCCTATCTTCTCTTACACACAAAATCACACTTTATTCACCATATTTCCATATAGTTCCACCAAAATAAATAGATAGATAGATAGATAGATAGATAGATAGATAGATAGATAGATAGATAGATAGATAACACGTGCATTTTATACTACCGCCCTACCCTGTAGTCACAACCAAATGGAAGGCACCCTTCATGCTTCAGTCCTCCTCCACATTGCTGCTCTCCTGTTTTCTTCAGATTCGTAAGACACCTGCAAACTCTTGCACCCTTTCTCTTTGAACACATAGTGCAGCACTTCTTCTAACATGTCCAGACCACAGAAGATACATTTAGTGTCATTACTGATTCCAATACTTACTCAACTTTGTTGCTTGGCAATACATATGACATCGATTACTGCTCACACCAGAGGAGCTATCTACCCATTGGCTAATCCTAGATGCTTTGTTATATCACTGACCTCTTCAAAAAGGAATCCTTCAGGATAGGCCAGAGGACCATCATAGCTCATACCCTCTTATCCCACTTTAATTTCCCTGGTTTGTGAACTCCAGTGTTCTGTTACGGTACTAGAGTTCCAAGCAGCAGGGCCCAGAACTACCCACCTATACTGCATGAGTCTCAGCTTTACTTAGGCTCCTTCTGTGACCTTTCTGGAGCTATCGCTACATCTTCCATCATGGCCCTCACTTCAGGGTATTTAGCCAAAAAGCAGGTGGTTGTAGCTGAGCACAGCTCAGGTTTTCCTTTCCCAGATTCCTTTATATTCACTGGTGCATATACAAACATTTCTGGAGGAGCGGGTTGGAGAGATGGCTCATTGCTTTAGGAACACTGGATCAGGTCCCAATACCAACATGATGGCTTATTGCCTTCTGTAGCTCCAGTATCAGGAGGATCTGGAACCATCCTCTGGCCTTTGCAGAGCACTAGGCACAATCACACTGCATATACACTATGTAGACAAAACATTCATCATAAAAAAAGAGTACAGAAAGTATATACAAGCCACTGAGAGAGGTTTAATCACTACTGCTACTCAACTCTGATGGCAATTAACCACAACAAGGACCAGCATGGCAAGATAGCCCTAAAGATGAAATAGTGCCACTTATATATTGGTGGGACCTAACAGCTGGGTAATTATACTTACAGTCCATTAAACAGCAGAAAAATCACGCCTGGTGCTGTAAACCTAGCAAATCACCCAGAGCTAGTGAGGTTGTGGATCTTAGATGGGGGAAAAACAAAAACAACAACAACAAAAACAAAACAAAACAAAACAAAAAAAAAAAACGTTGCCACATTCCTGTACCAGTGTTTTCCTTATACCCTGAGCTAAGTGTAGCTCTCACTCCTGAAAGAAAGATCTTTACAGTTATACCATGACTGAAAATCACAATAGGTCAAAATACATAGAACAGCTGATTGCAGGGTGCCAAGCCTCAACTGATACGTCTACAACACAACATCTGCCAGGAAAATAAGACCAGAACAATAACAACACAATTTGACATACCAGCATGGAAGAGGAAATTCTCACAGGGCCTCATCCCTACATAAAGAGCTATTCGTGACTTCTGTGAAAGCAAGAAATAGTCTTCCTTATGGATATGCACACAACTGGTTGTTTAATACCAATCCGTCAGCCCATAGAAGCAATACTAAATGGAATCAGCAGGTTGCAGCTATGTATTTATTTGCATATATATAAGTAATAACTAAAGAAAAGAGGTAATGAATTTGAGATAGAGCAGAGGAGTTAGGGAGGCTTGGAGAAGGAGTCAGAAAATGCTATAAGATATTTTAAAGTAATACTTAAAAAGAAAAATAATTAATCATGAAAGACCATCCATGGCGTAAAATTGACACAGAACTACAAATGACCTCTAGAGCAGCAGAGGATGGCAAAGTCTGGGACAATTTCTGTTTCATATGTGATGGTGCCTCATATGGTGCAAAGGAACGCAAATGAGATTAGGAAAATGGAAAACTTGTTTCAACCCTGTTTATATGGCGATAACTAAGAAGAAAAATACCAAAAGGTTCCTTACAAGGCAATCACTCTCTAAAATATAAAATTACTTTCTTAAATTTGACTATTTAGAAAAAATTTAAAACTTTTATTGATTTGAATCTCACTTTAAAGAAGATTATAATGCAATGAACACCTAACATTAGAGTAAGGATAAAGTTCTTAAATGCATCACATTATTGGTAATGGAATATTTTTCTGCATGTCATAAGATATGTCTATTCCATTTCATTTTTTAAAGCTAGCATTTGTCCTTTAAGGACTTTTTGGCATAATATATTCTCTTCCAATGTGAATGATCACATCTAAAGAAGTGCTTAAGGTCTTACACACTGTGAGATTAATAAAGCATGAAAATATGACATTACTAAAGACTCAGGGTATTAATTGACTTTAGACACACTTAATCTCTATGCTACATAAAAATGTCATGATTTTTGAAATAGCAAAACAATTGATAGAAAAAAAATACTTCTGTGTGTAATGCACGTATTGCTAACTATAGATTTAATATTAAATATATAGGGGGATATTTTAAAAATTCAGGTATCATCATCTATGATAAACTTGCTCACCTAGCTATCAGCAGTGAGAAGCTTTAACTCTGTTACCTAGTTCGGCACCATGCTATCTTTTGCAACTTAACAGAAAATAATAAGTGAGGGAGGAAAACAAGCTCATCACAGTCATTGTACTCTGATATAATCATAATGAAGTCAGTGGCCAATAAAAAGCAAGAGGAGATGATAAGCCCCCAACATCCACTCCCTAACTTGGAGATTTACTCTTTCAGCCTAATAAAGTGAGTGGACAGTGTTTCTGACTCTCCTTCCTGATCTTGGGATCCTTTTCTCTCACTGGGTTGCCTCATCCAGCCTTGATATGTGCACAGTTTTATTGTAATTTGTTATGCTGAGTTCTGTTGGTATCTCTAGGAGGCTTGCTCTTTTCTGAAGTGAAAGGGAAGAAGAGTGGATCTGGGGAAAAAGAAATTGGTGGGGAGAATTAGAAAAGTGGAGGGAGAGAAAACTGTGCCTTGGATGTATTGTATAAAAGAAAATTTGAACACAGGGGTCTTTCCAGAGACTCATACTCCAACCAAGTACCATACATGGAGATAACCTAGAACCCCTGCACAGATGTAGCACATGACAGTTCAGTGTCCAGTGGGTTCCACAGTAATGGGAAGAGGGACTGCCTCTGACATAAACTGATTGGCTTGCTCTATGCTCACCTCCCCCTGAGGGGGGAGCAGCCTTACCAGGCCACAGAAAATGACAATGCAGCCACTCCTGATGAGATCTGATAGACTAAGATCAGAAGGAAGGAGAGGGGGACCTCCCCTATCAGTGGACTTGGGGAGGGGCATGTGTGAAGAAGGAGGAGGGAAGGTGGAATTAGGAGGGGAGGATGGAGGGGTTTATGGAGGAATACAAAGTGAATAAAGAGTAATTAATAAAAGTTTAAAAAGAAGACTAAATAAAATAAAATGTGTAAAGCTAAAAACATAGACTGATGATAAATAGATAGATGAGATGATAGATAGATGACATATAAATAGATAATCAAATAAATAAAAGATATAATATATAGACTTATATGTATATATATTAAGCTTGGTAGTCACTGGTTTCCATCCTTCCTTCTAGACACTGTAGACTTAAAATCCAGTGTAATATTAATTTGTGCTAAAATCACTGTCCTCTATATTGCTAAAAACTGTAAAATGCAGAAAGGATTAAAAGTTGTGCTTCGATATGAGATGAAGCAATTAGCTGCTTTCTACTATGAGAATATATGACTGAAATGTCTCATTAACATGCAGGCAGGCACACCCACATCTAAATCCACATAGGCGCACATATATAAATGCACAAGAGCAAAAGTGTGTAATTCCAAACTCTATTTTGACTGGAATTTCCTCCATCAACTTAAAACTTTGAGTTCATCAGAAGAATATATGAATTTTTCTATATTCCTACACATAAATAGCAAAATAGCTTACATATAAATCTGTCCTAAATACAGTAGTTTAATATATACAATGCTAATTTAGTAATGTTGTCTAGGAAATATTAAGACATCAGATACCTCAAAATGATTTGAAATATTTTAATATTAATAAAACAATCAACTACTAAAATATTTTGTACAGTTAATGAAAATGGATATTTGAATATGTGAAATTCAGACCTCTGTTTTACAACTCTGATAATATAATTAAAATGAGCTAGATCAGTCTCATCTTAGTAATAGTATAAAATGATTTTGAAAGAACCAATGAAATATAATTGAAATCACTACAAAATTTCTATTACCTGGATGTGTCATAAATGTATGAAACTCATAATCGATCATTTAAAATAGGAAAATATAAAAAAATCAGTGAGTGTTCTTTTCTTAAGGCAAGGTTGGCTCACAGTAGTTAGTACAGAGAGTAGTCACAGATACGAGCAACACCCCTGATTTCAGTGATCTTAACTCTTGATCAAGAAAGCATATTGCTGAAGAGTAAGAAAGATGAGCCGATACATACATGATATAGACAGATAATGGATAATAGATAAATGACAGATGATAGACAGATGATAGTCAGAAGATAGATGAAAATTTATAGATATAGATAAAAGATTTAAATAATTGATAGATGATAAATACATACATAAAACATAGATGATATAGATTATTGATAGTAGAACAAGGCAGATATATGATAGCTACATATATACATACATTCACACATGCATAACACATACATTCAGCTACACAGATAGTGAGGTAAACTAAAGCCAAGCGCATTCATCCTGTTTCAGATGTAATCAATTAACTCAGATAACTTCATTTTTCTACGCATGGTTAATTCCTTACATTTCCCTGGGCTACAATTGGTGTTTTTAGAACAATTCTAGTGTTCTTCATTTTATTTACATTTGTTAAAAATCAACAATTTCTGTAATACCATTTTCTTTTTTGTTAACTTTTATTAGTTACACTTTATTCACTTTGTATCCCCCCATACACCTCTCTCTCCTCCCCTCCTAATTCCACCTTCCCTCCCCCTTCTTCACGCATGCCCCTCCCAAAGTCCACTGATAGGGGAGGTCCCCCTCTCCTTCCTTCTGATCTTAGTCTATCAGATCTCATCAGGAGTGGCTGCATTGTCATTTTCTGTGGCCTGGTAAGGCTGCTCCCCCCCCCCCCTCAGGGGGAGGTGAGCATAGAGCAAGCCAATCAGTTTATGTCAGAGGCAGTCCCTCTTCCCATTACTATGTAACCCACTTGGACACTGAACTGCCATGGGATACATCTGTGCAGGGGTTCTAGGTTATCTCCATGTATGGTACTTGGTTGGAGTATGAGTCTCTGGAAGGACCCCTGTGTTCAAATTTTCTGGTTCTGTTGCTCTCCTTGTGGAGTTCCTGTCCTCTCCAGATTTTACTATTTCCCACTTCTTTCATAATATTCCATGCACTCTACCCAACAGTTTGCTATAAGTCTCAGCATCTGCTTTGATAGCCTTCAGGGCAGAGCCTTTCAGAGGCCCTCTGTGGCAGGTTCCTAACTTGTGTAATAGCATTTTCTAATCACTCAATGATAACTGATTAAAATCATTAAATACAAAATGTGGTACAGAACTAGAGAATTATCAACAGAGAAACATCGAATGGAGGAGAAACACTTAGAGAAATGCTCAATGTTCTTAGTCATCAGGAAATGAAATCAAAATGACTCTGAAATTCCACCTCACATTCATCAGAATGGCTAAGATCAAAAACTCAAGTGACAACACGTGCTAGAGAGGATGTGGAGAAAGAACCCTTCTCCATTGCTAGTGGAAATGTAAACTTGTACAACCACTTTGGAAATCAATCTGACCCTTTCTCAAAAAACTAGGAATAGGCTACCTCCTGGACATATACCTGAAAGATGTTCAACCATACAACACACACATTTGCTCAATTCTGTTCATAGCAGGTTTATCCATAATAGCCAGAATCTGAAAACAACCTAGATGTCCCTTAACAGAAGAATGGATACAGACATTGTAGTACATTTACATAATGGAATACTACTCAGCTATTAAAAACAAGGAAATAATGAAACTTGTAGGCAAGTGGATGGAACTCTTAAAGATCATCCTAAGTGAGGTAACCCAGAAGCAGAAAGATACACATGGTATATACTCACTTATACATGAATATTAGACATAATAATAGAGGATACTAAAGTTTACAGACCTAAAGAAGCTAAACAACATGGAAAACCCTAGGGAAGATGCTTCATTCTCATTCAAAATGGAAAACAGGGTAGATACCTGAAGCAGAAGAAGAGTGAACAGGATGGAACCTACCACAGATGTTCTCTAAAAGACTCCACTCAAAAGGGAATCGAGAAAGAGGCAGAGTCTCACAGCCAAACTTGGGTCAGAACACAGGGAGTCTTATGAAAGAAAGAGATAGAAGGGCCCTTAAAGGACAGGAGCCCCACAAGGAGACCAACAAAGATCAAAAACTTGGGCCTGTGACAAACTGCAGAGACTGATGCATCAATGAAAGATCATGCATAGACAGGACCTAGACCCCCTGCTCATATGTCTCCAAATAGGTATCCTAGTAGGGAAGGAGAGACAGTCTCTGACATGAACTCAGTTGCCTGTTCCTTGAGCATTTCTCCTTGGTGGGGTGACCTAACCAGCCCACAGAGGAAGAGGATCCAGGCAGTCCTAATGGGACCTGTTAGCTTAGGGTCAGACAGTAGGGAAGGAAGACTTCCCCATCTGTGAACTAGGGAAGAGGGACAGAGGAGGAAGAGGGAGGGAAAGTGGGACTGGGAGAAGATGAGGTTACAACTGGGATACAAAGAGAATAAATTGTAAATAATAATAATAGAAAAATAATATAAAAATCATTAAATATCAATGATATATAATGAAATCAACTTCTCAATGTATTGTATATCTCAATGTATTGTATATTGTATGTCTATCTGATTTCACCCATTAAATCTACTCAATTTCTTATTTTCAGAGTTCTTTTTAGAATTCTATTTAAGAACTTTGGCTAAGATTGTAAAATTTAATTTTGCTATATATTTTTCTAGTTCTCAAGTTTTTGAGCGAGAAAAGAGAAACTGATGTTAAAAAAAGGTTTTATGTATGAACAAAAGCTGGCACAACTATAAATAATTATAGCTAATGAGTAAAAAAAAATTGTTTCCAACCTTACAAAGTGAGCGGCGCTAAGAAGAAATGGGCAGATGGGAACATTGATTTTATCACTTTCTCTCCAATACTTCAGACCAATAATTGCTGTATAATTTAAACTGACCATCCTTGACCATAAAATCTGTAGTGTATTTTGTGTTTTTGCCTTTTCTCTACCACTATGTAAGCCCTTTGCATGCACTGCTCTTGCTGTATTAAACCTGTTTCTGTTATTTTTTTTCAACAAAGAGAAATATGTAGCAATTCTCCTTGTGAAAATAATATAGAACTCTCTGAGTTTATCTGTCACAGTTTGAAATTAGATTAATGTACATTTTTCCTCAAGTGATTTTAGACAACATAAAGTCCACCATCACCTAAATATTTTTATGCATCTACCTTATGACTTGTCTTTTTATTTACATTATGAAGGGATGAGAAAGGATGGCAAGGGATGGTAAGGAATAATAAGCATGTCTTTTTTTTTTTTTTTTTTTTTCATCTCTGTTCTGAGCCATTATGCTTTTAGTGCTTTGGGATACAAAAAGAGATAATCACTGGTATTTTCAGCAAATAGCAATCAGTGTAAAGAAAAATAAAACCTAGTGTGTTCTTTCATGCCTGGATTTTATTTCAATGTACAAAACCACACTCTTCTATGCTTCATTTAATTCTTCAATTTTCCTTGTTAAATGTCAAAAACTGTATAAAAAGATAAGCAGTAAAACCATGATATAACTATTTAAAGATTTTATTGAAAAGACAAGAGGAATGTAAAAGTGAATGTTTATCAGTGCTACCCATCTACTTGTTAGGAAAAGATTCAAAGCAGTGTTGCTGTATGAACTAGGAAATAATATCCAAAGCCCAAAAATGAGAAGCAACTTAAGTGAAACATACAAAGCAGAATATAACCAATTATTTAAACTAACAATATAAACAATGCTTTCTATTTTTCCAGGTTATATTTGAATGCTGAAAATACCACATGTAATTTATTACATGTAAACAATTACATATATTTGAAAATATGAATTGAAATACAAAACAAGAACAGAAATTCTTAGTGAAGCTTCAAAAATCAAATAAAAAAAACAAAAAATTTTCATATCACATGAGTAAAACCATTTCCAATACCCACTGTTCTCTACGTTTGAGGACACTGACTTATAGGGCTATGGTTTATTCAGATTAAGAGCTACCCTTTTAGGATTTTACAGACAGGTAAGCTTTGACTCACATAGAAGAATGGAAGGCTTTGACCTTTGCTTGTTTTATCCTTACCCTCACTCGAAACATACTTGCTGACATGCTAGGTTTTTAGCAAGACACAAACATTAAAAGAAAACTAAAACATTCCTTTGTTCCTAAAAAGACACAAAGGTGGAATTCCATGACAGGATTATTAAGATGAGCTGAAAGCACCAGCAGGGTTGCTTTTCCCCAGGAGGCAGGGACTACGAGACATTGATGGGATATTCTCATAGACAGATTCTGAAGGCTTAACATACTCTTTATCACCAGCTTAGAGAGTTAAGCCTCAGAGAAGCGGAGAAACTCATGAGGATGGAAGTCACATCACACCTCACCGTGAGGAAGACAGAATTATTTGTGTGTGTGATAACATAACGATATGTCAAAAGTATCTGCCATGGTGCCTGACACAAAAAGTTCAATTAGCAAGTATCTTTAATGTTTAACCATAATTTATCGTTGTAATTGGCGCAAACACATGCATAGATCATATATAGTTATAGGAAATACAAGAGCAATATGTGATGTGTTGCATAATTTGTACACTCTGACAACTGTACCGCATGTGTTTGCTTTTCTATCACTTTAACTCTTACATTTTGCTCTCATTTTCTGTATTACATATGTACATAACATATAATTACATATATGTATTATAATATATTATGTATTCAACACACAAACATGATAAAACTAGATACACTTATATTAAAATATATACACAAAACTTTTAGTAATTCACCGTCAGGTTTCCTCATTACCTTAAATTGAAAATTTACTGAAAAGTGCTCAAAACAAGCCAGAAAAATTATAGCCAAAGGAAATTTAAAAAATAGAAAGGAAAAAAAGAAAAAGTAGAATAAGGAACTCAATCATAGGGGCTGGAGAGATGGCTCAGAAGTGAAGCATTCATACGATTTTTGCACAGGACCAGAGTTCACTTCCTGTGCCCTGTTAGGTAGCTCACAATTGCCTATAACTTGAACTTCTGGGGATCTAAAGCCCATGGGCAACAAACACATATGCACATACCCCATGCAATACACAAAGTAAACGCTTTAATAAGTTAATGAATAGATATAGATATTAGATAGATACATACATACATAAATACATAGAAAGATGGTATTTAAGAAAATTCAAACAATAACATGTACAAGAAGAACAAACAAAATTTGGAAAGGCTGGTTTTTACAAGCCACAAGGCAGTCTGCACACATTCAGGAGAACACAAGCCGCCTGTGTCAACATCCCAATGTAATTCAAACAAATATCATACAATCAGGATCAATTCTGAAAAGAATCCTCACATTACCTGTAATCATCAGATAGCTATGGTTATTTCAGGAATACACAGATTACTGAAGGTTTTCCTTTAAAGTGAACTGAAATATGATTGCAATAGTCATTCAGACATGACTTGAAGATTAGAAAGTTCTTGCATAGCAAAATATGTTTGCTTTTAGTATAAAATAATGTACAGTATACTAAACAATGTATACTGAAGTAAATTGACCCAGTGCCACCCATTTCTGCTTCTCCCCTCAGGGTATCCAGGCTCATGCAGGAGCTCCTTTGGCAATGAGAAACAGCCCTCTCAGCAGACTGCAGAGCTTCAGTGAAACAGCTCATTTAATTGGGGGAGGAGAAGGTGGTAGTTATGCCCTGGGCACATAGCCAGCGTCTTTTGGGCAAAGGTTGTGTGGCCACATACTATTAGCCAGGGCAGAGGTGTTAGAAGGTGTTTCATGTGCATACTCAGGGACTGTAAGGTCCAGGGAGAAACACCTTATAAGGTCAAACAAACAGTGACGCCTGATACCTGTCCAGGTAGTAACTTGTTAATAGGGTTGGTGGTGGTGCCTCTGACTTTATGGTGCCAGGTTGGGAGTGCGAAGGGCAACTCCTGTTGTCTTCAGATGAAGTACCCAGGGTTGAAGCTTTCCTGGACCCTTTATCTATATTCCTGGGCCATTAAGGTCCCATAACCCAGCTTTTAAAAACATCCACTGAAATATGCAATAATAAGTTTAATTTAAAAACATCATGAGAATATTTTCTTACACAAGAGTTTACAGAATAAGCATCAATTTTAATAAGGGTGTTGATGTTCTTAACAATAACTTCATATCTATAAAGGCTTTAAAATAAACACAGGCTCTGTAATGTTTGATCACAAATAAACATAAGCGTGTGCATCTTCAAGCTTCAAATATCAGCTTCATGCATGTAAATAATGGATGATCACAACTTAAAACAAAATCAATGAAGTTGAACCCTGCAAAGCTACATGTAAGTTCTTTTTGTGATAAGTAATTACATTTTATTAGAACATCATAAATCATATTCCAGAAAAAATGGCTAAATTAATGTTTCATTGTTTAAATTCTATTCTTCTTACTGTTCAAGAATAAAAATTGACAAGAATCATTCCATGTATTTTAAAATAAAGTATTTCATGTAATTGTCACAGAATACTTGAGTATATTCAAAGGATTTACTACTTTAAAAACAGATATTAAGAAACTAATTGGTTTTGGTGTTTAAAATATTATATTTTTCTTTTCATTTTATATATTGTGAAGGATTATATTTAGTACAAGTGAGAGACTTATGCTTGACATTGTTTAAATAAAACAATACAATTATTTTAGGATAAAAATGTGGCTCAGCTTTCATTAATTCCTATCAGACTATCTGACAGTCAAACAAAATAAAATATATTTATGATCCTAAGGTTACTACAGAACTTTTAAAAATTAAGTTTACATAAGCTATCTTTGTTAGTCTATATGGTTACAATCAAAACAGGAGGCTGCCCCTCAGACCAATGGCCAAAAGTATGTCTATAAAACTGCCATCTTAGGTATGATTCATCCATCTTCGTCCATCACTAATAAGATTTGACATACTAATAAATTCTGCATCTTCTAGTCATATTATGCTCTCTTTGTGTTGACTTTCATACTGTGCACATGAAGAATTTTATTTCAATAATGTAGCAGGTGGAATTAACAAGCATCTGATGAACAGGTCTCATTGTTATCAATAGTCAAAGCAGAAAGTATAGAGTGGAGAAGCAATTATTCTTAAATCAAGAGAGAATTTAATGTGACAATGCAATCCTTTAAATATATCCATGTTTGTGACCTCTAGATTAATAGTTTCATTTCATAAGAACACATGTTAATAGCACTAATATCAGGACCTAAGATTTTTCTATCATTTTAAAAAACACAAATTTACATGTATAATCCCTATTCACATGCCATATTCTATTATTATGGAAGCTTTGATCTTTTCCTTGTGAAATTACTGCAAATATCAAGTATACTTATTACCAAGAACAAAATGATATAAAAATCATTTTTATTGAAGGCTAAAACATGTTACAAAAATTAAATACATCTTCAATATTTAACTCTCTTTACTCTGTGTTAATTTTCTGGATAAAAAATATTTGACATTGAAATAAAAAGATGTAAGCACTTAGACTTTAGTATATTTTTTCTTATAGAAACTAACATGGAATGAAGTAAATTAAATATTGAAGATGAATTACCCCCGTCTTACTTGTCTGGCATCTGTAATCCGTGAGGGCATTATTTGAGTACTATCCTTCCTTTGCTTGTGACAATTGTGAATGCTCTCCAGTGCCAGCTCTATTTGGTGTCTTCAGCCTTCCTTGACAAATATCCCCCATTATCTCCAATGCCCTGAGGTGTATCAGGTTACGCAGGTTTCATATTATCAGCTGCACTCACGGTCTGCTCGGGAGCACCATGAGGAAATAAAAATGGTACGTTGTCTGGTCTTGAGGGCTTTCTAGAACTTCGGCGTAAGTGTCCATGGAACTCTTACTCTTCCACCCTTCGTGCCTGCAAAACTAGTATCACATAGGCCATACCAAGCTATACTTCCAGCTCAAGATATCATTGGAACCTCTTTTGTCATAGCTGTGGTGGCCTCTGTTTGCTTTCATGTTGTATTTTGTTTGGTTTTTGATGGAATATAAAAAAATGACTGGTAGCTGTATTTTCTTCCCTTGTAAAACCTTATCATTCCAGACTTTACTGTGCATTTTACTTTACTATCAGCATTATGATCTTCCGTACTCCCATTAGAATGGCCTATGAAGTCTTATTAAACCATTCAAGGGCTTTGGTAGCTTTTCTCATAAAGTGTTTCTATATTTCTCTCAAAAAAAAAAAAAAAAACTCTGAAAGCATAAAAACTGATTTTGGGTTTATTACATTTATGACCCCATTCCTGGAACCAATTCTCAGTATTAGTAACATTTTTATTATTTTTGAAAGGCATGAGGTAGTTGTTCATATGTTTTGAAAATGTTTTTATTATTATCATTTATTATAATTTATTCAACTTGTATGCTGGCTGTGCCCCCCCCCCTCTTCTCTTCATCCTTCCCCTCCCCCCCCCCCCCCCCGCCCAGTCCACTGATAGAGGAGGTCCTCCTCCCCTTCTATTTGACTCTAGCTTATCAGGTGTCAACAGAACTGGTTGCACTGTCTTCCTCTGTGGCCTGGCAAGGCTGCACCCCACAGGGGGGGAGGTGATCAGAGAGCCTGCCATTGAGTTTATGGCAAAGAAAGTCCCTGCTCCCCTTACTGGAGATACCACTTGGAGACTGAACCTATGGGCTACATCTGAGCTGGGATTTTATGTCCTCTCCATATATTGTCTTTGGTTGGGGTATCATTCTCTCCAGGGCCCCCAGGGCTCAGTTTTGTTCAACCATGTTCATAGCAGCTCTATTCATAATAGCCAGAATCTGGAAACAACCTAGATGTCCCTCAATGGAATAATGCATACAGAAATTATGGTACATTTACACGATGAAGTACTACTCAGCTATTAAAAAAAAAAAAATGGAAACCATGAAATTTGCAGGCAAATGGTAGGAACTAGAAAAGACCATCTTGAGTGAGGTAACCCAGAAGCAGAAAGACACGCATGGTATATACTCATTCATGAGTGGATATTAGATATGTAATATAAGATAAACATGCTAAAATCTATAATCCTAAAGAAGCTAAACAAGGAAGATCCTAGGGAAGATGGTCAATCCTCATTCAGAAGGACAAACGTGATAGACATCATAAGCAGGAGAAGACATGGAACAGGACAGGAGCCTACCACAGAGGGCCTCTGAAATACTGTACTGATCAAGGTATCGAAGCAGAGGCTTGAGACTCATAGCCAAACTTTGGGCAGAGTGCAAGGAATTTTATGAAAGAAAGGAGAGATAGAAAGACCTGGAAGGCACAGGAGCTCCAAAAGGGGACCAACAGAGCCATAAGAGTTGATCATATCTTAAGAGATTAGAGAAGCAGAGCAGAGAGGTAAGTGTGAGTTCAACTGGCTTTCTTCATGACGCCATTTTATAGTGACACTCACATTCAATCCTCAGCTAATTGTCTTTGAAAATAGCTCGTGGGCATGTCCAGAGATGTGCCTCGTAAATGAGTCTAAACATACGCAAGTTGAAAATGATGAGCAATTTTTTATATTATTCCATAGAAATCATTTCATTAAAATCCATACACTTTATGTATTCTACATATTTGATGAACTTCTTTAGCATTTCTTTTTTAGCCTTAATCCCTCAGGGAAAATACCCATTGAGAGTAACATGCTGATTTACTGTTTAACTAAAATGACCAGAGCACATATCCAGAAATTAGAAGTTTTGTGAATAAAATGAATATTTCTGTTTTGTTCCCCAGGAAGCTTAGAAAAATGAAAATTGATCACACTTCAATTTAGAGTGACAAATCAATTCTAATACAATAGAAACTATCTAACTTTTATAAATGTGAGTTTATCTAGTGATAAACTACTTGCTTTCAATTCTATTTGAGTATTTGGGTCAATGCTCCACACTGAATGCCCCTGTATTAAGTTCTAAGTCGTAAGCGCAATATTACTCAGTGAAGTAATTTCAAGTAAGAATTTTTCTATTTTCTTCTTTTATAACAAATGTCACAGATCATTTTCTGAAAATAACACAATGAATCTTTTGACGCTTCTCATGCTTTCTGTTAGTAATTCTATGACTGTTGTAGACACCGAGGCCATTTTATTAAGCTTTTTTAAACTGCTGTGCCTTAAATGGCATCCATTAGTTTTCATTGAATTTCTCTGTGCCAATGCCATCTAATCATGTTTCAGAAATACTGGTAATATACTTATCATAATAAAGGTCCCACTTACATTTTAGAGGTATCTATTTATTTTAAAACTTAAATCAGATGATAATAATAATAACTTTACCAATAATAACTAAAATTGTGAATTGATGTTAACTTATTTTATTTTAAATTTATTTTAACAGTATGTCAGCAGTTAAAGCAAGGTAATAGAGTTCTTCTTCCTCATCATCATCTTCTATTCTATTGTTACAAGGACATAAACATTCTAGAAATATTTCTTTATATTCTAAATGCCAAACTGTATAAATGAGTGGGTTTTTTATTTAATTACTAGGATATTCAACACATATCTGTAGATTCTGCCTTGTATAGCCTTATAACATTAATTAAAAATATATAATCATATATTTTGAACTAAATTATTCATTTGGAAACATAATTATTAACTCATTACTTACACTAAAACACAGGTAAAAATTAGTGGCCATTCTTTACCTTAACCTTAATAAATAACATGTATCTTAATTTGTGGCAAACTCATAGTAATGGTAAATTTTTAATGTTTAAAACTCATTTATCCAATCGCTACCACTTCTGACATGGTTATTGAATGTTGATAACATGGAAGTTGAGAAAATGCTCAAAAAACTTTAAGCAATATTCTCAACATAAATTGTAATTATATAAAGTTGAAGGGGATGGTTTCAGATAAAATTTAACACTGGTGTTTATACAAAGAGTTGCTTGAATAACTGGGGCAGATTCTGATAACAGAGATATTGAAGCCATGTTAGTAGTTAGTGAGTTTAGAAGCAGGATGACATTGGAAACGTATCTGAAGCAGGAGCCAGATATTATCAGACCCTCTGAAAATAATAAAGAATATGGTAATGAAAATGTAAGCGAGCCCATAACCAGGGAAGGGAAACTGGGCCTATCAATAACACTCTTCTAGAGCTTTGTGGGATTTATCCTGAACTAATGTTCCTGATTCAAGAGACTCTGCCTGTTCTGAAGGTACTCTAAGGACTGGTCTCAACGCTGCTAAGTTTCAGGGAGTTGACTTCATACAAAATTTTAATTGTTGAGAGAAAAGCCTTATTAAAGGTTTCTTGCTAATACTTTTATTTAGCATCAAATGTATACTGATATGTTTCAGCCATTATTTTAAATCCTTTTTAATCAACAAATTGACATAAATTTGTGAATCTATCAATCTCTGAGATTCAGAGATCATATAGCCTCCTCAGCTTTGTGAGATCCTCAGGACAGAGCAAGCATTTAGAAGTATAGACCAATCTGTTAACAAGATAACTATTGTCCTGTGCCTTTCCTCAGCTGGATGCATAGAGGGTGCATTTTGAGGGTTCACATTGTTTCTCATAGGGGACAAAAATAAGAGGGTTTCATTTGTAAGGAGAGATCAGACACTGAACCGTTTTTTCACACTTAATATTTCATTCTACGTCTCCACATGGAAGTGGTTTCTCCTTACCTCTCTCCATGATTGGGTGTTAAAGATACTATATAATATAATACTATATAATAATCAAGACAGTAGGCTCCTTGAAAGAAATAAAAGTTGAAAAATAGCTTTCATTATAAGAGAAAACTTTATTATTAATTTGGAGAATTATCTGCCCCTATCATTAATTATTAATCCCTGAACTCGATAAAATACAAAGCATTCTCATTATCCTTGTATTTATTATCCAAGAAGCTATATTTATGACTCTGCATAGAGAAGTAAAATCCACAATTCAATAAAATATTCTCCAGTGAGCTGACTGTATATAAAACTGATCTTCCTTCAAACTCTCTTCCTCTGTGCCTATCCCCGTTCTCCTCAAAGCAAAATGCATTAAAAATGGTTTAGCTGTCTTCATCCACTTCCACTGTCTATTTTATTTCTCCTTCTGTACGAGATTCAAGCAGGAGAGGGAGTGGGAAAGAAAATGAGGGTGGGGACCAGAGAGAGCTCTGAGGGCTTAGAGAGAGAAGGTAAACCATGGGCAGAGGCATCTCTGAGAGACTTAGAACAGAGTAAGCTCCTGGGAAAATATGAGTATCACTCTAGCTAAAATTCCTAGCAATGTGGCCATGGAGACTGCAGAGGCTACCTTCTAGCCAGACAGGACTTCTAATGGAGAGAGGGTAACACTAACCCATCCACAAAAACTTTGACCCAAAACTTACCTTCCTATAAAATGTGCAGAGATAAAGATAAAGCAAAGATTGAAGGACTGTCCAACTAATGCCTGGCCCAACCTGAGACCCACCCCATGGGAAAGAGCCAACCCCTGACACTATTAACAATATTCTGCTATGCTTGCAGACAGGAGCTTAGCATAGCTGTCCTCTGAGAAGTTCCACCCAGCAGAGGATGGAAACAGATGCTGAGATTCAAACAATGGGCAGAGCTGGGGAGACTTATTGAAGAGTGGGGAGAAGAATAGAATGATACAGAGGGGACAAGAACTCCACAAGAAGACCAACAGAGTCAACAAACCTGGGCCCAGAGGCGTTTGCAGAGACTGAAGCACCAACCAAGGACACAGGCCACCTACACATAATGTAGCTGATTAGCAGCTTAGTTTTCATGTAGGTGCTGTAGTGAGGGGAGCAGGGACTGTCTCTGATGTGGACTATGTTGCATGCTTTTTGATCACTTTCCCATACCTGGACTGCCTTACCTGGCCTCAGTGGAAGAGGATATGCTAGGTCCTGAAGGGTCCTGATAGGCTAGGCTGGGTTGGCAGAGGGGAACTTACCTTTTCTGAGGAGTAGGGTGGGGAGGAATCAAGGGTAGGACGAGAAGGAATGGAGGGAGGGGGCTATGATCAGAATGTAAAGTGAACAAATAAAAAATGGTTTAACTGATTCTTTTACAATGCTTTGAGTAAAGGAAGTGAAACCCTAGCATATTTTCCCAATATCCCATCTATTGAGAGCTGACATCTATAGTGTTCATAATATCATGTCTCTCCTAAAATTGTAACTCTAATCTACAGGCATCAAAATACAAAGGAACTTATTTTCATTTCTTTTTTTCATGAGTCTTTGTCATTTAAAAATATTGGAGTCAAAAGAACGAATACAATGTCCAGCCAGTCATCCTAAATTTCCTTGAAGACGTAGGTGAGGAACACAGATTTGAGAAATCCATCTTGTCCATTTTCCCACATGGGATGAGCTTTTCTGAGCATTACAGACTGTGTGTACAATTCCTCAGGAGACTCACACCTTGCTCCTGGGTTCATACCTCTCCTGTAATTAGTGAAGCACTAGATTAAATATTAATTCTGGTAGATACTATCCCTTTGCATGCTAATATGCATCTAGTGACCCTGAGAGACTGGTGAATATGTGATTTAGTCCTCATCTACCTCCAAGCTATAACTGTGTGAAGTACGGACTGAACAAGTGAGTCTATAAAGAGGGATATTTGAAAATATGAAGAACAATGTCCAATAGAATTACAAACAGAGATAATCTTAAAATATTTTTTGTGAGGACTTCTGTGGATAACCCGAGAGGATAGAAGATAAAAATACCAGTCTCAAGAAAATTAGGGATGAGGTGTGGGTAAGCGAATTAGTATGTAACAAAATGCCCTCTTACTGTATCTTAAAGAACAACAACAACAACAACAAAAAGAACAAGAGAATCTAATGTTGAACATCTAACATAAGTCTTTGAGGAAAAGGTACTTTGGGATCTTGTTGAGATATCAGTATATTTCTTCAAGTGTAGTCTCAAACTAGGAGGTGGGAACTCAAAAACAAATTTGAGGTTTTCATAGATAACATTGAAAATAACAAAAGATGAAAAGAACTTTTAATTTTTACCTCTGTATTAAGGAAAAGTGTTTTCAGAATCCTTTGGCTCAATTTCCATTCTGGCTGGTTGTTTACAACTAACTCACACATCCATAGAGAGACAAAACCTTAACACATAGGAATGAGAAGGTTCATAATCAGCAAAGCCTTCAATTAAACACAAGTCATCACTGTGGAGAACACAATACTGTTCCCAGAGGATGAGAGCTAGGATGAGAAAAATAAAGAGAAATTTGGACAGTCATCGTCCTGACCCTAATGTATTCCAGAGGGGCAATGTGAAGCAGGTGTAAGACACACATGGGGTGAGGCAGAAAATACTGAAGATCCTAATGGACAAAAGAGTGAGGAGGAGAACGTGAAGGCAGCAATCCAGATGAGATCTTTATGTGTGAGGGATCTGACACAGGAGACTACATAGGAAGCTAAAACAGCCAACTTTTGCAAAGGGTTGTATTAGAAAGAATACTAGATGTCAGAAACAGACCCTGTTTCCCTTACTAGGGAACCCATTTGGATACTGAGCTGCCATGGGCTACATTTGTGCAGGGGTTCTAGGCTATCACTCTCAGAAAGACTCCTGGGCCCAGAATTTTCGGTTCTGTTGCTCTACTTATGGAGCTCCTATCCCCTCCAGGTCTTTTTTTCTTTTTTTTTTTTTTTTAATATTAGTTACAGTTTATTAACTTTGTATCCCAGCTGTATCCCACCCCCTTATTCCCTCCCAATCCCACCCTCACTACCTCATCTCCTCCCTGCCCCTTTCCAAGTCCACTGATAGGGGAGGACCTCCTCCCCTTTCATCTCACCCTGGTTTATCAGGTATCTTCAGGACTGGCTGCAAAGTCTTCCTCTGTGGCCTAGTAGGACTGCTCCTCCCTCGGTGGGTGGGGAGGTAAAAGAGCCCGCCATTGAGTTCATGTCAGAAATAGTCTCTGTTCCCCTTACTAGGGTACCCACTTGGATACTGAGCTACCATGGGCTACATTCGAGCAGAGGTTCTAGGTTATATACATACATGGTCCTTGGTTGGAGAGGTGTCCAACAGTTGAGAAATGGATACAGAAACTGTGGTACTTTTACACAATGGAATACTAGTCGGCAATTAAAAACAAGGAAATCATGAAATTTGCAGGCAAATGGTGGGACCTAGAAACAATCATCCTGAGTGAGGTATCCCAAAAGGAGAAAGACACACATGTCATATACTCATTTATATAGACCTATAAGGTAGGATAAACATACTGAAATCTATACACCTAAAGAAGATAAACAAGAAAGAGGACCCGGGGTAAGATGATCGATCCTCACTTAGAAAGACAAATGGGATAGACATTGGATGTAGAAGAAAACAAGTAACAGGACAGGAGCCTACCACAGAGGGCCTCTGAAACACTCTACCTACCAATGTATCAAAGCAGAGACTAAGACTCATAACCAAACCTTTGGCAGAGTGCAAGGAATCAAAAGAAAGAAGGTGGAGTTAATATGACCTGGAAAGGACAGGAGCTCACAAGGACCAAATATATCTGGGCCTCCAGTTCTTTCTATCTCCCCTTTCTTTTATAAGATTCCCTGCACTCTGACAATGAACTTAGTGGCTGGCTCTTTGATCATCTCCCCTGAGGGGGGAACAGCCTTACCAGGCCACAATGCAGCCAGGAAGACAACACAGCCAGTCCTGAGGAGACTTGATAGGGTAAAGTCAAATGGAAGGGGAGGAGGACCTCCCCTATCAGTGGATTTGGAGAGGGGCATGGGAAAAGATGAGGGAGGGAGGATGGGATTGGGAGGGATTGAGGGAAGAGGATACAGCTGGGATACAAAGTAAATAACCTGTAAATAATATAAAAAGTAAAAATTAAAATTAGAAAAATAGGAAAAATAAGGAAAAAAAAAAAAGAAAGAATACTGGAGGGAAACCTTAATAAGCTGGGCATTCCTGACAGTTTTCTTAGATTTGTGGGGAAACGCCAGAGCCACTCTATGGAAGATACTTCCTGTGTTTAGAGTCTAGGACTTTTTGTTCTGTTATTAAGAGAAAAGACTGGTCAACTGTGAACACGCAAAGTTGCTAATTAGGTTATATATTTACTTCTTTGCTGAAACACACAATAGGAAACTACAAAATACAGAACACTAACGCAGGGCTCTCCATTTTAGAAGTTATTTTTTTAAAAAGGTAAATTCATATTAGCCAGTATGGAGTATGAGAAGAAATTTTAACAGAAGTTGAACAACATGTATTAAAGAGATGAATAAAAGGTGGTGACTATGGCAGACTATGGAAGGCTAGTAGAGAGGAAGAAGGCTGCTTAACAGTGAAGAAGGTAAAAGTATTTTCAATCTTGATGCTAACAGTGACACTTTTGATATGCATTTTCTTGGAAGATCTGAGTAGTGGAGCTAATACGGAAGTGGGAAATGAATAAGTACTGGATGTGAAGCCATTGAGAACCGACAGGATTCCGGTGAGATGGCAACAGTGTATCTGAGGGAATCAGAAGAGACTTGAAATGAGGGCACAAACCTTGGCTGCAGGGATGAGGAAGATGGGATAAGACAAAAAGATAAAAACTGTTGCTGAGACAGCTCTCTGGGGGAAGTCACATCTCAGGAAAACTCAGTGCTTCTAGCTTATTTAAGCTGTCAGGCAGCTGTAGGGCAGAAAATTCCCAAGTAGCAAAGTTAATTTTGTGGTACTTATGAGACATCCAGGGAAGGAGATGAGTGGAATGTGAAGACACAGGACTAGAAAGCATAGTTTGGAAATGTGAGTATACTCAGACAGGCCCTTGGAATCTGGCCTTTTGGGAATGCCATCTATTTGGCAGCTAGTGTTTGGGGTCTTCTATATATCTGTTGGGGTCCTTCACATTTGCATGTGAGCTTGCTGCTTAGTTGTGTGTATGTGACATAATTTTATACACCACTATGGAGGCTAAAATAGGGTGATTCAGTTCGTCTTGGGTTATAGAGCAAATATGAGACCAGCTAGGACTAAAGTCCCTGTCTCACAAAATGAATGTAAAATTTAAAAGATATCAAATTTGGGAGCAATGACACAGTTGTAAGGTTCTGGCAGCAGGAACAAGATCATCCTTACCTACAGCCTCCCTCTCTCTCTCTCTCTCTTTCCATCTCTCTATCTCTCTGACACACCCACACAAATACATGGAACAAAAGAAAAGAAAGAAGTAAAAAGTAAGAAAAAGGTAGCCATTTTGAAGATTCTTCATTTTATGTGCATGAGTATTTTGGCGGTATGTATTAAGTATACCACATGGAGATCAGAAGATCCCGTTGGATCTCCTGGAGCTGGAGTTGTAAATGGTTGTGGGTGCTTGAAACTGAACCCAGATCCTCTGCAAGTGCAAGTGCTTTTACACTTGAGCTTTTTCTCCAGCCTGGAAATAAGCCACTAGAGATAAACATCTTTCAAACATTTCCACACACTCTAACTTTCAGTCATCACCACCATGTTGTCTGTCAAGTTGACTAGCCTGCAGCCAAGAAAATGGCAAGGGGAGAGAACCCATGTGAGCGATTTCCTAGGTCAGATTGTGAGGACTTGAAAGATGTACCCTAAGTGTGGGGAGCACCTTGTGGTAGGAGCCCAGACACCAGGGCGTGATGGAGCTGTTACAAACATGGTTGCATACATGTCCTTGTTGTATACTTGAGCATATTTTGTATATATGCCTAGGAGTGGCATAGCTGAATCTTGAGGAAGCACTATTCCTAATTGTCTGAGAAAGCACCAGATGGATTTCCATAGTGGTTGTACCAGTTTACATTCCCACCAGCAATGGAGGAGGGTTCCCTTTTCTCCACAGCCTCTCCAGCATGTGTTGTCCCTTGAGTTTTTTCATCTTGGCCATACTGATGGGTGTAAGGTGAAATCTCAGGGTTGTTTTGATTTGCATCTCCCTGATGGCTAATGAGGTTGAGCACCTCTTTAGGTGTTCCTCTGCCATTCTATATTCCTCTACAGAGAGTTCTCTGTTTATCTCCTTACCCCATTTTTTAATTGGATTGCTTGGTTTATTGCTTTTTAATTTCTTTAGTTCTTTATATATTTTGGATATTAGCCCTCTGTCAGATATAGGGTTGGTGAAGATCCTTTCCCAGTCTGTAGGCTGTCATTTTGTTTTGATGACAGTGTCTTTTGCTTCGCAGAAGCTTTTCAGTTTCATGAGGTCCAATTTATTGATTGTTGATCTTAGAGCCTGTGCTGTTGGTGTTCTGTTCAGGAAGTAGTCTCCTGTCCCGAAGAGTTCTAGGCTCTTCCACACTTTTTCTTCTAACCGATTTAATGTGTCTGGTTTTATGTTGAGGTCTTTGATCCACTTGGACTTTAGTTTTGTGCAGGGTGATAAATAGAGATCTATTTGCATTTTTCTGCATATAGACATCCAGTTGGACCAGCACCATTTGTTGAAGATGCTGTCTTTTTTCCATTGAATGGTTTTGGCTTCTTTGTCAAAAATCAAATTTCCATAGGTGTGTGGGTTTATTTCTGGGTCTTCTATTCAGTTCCATTGATCCACCATTCTGTTTTTATGCAATACCATGCAGTTTTTATTAGTATAGCTCTGCACTATTTGTTTAAAAACTGACTAGATATTTTGTATGTGGAATCATAAATTAGTTGTCCATTTTTAATAAACTTTTTTGCTCCATATAGTGTTCTAGTGATATGTGCTGTACCATGTATCAGTATCTATACCATAGGCAGAGTTGAATACTGTTACATGGCATGGCATTGTATATGCTGCTGTTTCATTTACCCATGTACAAGTACATGAACACTTGGTTTAACAATCTACTCTGAACATTTTGTACAGATAGGCATTCCAGTTTAAGGGTATAGGCAGTCTAGAGAACAGCACAAACTTAACTCATTTTCACATATTATTTCTATGAGACCTTAATAAAGACAATTTTTTCTATAAAATTTTAATTTTTTTATAAAATTTGTATCATAAAATTGGACACTTTCTTTCACATACGAGTTAAGTTTTTCATGATTTTTTTCAAATCAGATGCCTTAAAATATTATATTTACACTTAACAAATGCCTGCTTTCAAAATAATTTAACTATTTCATTGGGTAGTACTAACACATTGAAAAATGCTGCAATGAAGTAATAACTTGATATTTATGAGAAGTATTAGTTTGTAACACAATAAGATAGTTATAGAATTTAAATTTTATATATGAAATTATTTTTATTAATAATAACATAATTATGATAGCATCATGTCAACTAAAGTATTATGGGAATCATTTGGAACAGGACTCAAGGTCAATACTTGGTATCTATGATGTTACAAGCCCTGTAATATTTGACCCTTAAATTAAAACAATGAATTATTTAATTGACAGTTGAATTATATATACAGCAGTGGTTCACAATCTGCCTGGCAAACCTCTATCTACAAAAATATTTACAGTAAGATTAATAACAAAAAAAGATTAATAACAACTTCAAAATTACAGTTATGAAGTAGCAACAGAACTACCTTTATGACTGGAGGCCACCACAAATGAGGAACAGTATTAAAGGGTCACAGCATTAGGAAGGGTGAGAGGCAACGGTCTAGTGTATACAGTGTGGCTCTTCTGACTAGTATGTTCTTCCAAGTGGCACAAAACACAGAGGCATTAGATATGAAGAGAACAAAAACATAGAAACTTCCCTAAAGAAAGTTACATTCTAAGTGCTGTGACTCTAATTTTTCTAGCCTTTAAATCCTTTTTGACTATTATTTGTATATAGAGTGGATTGATTTTGTTAGTAATGCAGGGTTGTCTCTCTAGAGGCTTTTGCAGTTTGTCCTAGCACTAGACACAGGCTGAGTTAACACTGATAAGGCACAGACCTCAGCATGGTCCTCCCTGGAACAAGACAAAGGACAAATACCCTGGACTGGTGTAAGTACTCACGGCTTTGAGAGCAAGCAACAGTGTGGATGCCCTGGCTGCCTGCCGAAGAAAACATGCTCCTCTGCAACATTTTTTTTTTTCCCCAGGCCGCTTCCTTTTTTGTTTGTTTTGTTTTAATTATCATTTATTACAGTTTATTCCTCTTGTATCCTGGCTGTGGTCTCCTCCCTTGTCTCCTCCCAATCCCTCCCTCCTCTTCTCCCCTCCCCTAGTTCACTGATAGGGGAGTTCCTCCTTCCCTTCTATTTGACCCTAGCCTATCAGGTGTCATCAGGACTGGTTGCATTGTCTTTATCTGTGGCCTGGCAAGGCTGTACCCTCTGAGGGTGGGGGTGGGGGAAAGTTTCTGAGTGCTTGTTACTGAGTTCATGCCAGACAAAGCCCCTGTGCCCCTTATTAGGGACCTTATTCAGATACTGAGTCTATGTGTGAGCCAGGGTTTTAGGTCCTCTCCATGAATTGTCCTTGGTTGGGGTATCAGTCTCTGTAGGGCTCCCAGGGCTGTTTTGTTTTGTTTTGTTTTGTTTTGTTTTGTTTTGTTTTGTTTTGTTTTGGTTTGGTTTGTTTTGGTTTGGTTTGGTTTGGTTTGTTTGGTTTGGTTTGGTTTTGGTTTGGTTTGGCTTTGTTGGTCTTTTTGGAGTTCCTGTCTTTCCATCTCCCCCTTCTTTCATAAAATCCTAGGTCACTTCTTACAGAGCACTGAAATAGACACAGATTATCGCCAAGATCTCCAGACTACCAAAGGGCATGCAGAATTTATCCATCGTAAGATAATTTTAAATGTGAAATGCACTGTAAAGAGCTGCCGTAATTGTCCCAAGTGCAGTCAGAACAGTAGAAACAGAAAGTAGTTGCACCCAGTTTATTTCAAAAAGGCTTGAGTAGCCTTTACTGTCTTTCTCCTGTGGCCTATGAATGGCAGGTATGGAAGAAATGTATTAAATAGCTGAGGTAAGAGAATAGATTCAATACAACATCTGTGTCATTTTTTTCTAAGATAAGTAGAAAAATTTATTTGTGGTCTAAAAATCTAAAAGCTGTAAAACTCAATTGGGTATTGAATTTTAAAATTAAACATTCAATTACCATACTTTGAAATGTCTAATAATTAATAGTGCAAAACATCTGGAGGCCACATTACATTTTAATCACAGAATGACCATCCAATACCAGGAAGCAGCTTTTTGTTGCATTCTTCTGTTACTTTTTTCTGAAGTTAAAATGTATATTCATTTAAAAATGCTTTCACCTTGTTTCTCATTCTAATTAAATGATAAAGAATGTGGGTAACTGTTCAATATAATGCAATAACTCCTGTTTTGTTTTGTTTTTATAGATAAAAACCATTATTTCTCTTAAAACATGAGTTCCAAATGCCAATTCAGAAAATAAAAGCATAATCTATTTAAGACTGCCACATTTTCTCATTCACAGTAGACTACACCAAGTTTATGAGGATATTGACATAGCTCTTTATAATCCAAGAGAAACCACATGCATGGAAGAGGAAGAGTATAAACCCAATTCAGCGTGTTTATTTGTCTAGTTATGACAGCAATCACACATGTAACAGTCAATACATTATTCAGTTAAATTAGCTCTTGATAGAATGAAACAAGAAAGGGTAAAACATGAATGAAATATGCTCCAAAAGAGAGAAAATGTCTACATTCACATGTGGGAGAAGAAAAAAAGACACTGGGGTCAAGAGCTTGGTGTATACCTAAAGAATAGCTTCTGCATCACAAAACCATTAAATAAAATATGCCTTACCAGGCCACAGACGAAGACAACGAAGTCAGTCCTGATGAGACCTGATAAGCTAGGGTCAGAGGGAAGTGGAGGAGGAACTCTTCTATCAGTGGAAGAGGACCATAATGGGAGAAGAGGGAGGGAGGATGGGACCAAGAGGAGACAAAGAAGGAAGCTACAGCTGGGATACAAAGTGAATAAAGTGTAATAATTAAAAAAATAAAAATTATTTAAAATTCATCAATACTCATTAATCATTGGTTATTTTATTACACTTTGAATATGCACAACCTAAGTGTTCAAATAGAACCTTAATAGGAGTTTATCATCTGAGAAATACCTAATTTAAGGACTGAGTTATATGGTTTACTAAAAGTCAGACATTTAGAGGGTAGAGGAACTGGAGACACAGCCCCAAGTCAGGTATTTTATGTGTGCCCAATACACCCTTCAATAGCTATAAAACTTCACTAATTTATTGATTTTTCCATATAGAAAGTTACTTCATTTAACTCTTTGTAGAAGAGTGAATTAATTAATTGTTTAAAACTTTTATGTGAACCAGTTTACATACAAAACTAAAAAATAGTATTTAACAGAAAAAAAGCCAAATAAATTGTGTCAGATTCAAATTCAGAAACAAATTAAAGACAATAACTGTTTTCTGTAAAAGAACGAAAGTGAAGTCACCTCAAGAATGAAATAATAATTGGCTCAGAGTAGCATAAACATAGAAAATTAAAGCAAATTAAAATAAAACACATTGCCATTTAGGTAAATATGATGTTTTAAAATCAAATAAATGTAAAATTATAAAGCATACAGATGACCTTTATCAGAACAGCTCATGGATTGAAAGGGATTTCACAGATAGCGTGTTCCACAGATTTTGTAATGCTGAAATCTATCTTCATCACAACAGCTCCATCATAAGAACTGCACAGTGATTATAAACTTCCAGGAAAAAATTCATTAGTATAAAATGCTCTCCTACTTCCTAACCCACATCTGTAAATCACATTTTAAAAGAAATCCTCATTATAGCCTTTAGATCTACACAGACCCACACAAAAGCCATTATTTCTAATCTCTTACTACAGGAAAAGCTTAAGCAGAATTATATAAAATAGTAAATATAATGATGTATCTAAATTATCTGATGACATTCTATTTGCTGAACTGTATTATATTGCCCAATAAAAAATGTTATCTGGATATATCAGTTGAGGAGAAAATCTAATTATTTTTTCAGATCTTATATGTATACACTTTTTACATGTAGTCTCGCTATCTGTCTCTATCACTCTGTCTTCCTGTGTGTGTGTGTGTGTGTGTGTGTGTGTGTGTGTGTGTGTGTGTGAGTGTGGTGATGATGGTGATGATGATGATGATGATGATGATGATGATGATGATGATGATGACGATGATTCGTGTGTAGAGATAAAAGGGAAATCGTAATAGTCGGCACTAGGTGACTCCCAGGATTGAATTCAAGTCATAAGGTCTGGGGAAAGGTGCCTTTACATACTGAGCCGTATTTTTTATATTTCACAAGACTTATTTCTACAAATTCTTAGACAAGTCCCTGTAAGTCATGAAAAACATGCATTAGTTTTATTTATTTGAAGTTTTTTTGTTTGTTTGTTTGTTTTTTGTTTTTTACAAAGAAAAGCCAAAAAAAGAAGCTAACATAATAAACTTAAAGTCCATCAGTAAGTAAGGCAAAACCACTTCACTTCTTGGTTACTTTGTGAAGACATCGAAAATAAATGCAAAAGTTCTGACGGGTATGATGACCAACAATGAAATGGTAATGAGTTCTATTTATTCTTCTGATCAGCAAGCACTATTTTTATGACATATATTTTATAATAATTTATAATTGCATATTTGATATTGATAAAAAAATAAGTGTAAATATTAAGAATAAAATGTATCATGCCAAATTGAAGAATTGATAAATTAAAATTATGGAAAAGAAAGTATAATTCATTCTTCTTAGACAGAGTCATCTTGAACAAGTTAGCTAACTTCTGTGTATCCTTATTTCCTACACCTGTGGGATAAGTATTGCCCATATTATCATTAGGAGAGAGAGCTAAATGAGCAAAAATCTATAAAGCTTGTCATCACATAATAAACAGCTTCTATGAACTGCGTAACCAAAAATGCATTATAAACTCTGAAAAGAATAGTGTCAAAAATATACACTTAAGAACTTCCTACTAAGAAAAATATTACAGAAATCACCTGAGACAAAATGGACAGATAGGAAATATCAGATCTGAGAAGCTGTGGTTCTTGGTATCTACTGAGTAAGAGTGAAGAATGTAGGTAACTTCCTGTCTAACATGCTCCAGAACAAGAGTATTGTGATGCTGAGTACCAAAGAGTCAATCTGAATACAAGTTGCTCCAGCCATGAGGTATTCTTTCTTTTCTCCCCCATGTGTGATTCTTAATTCCAAAATATTTGAAAATATTAGATAGTATTTATCACAGGTTCCATTTTGTCATTTGAATTTCTGTTGCTAATGTTTATCTCACAAACACTAAGAACAAACTCCAGGAAAACAGTTTGCCCGAAGCCAAACTGGATGCTGGCCTTCTGGGTTCCTGGTTTTGAGAGTTTTCTTTCCAACCTCATATGACAAAATTACCATTTGAATTCCTCCTTCATCTGTGAATTATTCAAAGAGTTACTATGTTAACAATGAAATATCAACAATAGAAGATCATACATCATGCTCATATTCAACCATCACAGTTTGTCCTACCTTCTGGTCAAAGAAAATGCATTCAACCTCTAATAAAAATAGAAATTATTTGTAGTTATATACTGCTTACTATCATCAGCACCTAGAATAAAACAACCGCCCAGGGAAAATATGCTATAAATAGAATTTAATTTAGTTTATGTGAAAGGGTAACACTTGGACTAGGGTGATAGCTCAGTCCACAAAGCTAAAAATATGAGGACCAGACTGGACAGAACTCTCGGTGCCCAGATAAAAAGCCCAATGTGATGAATTATACTTCTAATTGTAGCCCTGGAAAGATGAGGCAAGAAGATCGCTGGGGCTTTCTTGGTCAGCTGGCCTAGCCTAAACAGTGGGTCTGAGGTTACAGTAAAAACATGACCTCAACAAAAAAGGCAGAAGCAACCACAGCAGCTAAATATTGATGAGCACAACTAATATTCCATGTACTTTACTGGTGATGTGCTCCTTCCCATCTTGCATGCCCTCACCAGCAGTGTTTCCTGGGCTTTGGAAAGGGTGATACAGACTCCCATTCAGGGATGAGAACAAACAGTAATTTATTTAGAATACTCTGTATTAACTGTTGTCGATTACACACACACATACAAACACAAGTCCCTGTGACACTAGGAAGTGATCCAAATGCAAAGAAGGACATCAACAGAAGTGAAAGAGGATAAAAATGGTAATGGGTAAATATGATCATAACATATTGGAATTTTATATATGTATGAAATTGTCAGTCAAAAACTAAAAACCAAGGCAGGTGGCACCTCAGCAATAATATGTGAGGTTGACTTCTGGCCTGCTCATGGACATACATGCATACTCACTCACACATACACACATACACAGCCATGCATATACACATACCCACAGATACACAGACATGCACACACATACAGCAAACATGGACATAATGTGCACATACACACACCCACACACAGACATGCACATACGTAGGTGCACAAGAATACCACTTTCTTTAAAAATAAGCTTATAAACATATTTTGTAGATACATTGGAAGAAATGTATATTATAATATATTCCACAGTACATTACACATTTCTATATTTTTCTAGAAGTATACACCTGTTCACCATAATTTTATCAATGATTTTGAATCTGTTTCTTTGTAATGATTTCCTGTTTGTGGCCAATGCAATTCTGCCACACAGGTTTTTTTTAACTTTTATTAATTACACTTTGTATCCCCCCATAAATCCCTCCCTCCTCCCCTAGTAATCCCACATTCCCTCTTCACGTTTGCCCCTCCCTAAGTCCAATGATAGGGGAGGTCCCCCTCTCCTTCCTTCTGATCTTAGTCTATCAGATCTCATCAGGAATGGCTGCATTGTCATTTTCTGTGGCCTGGTAAGGCTGCTCCTCCCTCAGGGGGAGGAGATCAAAGAGCATCTGCCACACATTTTAAACTCTGTAACCTTGACATAAAAATGGTGCTGTTTTAGCTTTGCCTGCTTGTCATTGCCCTATAAGATGGAGAAATAGGAAATCACATCTGATAACATAACTTTGTGCTGTTACTAAAAGACTTACACCTTGTTACACTGTTATAGGATATCTTCAAATGGCATACTCTCTAATTTGAAAGCAGAATTCACTGTAGAATGCTGGCAGGGGAGGCTGAGAGCTGGCTGTGGGCCTGTTTGCATTCGTAGGCACTACTTGTACAGCACTTGCAATCTTGTTCAAGGATCTGATAAATCTGTATTTATATTACGCCATAAAGAGAACTGTGCTGGTGCACTGAAACACTTCAGGCATCTTATCAACTTGTCCCAAGTCACCTGAAAAATAGCACTTCCACGCTCAGTGTACAAAGAAGGCCTGTCAAAGCAGACATGACATGACAGTAGGAGTTCTTGACTTGACAGGCTGACTGCACAAGGGAACAAATACTGTGACTTACTACAGAGCAATAAACCGCAGGAAGATACAATAACAATGCTATCAATCAGGAGACAAGTTTCTCTCAAGACTCGTTCTTTTATAGTTTTTGTTTTTGTTCCATTAAAATTTCCTAGTTCATGACTAACACTGGATTTTCTTTTAAGATTCCTCAGACGATAAATTTCGATCATGCCTCCCAATATTCTCAGATACACCCTTCCTCCTAGCCACCCAACTTCATGCCCTCCTTCTCTCTCTAAATAAAATAAGCAATATGACAAAATAATATGAAAAGAAAAAGGCTCTATACCAAATACCAAACAAACGAACAAGAACCCCGGAGCTTATTTTGTGTGGTCAACTGCTCCTGGGCATAAAGTCTGCATGAAATGTGGTTGACATACCCAGTGACACTCCATTGGAGAAACCTGATTTTCCTGGCAAGCATCAGTTGCAAAATGTTTCTTGGTTATAAGGGAGCTTTGCTCCCATTTCCCCTTTTCAGAACTGGGTTTTGTCTGACCTGACCCTGTGCAGAGCCTGTGTCTATAGTCACAGTCTGTGTGAGTCCATATACACATCAGTCCTGTTGTATATGGCAGACCCTGTTTCCTGGGAGACATCTACCATAAGTCAATTAACTTTACTGTTTAAAAAAAGTGTAAACCACATGTAAATGAAACCATGCCTTACAATAAGGTGAAGAAGGGATAATGACATAGAGAAGGATAGTGGTCATCTATGCTCTCACAGGTCATTACTCAATACTACTAATTGCCCCCAAATCTAAGCCTGTCTCCATTTCCTTTCCACCTTGCTGTCTCCTCATACAGATTGCTTAGAAGGCCTGAGTATGAATGCCCAGCTGTCCCTCTAAGAGCCATCCACTATAAGTTACTGACAGGTCACTAAGTGACAGGAGGTATACTACAAGCATAATTTATCAGGAAATTTGAGACATGGTGGTTAGTACAGGAATACCTAATGGCTGGTGGAAACCCTGACTTTCTTCAACTTTTGTGTTGAGCAAAGGGGAACAGCTAGAGAAGAGTTGTAATATAGTCTTCTCAAATGCCAAGCCCAAGGTAAGAAACCAAGTCATTTAAAGACACTGATGTAATGGGATAGATTCAGCTGCCAATAGGATTGCTAATATAATTCAGAAGGATTGCTTTTACAAAACAATAATACATAAAAACAAGTGCCATGTTTTTCTTCTAAGACCTTAGCAAGAGAAAGCCAGGATAAAGAGAGTAGAATTTCTCCTCTGGGCTGGGCAGAGAAGTTCAGTCCAGCAGAGAGGTTTTAAGGCAATCTGACTTAGAGACAAGCAAAAGCACACAGAGTGGCCCCTTCAGAGTTTTTATCAAGCCAGCGTGCTACAGTGCCCTAGCAATAAGCCCAAGAAATATCTCCCTTGTGTTTGGTTCTCCTTTTCCTAGTTCACTGTGGACATTGACCTCCCTGATGGACTCTTATGTGCCAAGAGTAGCTTTGGCAGGGAACCAGCCTTTCTCGCTCTTCAGATCAGGAAGGCCTGCTTCAGGCAGCCAGGCATGAAATTAGCATCTATATTTTGTGTTTTCAGCTTCAAAGTAATTGGAAACTGATCCTCCTGAACCTCTGCATGAGCTGTGATTAGAAGAGGCCACTCTAAACAGACACAACTCCTAGTGAAGGGAGGGGAATACCACCCCATCCAAAAACCTTTGACCTAGAATTTACCCTGACTACAGGATGCACAGGGATAAAGATAGAACACAGGGGATATCCAGCCAATACCTGGCCCAACCTGAGACCCACACTAAAGGACAGAGTAAAACCCCAACACTATTAAAGACCTTATGCTTGCAGACAGGAGCCTAGCATACTGTACTCTGAAAGGCTCCACCCAGCAATGGAGTGAAACAGATGCTAAGACTCACAGCCAAACATTGGGAAGAGTGCAGGGAACCTTGTGGAAGGGGTGAGGTAGGTGTGGAAATTTGGAGTGGATAGGAGCTCCACAAGAAAACCAACAAAGCTAACTATCCTGGGCCCAGGTGGCCTTGAAGATCCTGAAGCACCAATCAGGGACTTGATTGAACTTGACCCAGGCCCCCTATACATATGTACCCTATGGGCAGCTTGGTCTTCATGTGGAGTCCCAAGTAAGAGGAGCGGGGGATGTCTCTGACAAAGACTCTGTTGCATACTTTTCAAACACTTCTCCCTGGCAGGGCTGCCTTACCAGGCCACCTTGGAAAAGAACCTGCTTAGTGCCAATGTGACTTGAAGTGCTGTGGTGGTTGGTGGTGGTAGCTCCCCTTTTCTGAAGGATATATGATTAGGGGGTAGGGAGAAAGGGAGGGAGGTTGGAACTGGGAGGAGAGGACAGAGGGGACTACAGTTGTGATGTAAAGTGAATAAAGACAGTAATTAAGAAAAAAAAGAGAAAATGCTTCTTCCCAAAGCCTCCTCCCCAGATTCTAATAGACTCACATGGGGTGAAGACTCTCTGACGACTGCTTCTACACCTGGACTAAGGGAACAAAAACCTATTATTGCTGTTTCTTCTGAAATATGAGCATGGGAAGCTGCAGGCATGGCCATAGTGACACTCCCCGTGCCTAAGGTGTTAGTTTTACTCATAAAGCAATGTTTTAGTGCACTGAGTGATGGAGGGTAAATGAAGGAAAATGTTTATGAAGAACCATAGGGTTCATATAAACACCTCATCAGGATGTTCTTTTGTGTATTTCCATTGTAAATCGATCACTAAGTTTGACAGGAATATTTTATCCCATTATGGTTTTGTGAGTCCTGTGTGTGACTCATTTATAAAGTGATATTTATAATTTTCTCTAAAATTGGTAGAATATAATCATTATGTACTCAGTGTTCGAATAGCCACACCACACTATTATAGATTTTAACATTGGAAAAATTAGTAATAAAAATATTACCCAATCTCCACCCTATTATTACCCCCAGTTTAGTAACTATGTTTAATTTGTCTTGGCTGACTAGGAGTCTCCTTTCACTGTGGCTATTTTCAAGCAAATAGTTGAGTGAAAGCTCCTCAATTATCACAGTGGCCATACATTCTGAAATCTGCCCTCCCTTTAGTGATATGCAGAAGACATTTCACTAGCTCTCTGACAGAGAGGGAAATCCCTGGTGTATAGGATTTTCCACGGTGTCAATCTATTCACCATAGTTAAATTTAAACTCCCTGAGGAGAATCACTGAGCCAGGTTTGGGAAAGAAATGCTGTCTACTCCAGGTGAACTCCTGCACATGAGCCCTTCAGTCGTTCCCATTCTTCTGTCCATAACAAGAAGGCGTCCACAAGGTTGGTCTGACCTCGTCACCTGGGCTCAATATAAATACATGTCTTGGCTTTCCTGTATTTCCGTTACCCTTCTTTGAATTTCTCCATATTTCCCGCTGCAGAACATGTAATCAATATTTCTCTCTGCTACAACACTTTCTTTGCATTTCCATTTCTATAACTAAGGTCCTTTAGATCTTAGCTAAAACATCCCTTTCTAAGAGAATTTTCCTCTGACCACTTTATTATTCTAAAACTCCTTACCATGAGCCCTTCCAGGGCTGCAGAGATGGGTCAGCGGTTAAGAGCCCTTACAGCAAGATATCCCTCTGCCCTACAACCACAGTCACAGCTGCAATCTTTAAGGTCCTGTTAAAATTAAAGGATCAACGTGTATCTTCTTGGTTACTTCACTAAGCATAACAGCTGTTGTCAGCATGCAGTCGGCAGGCATAAGTACAATGCTAAGAACACAACAGGCACTTTGGCGTCATCTGTGGTCAAAGAACTGAACTAGGAAGTTAATATCTACCCATAAGCATGTAGTTTTACATATAATTCTTTGATGTCTCCCACCATCAGTTTGTGGATAAACTTCATGGATGGCATTAGAGAGTAGCTCCGAAAAATAAAATATGTTGTTTTGGGTCAGGCTTGGAGACCAGACCTTTGAGCTGAACAGATGGAACCCTGCACCCTTTGCAAAGTAGCCCAGTGGACCTTCCCAAAATCAGCAAAAATGAAGAAAAGTGATGTGGCCTTGACAAAGAGAGTTTGCCATACAGGTAAGTAATGCAAAATTTCCACAAACCTAGGTATAAATCCTGACTCTTGGGTAGCCTGAGTTAATGGATATAAAATAAGATGAAAATATGAAAAAGGACAGAGAAGTAATACCATAATTTATTTTTCTTTCTCCTGTATATCCAACTTTACAATGGTCACACAATCCTTCAGTTCAGACACTGAGTCAAAGCAGGTGTGAAGATCCAAATTTGGTACAAGCAATTTTCTAACAGAGCCCAAAGTCCAAACTAGAACTAACTCTGGATGATTTCATTCTCCTAAAAGCTTGAATGTTATGTTCACTTCAGAAAATGCTCTTTTCATGCTGCTTATTGAACACAGATACAGTTTTGAAGAGCAACTGTGCATAGCTGTAAAAGTGAGCACACATTTCATACTATGTGTTTTGGGGAATATAAAAAGCCTCTTTCTCAAGCTTCAAACTCAGTTCCATGATTAAATATTTGAACACTGTATCCTATGTATATTACATAATTTTTATTTTTGAGACAAGGTGTCACTACACAGCCCAGGAAGTTTTCCGTCATGCTGAGCTCACAGGTGTGAGCTACCTGCCCAAACCGAGTACTGAGCTCACAGGTGTAAGCTTCCTGTTCAGGATGAGTTTTCTGTTTTCTATCAAGGTTATCCTTTCCATAGTCTGATAAGATGCATATGAGAAGACTAAGAAAAGGCATCCACAACCTTATTTGCTTATTTAAGATGATTTACAGACAGAATAAAAGCTCTGAAGTATCCTACCATGATGCACAAAATGTACCTTCCCTTCTTATGAAGGACAGCTTTTTCCTGTCTTTTTGCTCTAAACAGGAAGTCCTATTTCCAGTTGCTGGTGATGTGGGAAAATAAACAATTGTAAAATAACAGCATGTCAAAGTCAATGTGTACCTATCAAAATTGGTCATGAAATGTTTCACACTGCAAAATTATGTAATAGTATATTAATACAACAATATAATTAAGGCCAACATGACTAATTTTTAAGTGTTTAATATTGATACATTAACAAATGACATCCAATGATAAACAAAAAAAAATGCTCATCTAAAAACTAAACTCATACTGGACAGGGAGTATAGGTTGGCTTTATACTGTTAATCACCAGTTAAAAGATTTCTAAAATCTACCTAGTTTATAACATTATAGAAAGATATTATCTTAAAACTTCTTTCTTACTCATAACCTTACATACTCTGAAACCCTCTCTGAAGAAAATTATTCCAGTTCTGCTTAGCAAGAGATTTTGTGAGTTTTAAATTCTGTCACTGTAAATCTGTTTCAGATATTCTGAGGAGTCTGAATTTATAGGAGATGGCCTGCATGGTCAGAAGGATGAAGTACTTAAAGCAGTAATTCCACCTGGAATTAAAAGTGATACTACGGATGCCTGGCTCTCAGATGGCAGAACTGAATCTTCTCATAATTGCACTGGGAGCGGATATTTGTGCATATTTTTCACTTATGGAAATTAAAAATATATTAACTGACTCTAGTAGCCTGATCTCTAAAATATGTGACAAGGGTTCTCAGCTAATATATTTGGTATAAAAGTAATTACAACAAATATATGTACATATACTCCTGCTTTCCTATTACATTATTTTAAAACAGGCATTGTACTGTAAGCGAAAATATAACAAGAGAGACACTTAAAGAAATGCTCAACGTCATTAGCCATCAGGGAAATGCAAATCAAAACAACCCTGAGATTTCACCTTACACCCATCAGAATGGCCAAGATGAAAAACTCAAGTGACAATACATGTTGGAGAGGTAGTAGAGAAAGGGGAACTCTCCTCCACTGCTGGTGGGAATGTAAACTTGTGCAACCACTCTGGAAATCAATTTGGCACTCTCTCAGACAACTAGGAATAGTGCTTCCTCAAGATCCAGCCATACCACTCCTAGGCATATATCCAAAAGAGGCAAAGGTACACAATAAGAACATTTGCTCAACCATGTTTGTATCAGCCTTATTTGTAATAGCCAGAAGCTGGAAACAGCCCAGATGCCCCTCAACTGAAGAATGGATGCAGAAATTGTGGTACATCTACACAATGGAGTATTACCCTACAATGAAAAATAAGGAAATCATGAAATTTGCAGGTAAACGATGGGACCTGGAAAGAATCATCCTGAGTGAGCTGTCCCAGAAGCAGAAAGACACACATGGTATATACTCACTCATATAGACTTATAGGATAAACCTAAAATCTGTACATCTAAAGAAACTAATCAAGAGAGAGGACTCTGACTAAAACACTCAATCCCCATCCCGAAAGGCAAAGAGGATGGACATAAGAAGAAGAAAGCAGGAAACAACCTAGGAACCTGCCACAGAGGGCCTCTGAAAGGCTCTGCCCTGCAGACTATCAAAGCAGATGCTGAGACTTTATGGCCAACTGTTGGGCAGAGTGCATAGAATCTTATGTAAGAAGTGGGAAATAGTAGGTTATGGAGAGGACAGGAACCCCACAAGGAGAGCAACAGAACCAGAAGATTTGAACACAGGGGTCTTCCCAGAGACCCATACTCCAACCAAGTACCAGGCATGGAGATAACCTAGAACCCCTGTGCAGATGTAATCCATGGCACTTTAGTGTCTAAGTGGGTTATATAGTAAAGGGAAGAGGGACTGCCTCTGACACAATCTGATAGGCCTGCTCTTTGATCACCTCCCCCTGAGGGGAGAGCAGTCTTACCAGGCCACAGAAGATGACAAAGCAACCACTCTGGATGTGATCTGATAGACTAAGATCAGAAGGAAGGAGAGGAGGACCTCCCCTATCAGTGGACTTGGGGAGGGGCATGCATGCAGAAGGGGAGGGAGGGTGGGATCGGGAGGAGAAGAGGGAGGGGCTTATGGGGGGATACAAAGTGAATAAAGTGTAAAAAAAGCAACAAAATAAATGCCTATAAGTAAAAACTAAAAAAAGAAAGAAAGAAAATATAACAAGCAAGTCAAGACAAAGAAAATTATATATATATATATATATATATTTTTTTTTTTTCTTACCAGTAGCACAACTGTATCAAACAACATAAAATATAATGGGTTGGCAAAATTTATTGAAAAACTAAAGATAGGCATGTTGTACCTGAGTTTGTCAATTTTTTTAATATAATAAAATTCCTACCATTCAAATGATATTACAAACTAAATTAAGCATGCATTACTACTTTGAATTCTTGATTCGTTACTTTAAATTTTGCCCTATTTTTTTTGCTTATATTTACCAATATTTTCAAAATTTCAAGTATCCTTTTTCTTCTCAATGTATCACAATTTCCCAGGCTTCACATGGAATCCATTGCATAAAAACTATTATGAGCAGTGTTGTGTCAGAACGGTTATTTCAAACAATCCATGCCAACGGCACTCTAATCTTCACTTGCTTTCATTTAAGAGAAACTCACCCTACTGCATGTGTTAGAAAAATAAACATTTGCTTCAGTTGCTGCTGAGACTCTGCAAACATTTGAGCAATGCAAGTCCTAGAAAATGAGAACTGCAGACAGGCAAGTGAAGTGGCCAGATGTAGATGAAATTCTCCTTGGCAGCCCCGAGACCCAACCCTGATATAACAGAAATTTTTATCCACAACATTTTAACAACATCAGCCAGTCACCATTACTACTTTGGGCTTTCCTTAGGCCACTTTGCTTAGTGAATCTCTCACTAGAAAACAAGATTTTTCAGTAAATAACCTAGTGTTTGTATTGTGCTCATCTATCTGCTTACACCAATTAATTTTCAAAATAATGGTGTGTGGTATACAGGGCATACATTGTGGATTGATAGATAATTTCATAGGTTAAAAGGGGAAACTGCATGTTAGAAAAATATCTGAATAGCTTCTTTAGAATCATAACTGATGATTAATGTTAGCAAAACATGCAAGATACTTATGCCATTTGGGTCAGCTCAGTTAAAACATAATGAAAGCATTAAGGAATTAGTATCAACTGCACTGAAGGTATGTTCTGATTAATGAAATCCAAGATTTAAAAAAAATCATGTGGCTTTACATAAATAAGTTTAGATATATGACTAACAGAAAGAGCTGGTCGCTAGTTTACTTTTGACACAACTGAGGATTCTGTAAGGACACCTAGAGAGATGTTTCAACAACAGCTTGAAGGATTAGACATCTATACACAGGATCATCCATAGTGCTAACAGGTGAACCTGAGGGAGGGGCATAAAAAATATCTCCGTGCAGAGTAGTAAATTCACACCCTCATAGTGAGGGTTAAAGTATTACTATAATAAACAGGTAAAGAAACTGAAGCACAAATAGATAAATGTCCACAAACAAAACAGATTTAAGCCAGTCCTTACGAGAGAAAAAAGCAAACACCAATAAAGCCTGTATGAGTTAATAATATTGTCAAAGAGCATTTAAGTGAGAATGTAGATGCTAGGACAACAAAGGAATCTCTGGCTGAACAGAAAGAAAAGGATGTTGTCTACTAACACACACACATACACACACACACCAGAATAGACTGTTTATGAAGCTTCTAAAGACTAGGAAAAAGACATGTACATTATTAACTCTATTAATCGGCTATGTTCTCAGTCCTTGAAAAATAATCTAAAAAGAATAAGATCCAAGTTAAAACTATATGGGGGCTTATGTAAGCTCACAAACACACTGCAAGAGAATACATTTGAGCTTTCTAATGTAACTTACTGGGCAAATATGAGATGTAATTTTCTTCCTATTAGACAAAAGATGACTATTGGATCCTAAAACTTAAACTACATTAGGTGCTGCTAAGTGGTTTTCACATTCCGATTGCATTAAAACTGAATTACAATCACCACTTTTTGAATTGCATGGTATTTCTTTTCTTTATAATGAGAATATTAATGGTAAATATCTTCATGCAATCAAATACGTGAATTGCTCCATTGGTTCAGTTTTATTGAATGTAACATTAGGAGATTTTCCTAATTGATTTCACAAAGAGTATCAAAATAGAACCATGTTGTAGGAAAATGCTTTGGGAGCATATCAGGTAGAAAGACACGCAAGAGGCAAGCAAACACAAACCAGGGCAAGTAGCATATCTGTTTAGGATGTGCCAAGACTCCTTCCCTTGAGAATGTGATAGGCCGCTCACATATACAGACAACATACAGGTCACATATCTTACACTATCACATAACTTACAGTGCCACGGCTTATCGCACGTCACACAACACCACATAGCACACATCACCATATTCTACACATTGCATGTAACCCATTACCACACAGAACACACGCCACATAGCACACATCGCTATATTTCACAGGTATTAATTAGCACCGCATATCATTTACCACCATGTCACACACAACGTCACATCATGTACTGTATGGTTTGACATATCCTATAGAACTACATATCACACATCAACACAGATCACACACCAACACATCTCATGCCTTGACACCTATCTCCACATTTCACTAACACCACAGAACACCATAAATCACACGTGACTACATACCATCTTGCATCTCATATCATCACATATCACCACAAAGCACACACCAAATATCCCCAAACATTACGCATGTTATTAGCACACATAATCATTGCCTGCCTCATATCATCACATATTACAGTGTGTGTGTGTGTGTGTGTGTGTGTGTGTGTGTGTGTGTGTACACACTTCTTCATCCAGAGACCTACCTCAGGCACAGGCTTATCTTCTCTAGAAAATCAGCAGCAGGTTTTCCATTTCATTGATTGAATATTATATCAGAAGTGGTTGTGATTTAATGTTTCATTTCTACATATATTTGTTACCATTAATTTAACCCTTTTTTAGTCATTATGAAAATAAGTCTTTCATTTACTTAAATATAAAATCAAATTTAACTCTCAGTGAGAACCAGTTCTGTTTAACTGAAAAACATATAATCTATAACTGAATGACCGTGTCCTTTAAATATTCTTTTTGAGCATATACACATATTTGGAAAAATACATGCCTATATCATCATCTTTCACCTTGCCAGTTTTTTGTTTGTTTGTTTCACAAAATGAACATGTCCATAGCAACCAGAATGCAGAGCAAGGATGGCAACAAAACCAATAGTTAGCAAACTTCTGTACTTCTTACTAGGCAATGTCACGGGCCACTGCAAGCTTCAATAGTGTAAAGTTTTTAGAATATGACAATTTACTAAAGTTTTAAAATGGTACCTTGTACTCCTTGTAAAATCCAAACCAACTTGAAGCTAAGTGTATACTAAGAGCTGACTGCAGAGGTGGAGAGAGGCTCAGGTAGTACTGTGCCCTCTTCCGGAGGAACTAGGCTTGTTTGGCAGCATCCTAGTCTGCAGCTGACAAGCACGAGCGGATCCAACACTCCCTGTTTGTCTCCATGGACTCCTACTCACATACACAAATACACACGTTTACATAGAAAATAAATAAACAAACTAACAAAAATATAAAGTGATTCCATTTTAGTCTACAACCCTATAGATCTGTAATCCCTTATCCAGGATCAGCATGCAGACAGGATGCTACCTTCTCAGCTGACCTAAGACAGAACACCAAAATAAAACTTAAATAACATAGGTCGGACATCCAAGGCAGTAGACAGTAGTAACTGTTTAGAAAACGATGATTTTGAACAAACTAAATTTCTATACATACTTACACTGCCACTTTTGTCATACTTCGGGGGAGGGGAGGAGTCTGGGCAGCTATTTATACTTGAGGTACTTGGATGTTATCTCGAGGCCAGAAACCTTAAATGACAACTTACTGTTTGGAAGGCTCAGGACATTTTGGTTCTTCTAATATCTTCATTTCTCTTGTTGGGTCCACTGGGCTAAGAAGGACGGCCGCACACGACATTACAGAGTTGTAGGAATCTTCCCGGCAAACTGTAGTTTGAAAACAATTAATTTTAAATGGTAAAAATCACTCAGTGCTTGTTCTCATGTTCCTCATTTCACTTTTTTATTTTCAGTCAAGTTCAGAAAGAACTTCAAGAAAAACATTAACATTAAATTTGCCTCAGTATTCTTTTGCACACTATTTTCCTGTAACTAGCAGTAAGACCCTGAGAAATTTTACTTAGCTTCATAGTGAAAAGGGTATTCCCAACATTTAGCAGCAGAAAAAAAAAAAAAACATTTTTGGTTGAATGGTAAATAAGAAGTGTATGCCACAGTGCATGTACTTCATGAATTTCCACAAGAAAAATCCAGTTGCTTCATCAAGACCAAGATTGTGAAATTCATGAGTTATCATGTGTTTACCCTCCTGTGGTCTGCATCTTGTCCTGCCACAGCTCCAAACCGACCTACTATTATCATAATGTTAACATGAAGCAACTGCATTTCTGACCTTTCTGCAATGACCTTTCATAATCTTTGTCATCATTCTTAAAAGTATGGCCTACTTTGTTCCATGTGTGTTTATAAGATCCATCCACAAAATGTACTGTTAGTTTATTGTGGTGGCAATGTAGTGTTTCTTTGGGTAAATAATCTCAATTGTTGTTGTCATTCAATGGTAATAGACACAAGTTATTTCCAGTTTGGGGCTATTTCTGTTGGCTATAAATATCCTTGTAATTTTTTGGTGAGTTACACATACAGATTTGGTCTGGAAAATCTTCTAGAAGCTATAACTGTTCTCAGGATATGTCAGTGATTGTATTTTGCATAGTAGACACCAGTGAACAGTTCTCTGTCATGACTCCTTTCCTCCAAACAGATGTGTCAATTATCCCATATCAACAAATCACTTCATTCTATAGGTTCTCCCATAGAATGTTTATAGTATATGAATAATGTATCACTACATAACAAATCCACACAAATTTTGTTTAAAACATTCATTTATCTTAAAGTTGTGTATGTAATGAAAGTTTTGGTTTCTTTGTATGTTATGTTAAGATGCTTTTGTTTTAATCTCAAGTGTGGGATTCTAGTTGGGCTGTAGCTTGCCCACACCTGTTACTGTCACATAGGGGGTGTGATCTTTGCCAGCGAGGAACAGCGTTCCACGTTCCACGTGCTGCCAGGACAGGGACATGTTTAGGACTCTGAGAGTATAAGCATGACAGGCGAGAGAGAGAAGGTGTCCTATGATAACTTTCAGTGTTGGCGTGTGGCATGTAGCAGTTTGGAGAATCCAGAGAAGATGCGGTGATCTGGAGCAGACAGACAGAGAGAAATGTTTCAGGGTGCAGCAGTGTGGAGGAGACTGCTAGCCGTGTCTGTGATTGACAGAGATTGGTACAGAGCCCTAAAACAACCCCTTGACCCTAAACAGTGTGGAGAAGTCTGAGCCCCCTCTTCTCACTAACCTTTTCTCTCCTACTTAAAGTAGGAGGAGGGGCATTCGTGGAAGGAAGGTAGAGGCCTAGATTCCACAAATAAAATAGTTTTTAAAAAGAATGCTACACGTGGCTACATCGGTAAGTGGTAAATCTGGGTGACCTCAAAACACTTCATCACTTATGGTCTCAATTTGTTGGTCTGGCTGGACTCCTTTCAAACGTTTCTATGAGTCAAGCACTCTGGCCCAGGGAGTGGCCTGGGGTAAGCGGAATTCTCTTTATTACCACCTATAGTTCTTCTTGAAATTACCCAATGACCCTTTTCCTATTAAAAAAATAAATAAATAAAACAAAACAAGACAAAAACAAAAAACAAACCTCTGTGTGGAAATAATCCACTGAAAAATTAATTTCTGTTTGCAATGGTTGACATTGCTTGTAAAGTTGACAAGAAGATCTGGAACCCTATACGTGACAAGCCTCTGAGCACAAGTGTTTGGAATTACACTTATTAGGGTGACTGAGATGGGAAAACCCACGATGAATATGGGCAGCACCATGCAATGGCTGGGGTTCTGGACTCCATGAAGATGAGAGAATGTGCTGAGCACAGGAGTTAATCCACCTCTTTCTGCTTCCTGATTGTAGATACAGGATGCTCTCAGGCTCCACCTGCTTGACTACCCTGCCATGGTGGGCTGTGTTGAGATCTATGGAGCTAAATACACTTTTCCTTCCTGAAGCTGACATTGCCAGAGTATTTTGACACAGGAACCAAAGTTGTTATGAGAATTTGCTTCCTTCCTGTGAGAGTAAATCAAGGCTCCAGTTTTAAAAAACAGTCATGTGCCAACTTAGAATTCTGACTCACAGTTATTCACTTAAGAATGCAGTCACTCTTATGAAAGGGGAGATAGTAAGACCTGGAGAGGACAGGAACTCCACAATGAGAGCAACAGAACCAAAAAATCTGTTCACAGGGCTCTTTTCTGAGACTGATACTCCAACCAAGGACCATTCATGGATATAAGCTAGATAACCTAGAACTCCTGTTCAGATGTCACCCATGGCAGCTCAGTATCCAAGTGGGTGTCTTAGTAAGGGGAACAGTGACTGTCTCTGACCTGAACTCAGTGGCTGTATCTTTGATATCTTCCCCCTGAGGGGGGAACAGCCTTGTCAGGCCACAGAGGAGGAAAATGCAGCCAATCCTGATGATACCTGATAAGCTAGAGTCAGATGGAAGAGAAGGAGGACCTCCTCTATCAGTGGACTTGGAGAGGGGAATGGGAGGAGATGAGGGAGCGAGGGTGGGATTGGGAGGGAATGGGGGAGGGGCCTACAACTGAGATACAAAATGAATAAACTGTAATTAATAAAAAAAGAATGCAGTCACATTATAGATCTTTAACCTATATATTTCTGATGACAAAGTTAAATCTATATGTATATAGCTCTCATTTTATGTGATTATAATTTACACAAATTACTTTTAGTCTCTTTATCCAAATAACAGCAATCATCCCAAGAACATTGATCAAAATACTGCTAGCATGGCGTATTATCCTTAGTTATACAAAGTAAGTATAAATTTCCCTACTGCTCTTCAGTCTCTGCTCCACCATGTCAACCACAAATTGAGATTGCGATGGGCACATGTGTGGACATTTTCAGAGTCTGGTGACTACTGGTCCCTAGACACCTGCTATTGACCACAAGCCAGCAAGGAACCTGTGCAGCATTTTTCCAAAGAGAGAGAGAGAGAGAAAATGAAAAAGATGGGAAAGAAAACAATGCTGAAAGAGCTGGAAGGATATTTGCAATGAATGTAAATACTGTTCCTCATTGATACAAATATTATTTCAAAAATTATATGATGACAGAACAAACTGGCCTCCTACTCTATGTAGAAAGAAGGAAATTATGGAAGTGATGGCACAGATAGAACACAGGAATGCACTATGATCTCAAACAGAAAGTTCCACAGGATGCAAGAGCAACCTTCTTCATTTTTCCCTTAAAATATGTTATGAATTATCTTAGGACTCCAGTCAAGTATGAGTACATGGCCAGACAAGCTGAGTTGAATCTAAAACACTCTTGCTATACTTCTAACACTCAAGGCATGAAACAGCCTCTCATATGTGTTGAAGAGAGGCTCTGGTTCCTCCCTCGTTCCAGAAGACCAGCAAGTACTTAATTCAATCTAGTACTCTATATTTATTTTCAGAATAAACTTTGCAACAAACAATTGCAATACACTGGCTGGTAATATTATTTTTAATATAATTATTAGAGTGTGTTATAGTTTAAATTTCTACCATTGTCTTCAATCCAACTAGTGAAAAAAAATAGACCCAGAGGAATTTTGCTGTTTCATTCCCTTTAGTTGAAAACATGGAAACATTAAATGTTTACTGAAACAGCTGAAGAAAAAAGATTGATAGTAGGATCAAACTGTGGACATGAAAAAATAACACTGCCATTTTCAAGTGATCCTTTGACCTCTGTGAGGGACACTTTGCAGGTTTTACAGCAATATGTTTCAGTTTGGATTAGAATGAAACATTTAATGTTGATATATGTGGGAGCAAAGAGCTGAGTTCTTTTACATGAAATTAAGGAAGAAGTGGAATGCTCTTAGCAAAGAAGCTTTCTGAGTGTCTTCCATCTTTCACTTTATAGCAATCTTGTTCTTCCTCTTGGGTATTTTGTTAGGTGCTTACTTGTTATAAGTACAGTTAATATACTAATTACAGCAGTAACAAAGCAACAATCTAACTTCTCAGTATTTTATCTTTCCTTTGTTCTTTGCTAAGGATGGAAGCCCATGATAGGTAAGATCTCTACAACAAAGGCATATTCCCAGACTCAAGATTTAATATGTAATTTTATGACATGTACAATCCAGTTGGTTACATTACATATTTCTCCATGAAAATTACTAACATAAACAATTTATTCAAAAAGATATTAACTCTATTCTTGAACCAGGTTCTAGCCTCTGAAGATGTAGCAGTAAACAAAATGTCCTTTCCCTTTCCAGAAATTTTTTTGTATTTGAACTTTTAAAATTTTATTTATGTGTATGTGCCTTGCTGAGTTTTGTGCACATGTATGTAGATGTCTGTGGAAGCCAAAAGGTCAGATCCGTAGAACTAGAGATAGAAGCATTGTAAACACCATGATGTGGGTGCTGAGAAACAAACCCTAGTCCTCCGTAACTGCAGCAAGTGCTGTTAATCACTCAGCCATCTCTCTCCTCCTCCTCTTCTCTCTCTCGGTAAGAAAATACAAGTATTTTAGCAAATTCCTTCTTTTATTCCAGAAATATCTGAAGAAAAATCTCTTTTCCTTGGTCTCTACTTTTGAACCACTTTAGCTATATAACCATCTAATGAATAGTCCTGGAGTCATTGCAACACGTATAGCTATGGGGCATGGGGCTCTGTGGCACAGCGCTTGCCTAGGACGTGCAAATCCTGGCTTTAGACTTTAATGCTGCCCATTAGGTGAGGAAAAGTAGCCACACAAAACCACAGTTACTCCTTTTCTAAGAGCTAACCTGGTTATAAAGGAGTTAGAGTTGGTTCAGTTGTTAAGAGCATTTACTGCTCTTAGCAAGGACCCAGGTTCTGTACCCAGCACCTTCATTGATGCTCACAACTACCTGCAACTCCAGATTCAGGGGATTCCCTCACCTTTTTGGACTTTTGTGGGCTCCTGCATGCTTGTAGTATAAAAATATACACTTAGGCATATGCACACATACATACAATACAGTAAATATTTTAAGATACCACACTATACAACTCTGTTCATATATTGTCTTCTTCAAACACAGTTAAGCCAGTATTATCATTGGATGAGTCAATCACCATCTGATCCCCTACCTCATCATTATTCTTCCTGTTCTTGGTTCATTTCTTGCTCTGCCTTTGGGTTGAGCAGAATAAGCATCAAATAAATTATAAATCTTTGTTGAAGAATTATATTGGAAAGGCATTAAATCCCACACCATGAAACATAATGAACGAGTCCTTACTTCTCTACTTCTGACAGTTACTTAATGGCTTCCCTCTGCAAAGAATGAGGAGACACATCATCTGCATAATGTCCTTCCTCATTTTTTAGGATTGAAATAAAATATTCAGTTATCTCCTTTTAAAACCCAGTAACTCTTCAGAATATTGTGTATGAATAACAAGTCATAAGGAAATGTACACAGGTGTGCTCCAATGTACAAATTAAATAAAGCAGAGTTCAGCTACACTGCTCTAAGGACAGATGCTGAATTTTTGAAATTGTCCTCCTTCTGTCATTTCCCTACTTCATGTAAAGTCACTGGTGAAAATCAGGAAGCACAATTGCATCTACAAATTGGGTGACTTGTCCAGAGGCTAGCTATTAAGGCAAGGTAGGACCCTGTAGGAAAAGTTCATGTTTCACAACCAAATATTAAAAAGAAAGAAAGAAAGAAAGAAAGAAAGAAAGAAAGAAAGAAAGAAA